>NW_008336953.1:3800906-3819748 GCF_000622305.1 Nannospalax galili | reverse complement strand
AGTTCTTTGATTTGTTTGTTCGTGTGTTCTTTAAATTTGTTGAATTCCTTGATCATGTTTATGATTATTCTTTTAAATTCAGTGTTCTGGGTTATCTCTAGGGGGTTCTACAGGACTGGTGGAGTTTGGTGGGGACACAGTGTTGGCTTTCCATTGTGTTATTCTTTTGCTGTGGTTTTAGCATGTGAATCTCTTTTGTTGTTTATGATTCTGATATGAGAATGAAGTTGAAGTATGCTTCTGTTTGTATTATCGGGGTGCCTAGATCCTTTTTTATTGGTTATGTAAAGCTGGTTGGTATAGAGTTCAGGTTCTTTCAGGTTTAATTTGGAGGGAACTGATGGCTTCCGATCAGCTATTCAGAAGTACCCACAGAAGCCCAATTCAGGTTCCAGTCAGGTACATGCAGGCTTCCTTTACCACGTGAGGGAGGCCAGAACTCATCACTCTCTGGATGTCTGCTGAGATCAGAGCAGCTACCCTGATGGAGGTTGAAACCCACCCTCTCAGGCTGTCTGCTAGGATCTCAGCCTTAGCCTCCCAAAGCCAGATCTGCCCTGGGGCCTTGGGAGTCGCCTCAAGAAATCCTTGGTAGCAGGGTGGATATGGTGCAATTAGAGGAAGCTTACCACCAAGATCTCAGCCTTAGCCTCCCAAAGCCAGATCTGCCCTGGGGCCTTGGGAGTGGCCTCAAGAAATCCTTGGTAGCAGGGTGGATATGGTGCAATTAGGGGAAGCTTACCACCAGGTGGAGGGAGGATCTGGGGCCTCTCAGGCACTCCCCTGTGTTCTCAGGCCCTATGCCAGAAGGAGGCCAGGGGAGGCCAGAACTCAGCATTTTCTGGCAGTCTGCTGAGATCAGACCTGCTACACCGATGGAGGTTGAAACCCACCATATGTGTGTGTGTTTAAACTCTATTTTATGCATGGATTCATCAATGGACATTTGGAATTTTCCATTTTTTTGGCTGTTGTGAATTATGCTAATATGAACACAGGTATTTAGAAATTTGTTTAAGTCCCTGCTTTCTATTATTTGGAGACTATATCCAGGATTGAAATTGCCAGTCACATGGCAATTCTAATTTGAATGTTCTAGAGACCACCATGCTGTTTTTTCCTAGCAGTTGCATCATTTACGCTCCCATCAACAGTGCACAATGGCTCCATTTTTCTGTGACTTTGCCAGTGTTTACCCTTCTATTCCTTTTCTTCTTCCCTCTCCCTCTTTCCCAGCAGCCATCATATTGAATGTGAAGACAGTATGCAAAGTAGTTATTCTTATGCATGGCAATGATCAAGAATGATATTTGTATTGAGAAAGGATGTTTGTTCCTAAATCCCTCGAGATTCATTAACCGTGGCTGCTGTGCATGCTCAGGGATGCTGAGGCTGCAGTTACCCAGGGCAGTGCTATCATCTGGAGACAACAAAGCTGTAGACATAGACTTCAGAGAGAGTTAGCCTGTGTAGGGTTACCTAGTCAATGTGGCAATGCCACTCAATTACCACACCTAGTCAGTGACAGCAAGAACACAGTAAAGAGATGGTTCTCCCCCTGACCTACTTAGCGTTGGTGACTTGCCAAATCCTGACAGTTTTGGTTTTGTTTCAGTTTTAATATTGCTTCAATACTTACTTCAAATACACACTAACTGAATTTATAGTTCTTCTCCATGAAAATAAGAAAATGTTATGTTTTTATTAAAGCTTTCAAAATATTAGAGATTATTTCTCAGTATAAAAGTCACATTTCAGCATGACATTGGCACAGTGATTCACACCTAATTCTAGCACTCAGGAGTCAGGGGCAGGAGGATCACTGCAAAGTCAAGGTCAGTTCAGTTCTGCATGGTGAGTTCCAGGTGAGCCCGAGTTACACCATGAGACCCCATTCCAAACTCCTCCACATTCTTCCCACAAACCATTTCTATGGGCCTAAGTACAGCATGTTGGATTTATCACAGCAATGCCAGACTCTTTGGTACCAGTTTTCTGCATTAGTTACCTTTCTTGTTGTTGGAGCAAAATACTTGAGGGAGGCAACTTGAAAGCAACTTAAGGGAGGAAAGATGTATCTTGTCTCATGGTTTGAGGGTGCAGTCTACCATTATGGGGGAGGGGTGGTAGCAAGAGCTCCAGGCAGATGGCCACATCACTTCTGCAATCAGTAAGCAGAGAGAGAGGAATGCTGGAGCTCAGCTCTCTTGTACCCGAGTCCCATACACATTGTAGGGAACAATCCTATACACATTTGGGGGTGGCGGGTCTTTCCCCTTTAACCAACCCAGTGTGGAAACTCCTTCATAAACATACCCAGAAGTATGTTTCCTAGTCTCTCTTCTTTTCTTCCTCCTGAATCATTCCATGATTTTGCACTTTTAATGAACATCTTGTGAGTTCATATACAATATGTAAATCATTTCACATTGATAATTTGCTTTTATATTCAGTGCTCATTTGGGTATAAATTTGTACACTTTAGCTGTTATGTAAACTTGCATTACCTAAATAAGGTGGATTTTATCCATATTATTTGCTGCAGCAGCTATCTAGAAGGGGATATTTTATACCTATCTGTTTGCATGTAGAGGGATAATTTTCCCCGATGGATATGCAGAGGTAGAATTTTTTTAAAATATGATTTGAGAATGCTCAACTTCTCTAACCATTATATTTGAAAACATTCCTTCAAAAGTGGTTATTCACTTTTCAACACATGGTTTGTTGTGTATCTGGTACAAGCCAGGCTCTGTTGTAGGCACTAGGAATGCTGTAATAAATAAAAGATACTTGTTCTCAGCTCTTCTGAGGATTACACTCTAGGTGATAAAACTAAATGCAAAGAACCAGGTAACAATAACTGCTTTGGGAAATTAAAGTACAAAGAATGATGCTATAGTTTGGATCTTAAATGACCCCCATATTAGTCACTTTTCCATTACTATGGTAGAAACATTGACCAAAGCAACTTATAGAAGGAAGAGGTTATTTGAGCTTACAGTTCCAGGGAAATTACAACCCATAATGGCAGAGAGGCATGGTGGCTGGAGGTGGCTGGAACAGGAGCAGTAGAAGTTAAGCTCTCATATCTTCCAGTAAGCACAGGAAGCAAGAGAGCGATTCAAGATCTGGCAAAGCTTAATAACTCTCTAAGCCCACCCCCAGTGACATGCTTCCTCCAGCATTGCCACACCTTCTAAGACCTCCAAAAACAGTACCACCAACTGGGGACAAAGGGTCCAAACACTTGGAACCTGTGGGGGACATTCTAATTCAAACCATCACATTCCATCCCCTGGCCCCCATAGGCTCATGACCATATAAAATGCAAAATGCATTTAGTCCAAACTTAAATGTCCCAATCTATATTAGTCAGGGTTCTCTAAAAAAACAGAATTATTAGAATAAATTATATTTCTTAGATTATCTTACAGGATAGAGTCCAAGTAGCCCAACAATGGCTGCACAGGACTGCAGATGCTAAGAATCCGGTAGTTGCTCAGTCCATGAGGCTGGGTGTCACAGCAGTCCCAATCTGGTGCTAAAGGCCTCATGGACTCCTCAAGATCTGCTAATCTTCAGTTTGCATTGGGATCCTGGGGCCCGAATTCCCTCTGGGTCTCCTGTGCGATCAGACAAACCATATAATATATTTTATGTGAGTTTATTAACTTACAAAGGAATGTGTACCCAGTGCCTAGCCCTGCACTGACTCCGAGCCTCCTATCAGACTGTGCTACGCCCATAGTCACCGCTAGCATTCACTCATGCCTCCAGGGCCAGCGATTGCCCCAGGTCCACAAGAGTCAGTCCATTCTGTCCTTCAGCTGCTGAGTGGCTGGCTGCCCATCCACCACACCACATGCTACCCTTGGCTCCTGGTTTCCATCCCAAGATGGCTCCCAGCAGCCCCTTCTCACACAGTCCACACTCTGCATCAGGCCCCGCCCATTGGAGGAACTAGCCAATAGGGTCACAGCAGCAAGATGAACTCACCAGTGAGAGAAGGCGAGAGGTTAAAAAACCAAGAGCTCCTTTCTGCCATGGTCTTTTATACAGGCTGTCCTCAGAAGGTAATGCCCACATTTAGAGTGTGTCTTCCTGCCTCAAATGATCCAATCAAGAAGGTCTCTTACTTCAGTTAATCCCAGATCCAGTAAAGTTGAAACCCAGGGTTAGCCATCACAACCCCCAAAGACTCATATGCTGTTGGTGCTGCTGTTGGGAAGTAAAGACTTGTAGAAGACAGTTGGGTCACAGGGGCCATGCTCTTGAAGGGAATATTGACACTCTGCTCTGTTTTCTATGCCTCCCTCCTACCATGAAATGAGGAGCCTCTGAGAGACCCACCACATACTCCCACCATGATGTATCATGCAGCCCCAGAACCAAAGACAGCAGAGTGCCCGTGGACTGAAAGCTCTGAAACCCTGAGTCTAATAAGCTGTCTCCTCATTTTAAGTTGCTCATCAAAGGTATTTGTTACAGTCTCCGAATTCAGACACAGGTAAAGAGCGAAGTGTGAGTTGGGGTAGGGGGATACAGTACCACTTTAAGGATGGTGATCAGTGAAGACATGACAGTGAAGTAAAATTAAGCAAAGAGCCCAGTGAAATGAGGAGGTGGCACGGGAATGAGGTAGCCTCATCTAGCCTGGGGGGATGGCAGGTGTGAACAGTAGGTGAGCTGTGGGTGTGATAGGAGTAGCCAGCAGCATCTGAGGAAGACCAGCTAGCAGATGGATAGAGCCTGGAGGAGGACCAGCCTGGAGGAGGACCAGGAGGGCCAGTGTCAACCTTCCAAAGGATTTGGCTTTTTATCTTGGTGAAAAGGTAAGCCATTAGAGGATTTTAAGCAGAGAAGTGACACGATCTGATTAGCATTCTAAAAGGCTTTCCCTGGCTCTGGTGCCTAGTGAAGACTGGTGAAGACAAGAGCAGGAGCCAGAAGACTAATTAAAGGCTGTCCTTTGAGCCAGGTGATAGATGATTTGGCTTAGGTTAGGGTGACAGCTGTGGAGGTGACAGATACTGGATATAATTTAGAGTGAGAGCTGGCAGAACAGACTGATACAGCTGTGGCATATGAGAGGAGAGGGTCCAGGTGCATGCAGAGTTCAGGGAGGCCAGAAGGGGGCACTGGATCCCCTGGAACGAGAGTTATGAACTGTTATTAGCCACCATGTGGATACTGGGAACTGAATCTGGGTCCTCTGCAAGAGCAGCCAGTGCTCTTAACCACTAAGCCATTTTTCCAGCCCCTTCACTATCACTTTGATTTGCATTAACCTGATTACAGTGATTCGTGGTCAGGTGGACTTTTTATTTTGTGAAGTGCCTATTTCTCTTTCCTACTTTACCTATTGGTTTTTAGGAATGCTTTACACGTCTGAATATGAATTCTTCTGTGAGTTACACAAATATTCTGAAAGTCCATGGCTTGCCTCTTTGCTGTATTTAGTTACTCGATCATGATTTAAAACTGCTTAAAGAACTTAAGAATAATATTTTCACAACTCCTCATAGCCAATGAAGAAGTGAGGGTCATTTTTCCCACCTTCTTTCCCCTTCTACCTCTCAAGTTCCCTTACTTTTGTCCTATCATACTGTTACCACGTAGGGTCCAGGTTGATGACCGTAGAGGGATTGTGGTCAATTTCATTTTCTCAGCTAATTAAAGAATTAAAAAGCAGGAAAAATCTCAGACACGACAGAGAGCAGTAGTCAACAGACTTTATTAAAAGATGAAGAATTACATCCATGTTTGTTGCTGCTTTTTTCACAATAGCTAAGAAATGGAAACAACCTAAATGTTCCTCAAATGATGAATGGATAATGAAAATGTGATGCATTTACACAATGGAGTTCTGCTTAGTGGTAAAGAAAAAGAAAGTCATGAAATTTGCAGATAAATGGATGGAACTAGAAACTGTTATACACAGTGAATTAACATAGACTCAGAAAAACAAGAGATGTATGTTCTCTCTCATCTGTGGATCTTAGCTCCAAATTCTTAGATGTGAGTATATAACCTGATGTAAATGCAGGAGCCAGGAAAATGGAAAGAAATTAAGGGAGAAAGGGGAAGAAGAAGCTTAAGAGAGGGGGTAGTAGGAGACAGGTGTTATCAAGGGGGAAATGGGGAAAATGAGGGTATTTTAACTGGGGAGTGGGGAGAGCAGGTTATACAGGGAGAGAAAGTGAGAGAGAGAGGTGAGATAGATAACGCTTAGGTGGTGTGGTGGTTTGAGTGAGAATGTCCCCCATAGGCTCCGAGTATTTGGACATTTTTTCCCTAGTTGGTGGCACTGTTTTGGAAGGTATTAGAAGGTGTGGCCATGCTGGAGGAAGCAGGCTACTGGGGGCAGGTTAGAGAGTTATTTAGCCTTGCCAGGCTTCCAGTACCTCTCTGCTTCCTATGCCTGCTTTAAGTCTGAGGGCTCTACTTTCTACTCTGGCCACCTCCTGCCGCCATGCTTCCCCACCATGATGGACTCTGATCCCTCTGGAACGTAAGCTCAAATAAACTCTTCTTTCTATAAGTTCCCTTGGTCACGGTGTTTTATCACAGCAGCAGAAAAGCAGCTAGTACACGTGGTGGTGTGAAAAAACAGAGGAAAATGTATTAGTTCTAAAGCTTACTAAAAAATACACATTGTGTGTGTGTATGTGTGTGTGTGTGTGTGTGTGTGTGTCTGTGTGTGTGTGTGTGTGTGTGTGTCTGTGTGTCTGTGTGTACAGCTAAAGGCTATATAACAAGAAACATAGTACCAGACAGGAGAAACCTCCCTTCAAGTTTTCGGTCAGCATAGTCCAAGAGACTCCCAAATAACACAGGCTATTGCCCCAGCCCTTGATTGCCCCCAAGAACTTAAAGGCCCTTTTGCTTAAGACAGGACATACTTTGGACACAAAAATTGGAACAATTGAGTTGGAACTGACCTGGAAGCTTCCTCCCTGGAGACTAACTCTCATTGTTCCAGAGGATACTATGCAAACTGCCAAGGGAGAAAACCAATCAATGGTCCAACTCCAGTTGTAAAACCTACTAAGCACAACAATGACCAGCACAGCAAACTATCGCTATTGGTGCAGTATGGCATTTTTATCTTGGGGGTAATCCACAGCTGTCTAATTGGGTTTAAGGCCTGCTCAGTGGGAGAGAACTCATATGTAGCACTGCAAACATAGCCAAATACACATAGCTGGAGAGGTCATGGATCCTGGAGAAAACCACGTCTGTCATATCTGTAGATAAATGTGATTTCTTACTTTATCCTAAATATGCATCCATATATTTACAGACCAGTATACCTGTCACCATTCATCAAAGAAACTTCTTTTTGCAACAGATAGAGACTATTATAAGGTTCCACAGCTGATCAAACTCAGAGAGTGTCTGTGGGATGTCCAGCCCTAAGTGACACATCTGCAATGCAACCTCTACACCTAAGACTCAGAGAACATAGTGGAACAGGGAACAGAGAGAGTATTAACACATCTCTCAACTCTCACCAGCAACAGATGGTGATTAACACAGAAATCCATAACTGGCCAAAACATAGAGAATAAGAGATTGCAGAGCATGTCTCTGGATAGGACTCCTATATTAACCCCTTGACACCCATGGTTCAAAGGCCATTGTGGAAAAGGGGGCAGAAAGAGTGTAAGAGCCAGGAAAAGTGGATGACCACAAGGAAATAGTTTACCAAGTGGTTGGCATTACGCCCAGATCTCACGACCCCCAATGACCACCAAGGAGTCCAGAGTGTATGCAACAGCAAAGAGCCTTTATTCGGGCTTCAGCTCGGGCCCCCAGATTTCACCGACGCAGCGGATCCGTACTGAGAGCCTCGAACTAGGGTGGGGTACACTTTATATGGAAGTTTCACAGAAGCCCGTGCATGCCAAACATCCTTTAAAATGATTGGATGGTCCTATGCCCTGAGTATGGGGAAGATTCTTATTGGTAGGGGCTGTTTTTAGGGCATTGGAATGTGCTGTTATCTGTGGGGCCAGAAGTTTCTGCTTTTATCTTATAAGGCTGCTATATGCCTGGGCTTGCTTGATCTATAGCTTTCCAGGATGGGGGTGGTAGCTGAAGATTACAACACGCCTGAAACAGCTAGTCAAAATGGAGTTAGTGCCGTCCTAAGCCAAGCAAATTACAGAAGCAGAAAGAAGAGGTTAGACGAGTTGGGGTCTCACAGTTGGGAACTTGATCATATGAATTTACAGCAATGGTGACAGCATGCATAAGACCCATGCCAATCAGGCAAAACTCAGCATAGAACTGGGGAAATGGGTAAGAAGCCCAACCTTAGCTGAGGAATGATTGGCAGCTGAGCACTGGTGGGTGAAGGAGAGTTGGTCTTCTTTAAGGAAGTGAAGCTAGATAGGCTGACCAGGCTCCAGTGGATGAACTCACACTGAGGGACATTTGGGAATACACATATGACTCCATAGGCCTTAACATATATGATAGAATGCATGAAATCCAACAAGGAGGCTCTGGGGGGGCGGGGTGTACAGGTTGGGGAAGGTCTAAATGTAATCAAGATGTATGAAATGTACAAAAATTCAATTAATTTTTTTTTTTAATTTTAAGGATAGGAATCACACCCACACAGAGAAAAAATACTCCCCACAAATGGGGAAGGGATTTGGAAACTAAAAATTAAAATCCCCCTGAGAAGGCTGGGATTTTTAAGGGCTTTAGTGTGCCCCCTTCCCTAATTTTGGATTGGTCAACTTAAAGAAGAAAAGGGTGATAGGTTTATGACTTCAAATGAAGAGGTGCCCAGGTCTGGCCTTATTCTTATTGGAACTGGTTTGAACTGGTCAGCTAGAAAGAGGGCCCTGCTGGCTGGAGGAGGAGCCTTTAGACCTTTGTCTCAGAAGATGGAAATACGCCATCCTTATGACTCATCAGTCATAAGGCCTTTTCCTAACTACCTGTGTAAACACACAGCCAGTGCCTAGTCCCTCAATAATATATGCAAGTGATCCTATTACCTTTTTCTACTTATATTTTCTCTCAAGATTTGTGGAATCTCCTTTCTGTATCATCAGTTGTGTTGTACCCCATCCACTGGACCCCAAAAAGACCACCAAGGACGCAACACACCAAAATGCAAAAGCAAAGGTTTATGGTTTATTTGGGCTTAAGCTCGGGCTCTCAGACCTCACCAACTCAACGGATCTATGCTGAGAGCCCAGAGTAAGGGAGAGTGGAGCCTTTTATAGGTTTTAGACAAAAGGGGGTGGGGGAGATACCGAAGATACATTTTGGTTGCTTCAAGGAGCCCGCGCACCAACATAATTTTAAACCGATTGGATGTATAAGAGGCAGCCCTGGAAGTTTCTTATTGGTAGGTGCTATTCTCAGGGCTGTGGAATGTGCTGTTACCTGTGGGGCCAGGAGTCTCTGTTTTTACCTTATAGGGCAGTTTTTATGCTCGGGCTTGGTTAATCTATAGTTTCCTGGAAGGGGGGTGGGGAATAGCAGGCGGGGGTCAGGGCACGCCAGTGTATGTCTAGGCATGTCTAAAGCAGCAGCCAAGCATTTTACAGAAGCTAAAAGAGCAATTAGTGGGGGTCTGGAGGGATTGGGGGGTAGCGGGTGAATGAAGAGGGTCTCAGGGTTCTACAGTTGAACTACACCTGTTCTCACATATTTAGAAGCATCTCTCAGTAGATTACACGGTCACGTCATTACTTTAGGGAAAGGCAATGTGCTTCCTGAATCTACATGGTTGAAAATAACTTTCTTCTGCTGTTTGTTTGTTTTGCTGTTCTGAGACTGGGTCTCCCTGTAGCCCTGGGTGGCCTTGAACTCAGAGATCCACCCATCTCTGCATCTAGTGTGCACTGATTAAAGGTCTGTGCACCACACCCGGCAAGATTCATTTTCTTATACTGCAAATTTAATAACTTCCTTCAAGTGATTGTTATCTTTTAATGATTCCCAAAACATGCAAATCCTCTTTATCCTTGGAATTGCCAGAAAGTTTTCGTTCACCTAACAGTTAAGACAAAGGCTAAGATTCTATTTGTAAGAGAACTTAAACATACCCAGTAGCTGTGTAGAAAGTTCTTTTCCAGGGAGCAGTCCAGAAACAGGAAAGTTAGGTCTGCTGCTGGAGTTATGTTTCCTGCTATGGGTAGCTTTGTTTTGGGGTCAGAGGCAGATTTCCCAGTTGTCACTATCTCTAGCAGGGTCCACAGACAAAATGTGGGAAACCTTAACTGAGTTTCAGATAAACAAATAAATTCGTACTGTCTTAGTTACTACAGGAGATTCACACTAGAAAATTATTTCTGACACTCCCACTACACTACTGTTTGCTCTTTATTTAAAATCCAAGTTGAATTGTGTGCCATTTGTGTATGTATGTATTTATTTATTGAGGCAAGGTTTCATGTAACATAGGCTGCTGTCCTTGAAGATGACCTTGAACTTCTGATCCTCCTGCCTCCACCCCTGAAGTACTGAGATTACAGGCATGTGCCACCATTCCTGGTTTTCTGAAGTGCTGAAGATGGGACCCCTGGCTTCATGCACTCCAGCCAAGCACTGTATCAACTGAGCTCAGGCTCTAGTCCTGGCCCTTTATTTCTGTTTACTAAAGCTGATGTCCTATCTGCAGCAACTGGGGGGAGACCTGTGGAGTGACCTGCAGTCCTTCCTGCCCATGGAATTCGGTCATTTCCATATGAAGGAAAGCTAGGAAATGAGATCTAGGTGGTTGACCAGGTGTCCAGATGGAATGCTGTTATTATGAAAGGAAAGCACAGATAAAAGGCAACACTAGGCAGTCCTGACACATTTATTGCTGAAAAATGTTTTAATTTCACCCAGCGTGGTAGTGCACACCTTTAATTCCAGTACTCGGGAGGCAGAGGCAGACAGATCTCTGTGAGTTCAAGGCCAGCCTGGTCTACATAGTGAGTTCCAGGACAGCTGGGGCTACAGGAGGACCCCGTCTCAATAAAACAAAACCAAAAAGTGTTTTAATTTCATTAGTCTAAACTTCGTGAGAGACCTTAATTTATTTTTCTAAATTCGGTTTTTTGTTATTTGCTCCCCATATTTATTTTTATTCTCTTCTCTTCCTCCTCTTCTCATTTTCTCTCTCCCTCTCTCCCTCTCCCTCCCCTATCCTCTATCCTTCTTCTTCCCTAGAACTTGCTGTGTAGCCCAAGCTGGTTTTAAACTCAGAATCCTTCTGCGTGAGTCTCCAGAGTACTGTTCCCTCTGTCTTTAATCTTTTGCCTATTCACTTTAAATCTCTTCTTTTGTACTTCATATGACGGAAAATCAGAGCAACCTTCCCCAAGCCCAAACCTTCTCATTCAACCACACTGTATTCTGCTAGATATTTCTGACTCCTTATTGCTAACTCAAATTTTCCTCCTAGGATGGTCCACTTTCTCTCTCTCAATATCTTCTCAATGCTTTTCTAACTTTTTATGTTTCCTTCATTCACTTAAAATTAAAAAAAAAAATTGTGTGTGTGTGTGTGTGTGTGTGCGTGTGTCTGAATGTTTTGCCTGCATGTATGTAAGTGCAACTGTGTTGTACAATGCTATTGGAGGCAAAAAGAGTATGTTGGATTTCCTGGAACTGAAGTTAATTGCTGTTAGCTGCCATGTGGGTGCTGGGAACCAAGCCTAGGTCCTCTGCAAGAGCAACCAGTGCTCTTAATCACTGAGACATCTCTCCAGCCCCATTCATTTTAATATATTATTTCCACTAGGGTATAAAGCATTTGTCTCCATATTTCTTCAGTTATTGAGGTTAATCTTCCTCCTTATATGTTCCTTTGTTTTCTCTTTAGAATAATATACTCCCTTTTTTGAAGTTTTTACAGCTCATTGGTCGTCATGAGTTTGTCCCATCCTGTAGCTGAAGCTGTTGTGGAATCTTTGCCTCTGGTTTTCTCCAGGACATCACTGGCCCGGGCAGTCCCGACTTCACTAAATCTACTCTCATGCTCCTTTCACTGATTTCTTGAGGTCTTTTTCTTCTCAATCAGGCCATGTCTTGCAAATCTGTTTGGGCTCATTTTTCTTTGCATAATCCAAGGAAACAGCAATCAGTTACCTGAGACACTTGTTTTGCTGCCACCAAAATGGGCTCTGAATCCAACATAAAGATGACATTGGGTATAGCCTTGCACATTTGGAATAGTCTCTCCCTAATTTTTGTCTAGGTGTTATTACCTTCTCTGGGTGAAGGACACTGATGATCATTTGCTTCCTCTGAAGAGGTTGGCTATGAACCCCTCCATCCAGATAGTGTCATTCACAATGCACTAGTCTCAAATACCCAGGACGATAAAGGAATACGCTCCATTTCATAAAATGTTTCCATCAATCTTTATTATTTTTATTCAGCCCAGACAGGCCTGGGACTCACTGTGTAGGTTTACAGGCTGGCCTTGAACTTGCAGTCCTGCCTCAGCCTCCCTTAGTGCAGGATTACTGCCTCTCCATTCACTTTTGAAAAGGACTTGCTCACTGTCTTCTTTATTTTATATAAACAGAACTCAGAGTAGATGGAGTGTCTTGGAGTATTGGAGGCTTTCTGTTGGATTCAACCAATGAAGAGCTTTTGAGGAAAACTGGAAGATGGCAAAAGAATGGATTCCTGTGGTGCAGCACGAGATCAAGATTGGACCCCTGCATAACTTGAATGTTTATTTTTAATGCTGTGAGTCTTTTAAAAATTAAAATATAATTGAAATAATCTTTGTGGGGGGAAATGTTATGCAAGACTCAGTCTCTCCTTCTTAAGCCCACATAGGAATCGCCACATACTATCCTGTCTGAAGGAAGAACCTTTGGTTAGTTGACTTTTGGATTAGAAAGGAATGCAGGCCATTATAGGAATAAAGGAAAATGTTTTGTGGAGCTAAGAAATATTGAAAGACAACCCAAGGTTCATTGAGTCAAGGAATGGAGAGGTCTTGGGATGTCTTCCTAATTATGCCCAAAGAAGATGAAAGGAAAAGCTGGGATACTTTTTGTCTCCGACTTAAAGACCGAGTTACTCTGGATTAGCCTACAATATTAAAAATCAACTGCTAGCACAGTTTCCTGATTAAAATATTCCATATTAGAATAATTGGGATGTAGCACTGTATTTCAAGATAATAAAAACATATTCACTTCTCTACTGTAACGTGGGTTTCTACCCAGATTGCACAGTGCTGTCACAGTACGTTCCTGCTCAGATTTGGATGAGTAGGTGGAATCATTTTGAAAACTGGTCTCATATTTTTTTAAATGGAATATTTCTAAATGAAAGTCACGATTCCTAGGACAAAATAAAAGTTGTCCATGAATATATTTGTCTTAATTTTTTTTGTTTGTTTTTTGTCTTACTTTTCTTAAAATGTAGAAATAAACTATTGAATGATGCTGACATTCTGATTGTTGTTAACACATTACATTTGATTTATTGAGATTCTAATGCTGAAAAAGAATTTGAATCCAGAAGGAAATGTTGGGTATATCATTGTGGATAAACTATGTGCTGAAATTGTATGATTACAACTCAAAATACAAATGACGCTAGTTTTTAGGGTGGTATTGTGACCCCAAACCAGCTCATCAGAGATGAAGTTAGGCAAAGAGCTAAAACAGGGTATGTAGAGGCTGAGGCATGAGTTCAATGTTCTCTTCATGAACACGTCTTGTAATTTATATTCCCCAGCCACATTCACATTGGCATATAGACACATTCCGTGCTACTGGACCATTTATCCACAGCAGTGATAGAATCTCAGTGCAGAGCACTTGCCTAGCATGTATGAGGTCATGGACCCCCAACCTAGAACTACAAATAGCAGTAATCACCATAACAACACTTTGAGTATTTGTTGAATAACTACGCAGTGGTTTCTGTGGGTCAAAGCTGTGGCTGGTTATTATGAGGATCTGAGGAGAAGCAAAAACTCCAGGAATCTCACTTTGAGACATTTCTAATCTATAGAGAAATGGAAATGAATTTAGTTAAACCACTATATGAACATCTGTGGTCAAGTAACTAATTAATGGCAACAAACAAAATAGCAAAATAAATTCTACTGTAGTACAGAGTTGGAAAAAAAAATCCTAAGTTGAACGCAAAGAAATTATTTAAAAATATGTGTAGCCAGGAGTGGTGGCGCATGCCTTTAGTCCCAGCACTGAGGAGGCAGAGGCAGGCAATCTCTGTGAGATCAAGTCCAGCCTGGTCTACAAAGTGAGTTCCAGGCCAGCTGGGGCTACAGGGAGACCCTGTCTCAAAAAAAATTAAGAAAAAACAAAACTAAACTAAACAACAGCACTATATGTGAAACTTTGCTGGCTCTGTGTATAAGGAACTAAACAGTGCCATCTTCAAGTTTAGAAATTAACTATCAAAATTAGATCACTTGTGCATATATAATAAGCCATATATTTATCAAATGCAGAACATTAAATTAGTAAATAATTCACAATATTTGTTTGATGAGGGGAGATTCCTAGAACTGCCTTACAGCAGAGAATCACTTAGGGCTCTTGATGATTACAGTGATTAAAAATGCCTTGCAAGTGAGGTGAGATTTCTGCAGCTATTTAATTTAACATGAAAGTGTTTTTCAAAGAAATGTTAATAGATACCATGTTCTTTCTGAAATTGTATGAATAAGAAATAAAGTTTACAGTGTTTTCCCAAATCCCCAAAAAAAGAAGAAAAGGAAAAAGAAAGAAGATGCTCCTCTGAAGGCATCTGGTCTCAAATATCTCAGACACATCATTTTCCAAATGCTTCATACCAAATTACAAATTTCACTTGTGGGATTTGCTGGCAAACACTTGTGCTTCTGAGACTCGCCAGCTTCTATATTCAGAGTCAAAATCACCCATAGATTATCACAGAATGACCTCAGCCAGGCCTGGACATTGTGGATCTATTTTTGGCCCTGACATTTTTCCTTGATAATGGTTCACCACAACACTATTATTATGTCATTAGCAAAGCCAACATTTATGTTTTGAGGATATAGTTCCCATCTTTAAAAATGTCTTGCTTGAACTGCAAGAATTAGAGTGTCAAGCTGGCTTGTAGTTGTTATTAATATAGTTACAGTGATTTATGAGACTATTTCAAGTTATATAATAGGAAGTTACACATTTGTGAGCCATGCTGTAAAAGAGGAAGAGATCAACCTTTCAAATAAACAAAGCTAGAATTCTCGTCAGTGAGGATTTGTCTGTGAGACTGGGGTTAGCAAAAGTGTCCAGGCATCAACCATGAAATCCATGAAGCCCATGGCTCATTCCAAGTCTCTTTTTGTTACAATGACCCTCAGACATTGTTTCACCAAATCCCTCACCAGCACTGTTAAGGAGTAGGCACAGGATGGAAGTTTGGCTTGCTTTCCTTTCCCTGGCCCTCCCTCTGGTGGAGGTGTTAATGAGTTAGAAGCCTAGGTGGTCAGCTGAGGAAAATTCTAGAGCTCATATCCTCCACCCCATTAGCCTGTGGAATGTTGAGTGACTGGCCGTTGGGTGCCACTTTCCAGGTGTCCTGAGGGTGCTGTGCTCTTTGGTCGACTCAGTCAGGAGGAATCAGAATGGGAATCTGAAAACTTACTAAAATATTATTGCCTATTTCTTCAGAAAGGAATAGACCTAATTTTTAACTGATTAATGTGTTCCTAATAAGTACCAGTGAAAGAGTAAGTTTCTTGTTGAGCAAAATAAGACAAAATCCTGCTTCTTAATATGTTAATAGTTTAATAATTGATAATTTGGTAAATACTTTAATAACATGTTTTTATTTTTTTAATTTTTATTTTATGTATATGAGTGCTCTGCTTGAAATGCCTATGAGATCAGATCCCCTGGAACTAGAGCGCCAGATGGTTGTGAGCTGCCCTGAGAGTGCTGAGAAACCCAGGTCCTCGGTGAGAGCAGTCAGTGCTCTTAACCACTCAGCCATCTCTCCAGTCCAGTGTTTTTTATGTTTTTTTGTCTGATAGTTTTGTTTTTTTGAGACAGGGTTTCCCTGTAGCCCCAGCTGGCCTAGAACTTGATATGTAGACCAGGCTGGCCTCTACAGTGCAATCTCAAGTGCTGGCATTGCTGGGAATGTCGGGATTAAAGGCCTGTGCCACCATGCCCAATGGCTTTTTGTTTTTAAAGCTCCTTTACATGTGTGATTTCATCTGATGCTCTGAGCCTAAGGAAATATACAAAGTGCTGTTACGCTCAGACTCCAGTAGATGAGGAACAGTTTCCCAGATCTTAGTTCTGTGCTCTTCTCTGTCCACATAAGATACACATGATGTGCCTTATAATGGTTATTGATAGCATTCCCAAATTTTTGGGACACCACGATCATACTTGTTCCCAGGTATAGGATTAAATTGTAGGATTAAATGGTAAGTTAAATGCTCACTAACATTGTTGTATCATTGAAAATGATGTTTGAGATATGTTGTCTTACTTTTATGTGTTTGAGTATGTTGTCTGCATGTAGATAGGTGCACCCAGGTCATGCAATGCCCTCAGAGGTCAGAAGGAGGCGTTGAATTCCCCTGGAACTGGAGTTACAGTCAGTTGTTATCCGCCAAGTGGATGTGGGCGTTGAATCCAGGTCCTCTGCAAGAACAGCCAGTGCTCTTAACCACTGAGCCAGCTTTCCAGTCCCAAGATAGTGCATGCTGTGATTAAAGGAAGGGACTCTAGAGCCAGACCCACTGGGTTGAATCCTTCTTCTACCACACAGGAATCTCCTTAAGTTGCATGTGAAACTCCTAGAGAAATACCCAGCAGGAGACAGATATCCAGATGTCAGCTGATATTGTTATTTACTACCTCTAGTACTTACATAAAAATAATAATTTGTCACTACATGCTTTTTGTTGTTTTGTTTTCTGAGACCAGGCTGGCCTCAGTCTCACAGAGATCCACCTGCCTCTTTGTCTCAAGTGCTGGGATTACAGGTTTGCCCTGTTACATGGAAAATGAGGGAGCTGGATTATAATCTTGGTTCTCACAAATAACTGCCTTTGATAGAAACATTGTCTTTCTAGGTTATGTTATTTTCCCGTAATTCCTAACATATATTTTATTTCCTTTCACATCTCCTTTCCTGGTCCACGTTTTATTCTCTAGCCAAATGGAAACACTCTTCCCAAATCAATATTTATAGACTCTATTACAAAAACTCTGAGATACCCTCAGCTGCATGCATCCATAAGGGGCTGCTGTAAACCCTTTCCTTTCTTACTTGCTAAGCCAGCTAGAGGTAGAGACCACTCAACGCTGTTTCTATCTGGTTCTTGTTGATTTACCCAGAAATATGTTAGAACTGGATGTGCTATAGACCAGTGGGTTATTCAGTAAATCACTGAGGAGCAGGCCCTCTTATTTATTACTTATTTACTAATTAATTTTTGGTCTTTTTGAGACAGGGTCTTCCCTGTAGCCCCAGCTGGCCTGGAACTCACTACGTTGACCAGGCTGGCCTTGAACTCACAGAGATCCTCCTGCCTCTGTCTCCCAAGTGCTGGGACCAAAGGCATGCGCCACCACCACGCCCGGCTTTTTTTTTTTTTTTCCTCATTGGCTATTGGCTGACTAGTTTGGTCAGGGGCTGTCAGGAACACGCCTATTTCATGGCCAAATAAAAGTGATAGAGTTACCGTCTTTCCTCTAAGAGTGAGGATATAGTTGTAAATTCTGTTTGGTGTCTGCCACAGCAATAATGAAAAACTAAGGTGCAGGTTTTCTTTCCGGTGCCAGATTCAGGGTGTTTAAAACAGCAACAACCACAAAAACACACCAAAGCCCCTAAGAAACAGGGCCCTAGGCGTTGGGCGGGGAAAGGGAGGTGTCCGCGTCCTCCGAAGATAACTGTAGGGAAGAAAAAGGTAACACACCCCACTTTCTTGGGTTTGTTCCAGTGTCTCAGGGTGGTGGTGACAGCTGATCAGACACAGCAGCTAGCAATGCCATGGCGAAGTGAGGATGCAAATGACCCTCAGCAGCACCAGCGGGAGGATGGGGGCAGAGAGGAGGGGTGCGCAAGCGGGGGACCAGGGTGTCCAGGTGACAACCGCCGCCGCAGGTTTTCCGGCATCTGAGCTGGAGAGCCACCTCCCGAGAGGGGGCTGGGCGGGACGGGGAAGCCGAGAGGGGGGGCGGAGGGCGCAGGAGCCGGGAGCCCCGGATTGGCCCGCGTCCCTCCCGGCGCCTCAGGATTGGGTGGTTTGCAGCGGGATATGTTGGGAGGCGGGGCGGGGCGGGGCGGCGCGCACCGGCCCCCGGGTCTGAGTCCAGCAGGCCCGGGAGCCGGGTGTGCGACGGCGGCGGCGGGGCTGGGGCCGGCAGCCGCAGGGGGCCGAGCGCGCATCCAGCACCGCCGCCGCTCAGACCCGCTAGCGCGCTTAAGTCGCCCTTGCAGCTCCAAGCCGAGCCCTGAGCGCAAGACCGGTGGCAGACGGTCCCTGCGCCCCCGGGGAAGCCACCTTGCAGCGGGGCGGGAGGGGACACTCCCTTATCTGGAAGCCCCACGTCGTGTCCCGCCCGCTGCAGAAAGGGGCCACCATCCCCCTGCCCCCGCCCTGTCCCCGCGCCCCCGAGCCATCGCTCCCGGGAAGAGCGCTCGCAGGATCCTCGGGGTGTCCGGGCGTCTAGGCGGCCTCCCTGGCTGGCCTCCCCCCTCCGGGACCCGGTGACTGGCTTCGGCCCCGGGCGTCTCCGGGGGAGGGGAGGGGCAGGAGGAGGGGTGGGAGGAGGTGGATCCCGGGAGGAGGACGCGAGCCATCCGCCCCCCGGGAAGCTGCTCGAGCGGAGTGG
>NW_008336953.1:3691548-3800235 GCF_000622305.1 Nannospalax galili | reverse complement strand
CTGCCCGCCCTGAGCGGCCCGGCACGGCGCTTCCCACTCAGCCCCGCCGACTGCCGGGGCGCCCAGCTGCCGCCTCCGGGGCCCAGGGCAGGGTGCCACGGGCGGCCCCGGAGGCCCGAGACGCGGGAGCCCACGCCCTGCCCGACCCGGCCCGGCCTGGCTTTTTGTTTGCTTTTGGGAGCGTTGGAGGCGAGCGCGGAGGGCGCTTGGAAGCCGTCCCTTCTCGGGCGTGCGCACCCGGCGGGCGGAGCACTCGCTCTCTTCCCAGCTCCCTGAGGAGTCCCCGGAACGCGCGGTCCCCGCGGATGGCTTCCCTGCTGCAGCCTTGTGCGCTGGACACGGCCCCCCGGGCACTTCAGAGGGTTTCTCCCTCCCAGCTGCCCAGGCCGCTTCTTTTTTTCCCCCCTTTTAAATGGGTTGCGCGCAGGGTTTGTTTCTTCCATATGCACGGTTCGGCTTCTTGGACCGAGCCATCCTTTGATTGTCAGCCAGACGAACTTGCTGTCGACTTGGGGCACTAGGCTAAAGATCGGCACCTGGAGAAAGTTCATGGCCTTTAACTTCTCCCTTTTCTAGGAAGAGCTCCCCAGGAGCTGATCCAGGCTCTCCTTGGCCTCGAGTAGCCCCCGCGTGGAAGTGGACCTCCCTCAGCACCTGGCCTCTCTCCCACCTTCCCAGGAAACCTGTCGCCCCTGGAATTTGAAGTCTGGAGAAATGTAGAATTCGAAGTCTGTTGGAGACGGCCTTTGAAGGGGCCTCCTGCGCATCTTCCTTACCTGGCAGGTGCTTTCACCCGCCCCTGCCCTGCATCCCCCCAGAGCCTGCCGTGGAATCGTCCCCTTTCTGTGCGCGCTGGCACTCCTCCAATGTGGACTCCAAAGGATTTGTCCCTTTGCAGTTTGAAATGAAATGATGGCCACACATTGGACTGGTCTGCCCGAGGGAGATGGTGACAAACTCAAAGCCTGCGAGGTAAGCTGGGCGGCGGCTTGTGCCTGGAGAGTGTGGGTCCTTGGCCACTGAGCCGCTCAGGGGGCTTCTTGGGGATGCCCAGCTGGTTGGTGGCAGCGGCCCAGCTGACCGGGAGCGAGGTGGAGCCTGACCTATTTTTGTTTCTAGGGATTTCCAGTGATTGATTTGCAGGAGCGTCACTGTTTGAAATGTCTTGGTCTCCGTTTCCATCTCTAGTGCTCTCCAGTATCCATTTCCCTTCAGTCCGCGGTCCTCCAGCCTTCTGCAGGCTGGGCTGCTTGATGTAACTCCTGTGTGTGTCCAGAATTGGCCATGGGGAGGAGAGGGCAGCCGGTGTGCATGGTGCTGGCGGAGCCCAATGCTGGTCCTGGCCACTGGTGGTGCCTATGGCTGCAGAGGGTGGGAAAAGAAGTCTTCCTGAGGACAGGTGAGGCTAGCGGTGGAAAACGCCTGCAGTGTTGAAACTCCAACTCCCTGAAAATCTCGCTTTGCTTTTCTTTTATTTATGCTGTGCGGCCTCCTCTGCTGCGCAGGGTTCTGACCTGCTTGTAGGGTGTCAGGTGGCTCGCACTGCTGCCCAATCTGACTTATTGACAAGGGCTGGGAAGAATTTCCTCCAAGTTCCTGAATTGGTTTTGAACAGAATTCATAGGACACCTTTATTTGTGGCACCCGCTTGCCCTGCTGTCTCCTGTCTTGTTCTTTCTTCTCTTAGTATTTGGAGATGGGTGTACTGGAGCTTCTTCTGTGGGTATACAGTGTTGACTTTGTTTTGTAGAGTTTCTGTACTTTGCTCGCTGAGGGTCTTCAACAGGGTTACCCTTCCAACTTTGCTTTTGAGATGTCTGTGTTTTTATGGAGATGTCAGCAATGGGGCCAATAACCCCAAGTGAGGGAGCCTTCACTGTCTCTCTTTCATCTGTTTAGTATAAATTTTCACTCCATGGTCCTTGAAACATGTCTAGTTTAAAGTGTGAAATGGAGCATTTTAATAAATTTGAATCAGAAGTTAAATTATAGTCCATAAAGCATGCAGAAAAACTTGCTTCATGCAGATTCCTTCGTGGGAATTGAAAGCTTGTGCAGAAAAATGGGGCCGGGGCATACTGTGTATAGCTACACAATTTATTTGGCAGAACCTCGGGTTTACATTTAGTATCAGTATTCTACTTTTTGACATCTGTAAACAGGTGCTTGCAGGTAAAGCATGATTAAGTCTAACGCCACAACCCTCTGATCACGGTAAACCATAATAACGCCTTTTGGAAGGCCTTACCTACAACCTGGTGATTGCTTAATGGGTGTTGTAGTTACATAATAACATGTGCTGTAGTCCCAAAGCCTTGTTTGTCATTGTCTTGTGAACACTTTAATTAGCATGCGGCTTGCATTACATTTGCAAGAACTAACGTTTATTTGATATATATGTGTGTGTATATATGTATATACATATTTGTCATTTAAGGGGTAAATTCTTCAAGAATTTACGTACACCTTGCCCTTGGCTAGAAAGCAGTGTGTGCTTCAGGTTAGCTGTACACTTGCTTTTATTAACAGTGGCAGGTATATTTTTTTAGGGGCTGTGAAATTTATCTTCATTTGGCTGTTTTTGCTGGCTTGGCTATATTGTTTCTAGCTGGGAATGAAGAAATAATATTGCCTGCATTTTACTCATTGCAAGAGTACTTATATTTGACATGTTAAACTAATACCGGTGTCACTTTTGAAAGACTAGATATTCTTAGATCCTTTGCTTCTGAAAACATCTCCAGAGCTGCAGGTGGGGAGTGAGAGGAACTATGTAATTATTGCCTCTGTTTAGCTGTGACGTGAATTTATCTGGCACCTCTGATGCATGTCTTGTGATTATGTGCTGGAAAAAGAGCTGCTAATGGATTAGTTTGGGTTGATAAATATTTAAGTCACTGAATACTGTATTAATATTTGTTTTTAATTTTTTTAGAAGTATTTTATAATATGTCGTCATTTGGAAACGAAAAACCACTAGCTGTATTCCTGAATGTGTTTGAATAATACATTTACGTATGCTTTTAATGAAGCAAGAAACAAGTGTATATATATCTTGGTCATAGTGCTTTAATCAGTCAAAATTCCCAACTTTGTGAGACAGAAGAAATCAGTATAGAAATTCAGTTGGCACCATGTCCTATGGATAATAAGGTCTGGCGCTTTGTTTAAATGGAGATTTCTTGTTCATATCAAATATTATAAGTCGCTTGTGTTGATAAGTATATTAATATAGGTACTCTCTCTTAAAACCATATTGAAAGACCAAAAAAAAAAAAAAATGACCAACTGTGCTCATAGCTTAGGGAAGTATGTGATACATGCTGCTGCGTCTTGGCCTTACACAGTAAGGTAGCAGAAGATGTGTTCACACGCACACTCAGCATCTAGATTTGTGGTCTTCCTCTTCCCCTTCCTCCCCTTCCTCCCCTTCCCCTTCTTCCTCTTTTTCCCCTTCCCTTTTCCCTCCCCTCCCCGCCCATCTCCTTTCCTTGCCTTTTCCCCTTCTTTTTCCCTTTCCTTCCCTTCTATAGCCTCCTGTTACGTAGCCCATGCTGACCTCACACTCAAAGCAGTTATCCTGCCTCAGCTTCCCAAGTGTGGAATTATAGTCAAGGGCCACCGTGGAGCTCTAAAGATGTGCTTTTCAATATTAGTTTCCATCACCCTGAACTCTGTGTGTGTTGGGGGGGATCATAGCAAGTTTTGAATAACTCTGCTTGTAGCTGTTTTACATAGACTGAATCCTCGGTGATACATCCATCACCCTCTTCTGTATCAGCTAGCCTCAGCCGTCAGGGTTTAGCTTGTTTTGTTTTATTTAAACCAAAGAAGTGAAAACTTGTCTTCAGCTTTGTAGAGCACATTGACCCCCCCCCTTCTTTTTAAACAGATTTTCCTTTCTAATCTGTAGCCCTAGCATCATCCAGTAATAGCATTTTTAACAACTTTATTCTTGTTACTAATTACTAATTCTTGTAACGTATTACTAATTATCTTACCTCACTTTGGGGTCTTGCTTCTTTACTTAGGCTGAGGCTACCTGCAACTGAAATATATTTGTGGCTGATGAAAAATATCTGTCGGTTGGGAGTGAAACAACTGTGAACAGCTGTGCAGGGTGTTTTTCTGGGTGTGAACTGTATGGTCTTGCTTTGATCACTTTTTATAATAGTGCACGTTGCAGGTTCGTCCTTCTCAGGCTCTCTCTCTCTTCTTGCCTTTTCCTAGGGTTCTTCTGTTTGCCCACTTCACAGCAGTGTAAACCAGAGCCAGCCCCTTCCCACCCCACTCCTCTCTCTCCTACATTCCTGGGCTTTATTTTACATTTTCCTCTGACTTTAATCTATACATCAGTGACTCCCAGTCTATAGCTATCTTCCAGATTTTAGAGTTGACCTCTTTTCCCTCTTTAATGAGCACTGTTTCAGAATAGCACTCTGCCAGTGCGCCCCCCCCCCCCTTCTGTGCTGCTTCTCTTAGTAGTGTTACTGTCTGCTTACTTGTCTAGGTCAAAAACTAGGCCATCATCTTGGCCCCTCTGTTTTCTCATATCTGAAGTTCTGTTAAGTCTCCGTTCCATATCACCACTACCACAGGCTTCCTAAGGTGCTTCCCAACAACTCAACCTGTCTGTCCCTGACTCCTTCCAGAGCTCCATCATAAATGACTTCAGTTGTTGGAGTCAGCCTTCTCTCTTCTCTCTCCTCTCTTCCCCATTCGTTCTTTCAATGTTTCCTCTAACTGAACTTCCAGGTTTGTGGACATCTGGCTTCTTTCTCAGTGCCTCACAAGTGCTCTCCTTCCCCGCCCACCCTGCTCCCTGCCCTATTGATTTTCACTGATCATTCTACTCTTTTCTTTCAAATCAGTTTCTAGGGAAATCTCTGACTCTCCAGGACTGGCTGAGTTGCCTCTGGTGCATTACTAGGAAACAGTGTTTTACTGGGAATGGTGCTCGCTGCTCTGTTGAGGCCTGCCCTCTTTGTACTGCAGTCTCCATAAGAGCAGAGACTATGTTTATTTTCAGTGTCCGACACATGATAAACATTCAGTGTTTGTTGACTGGGTAAACGTGCATACTGGAAAAGCTTGAATTTCATTGTTCACTGAGCTTCTAGAACACTGTGCTCTTGATTCTCCCATCTTGTCATCCCGTCTTTCACAGACTCCGAAATTTCCTCAGCTTCCCGACCTGTATGTCTCAGGACTCAGTTTGACCCCGTCTTTTCTTCCTAAGTTTCACAGATTTGACACAGGATGGCCCCAAATTCAGTATGTAGCTGAAGATCTTTAAAATGTTGGTCCTCCTGCCTCCACCTCCCGAGTGCTGGGGTTACATGCATGTGCCACCAGGGCTGGGTTTCCCTGTTGTTTTTGTGACAGACTCTCCCTACAGAGCAGGCTGATGTTGAATTTCCCATCCTCCTGTCTCAGCTTCCCGAGTGCTGTATTTACAGGTCTGTGCCACCACAGCAGGCTTCCCTTTGCCTCTTAAACTTGGATTCCCACATCTAACTGACCTGCCCACTCGCATACATGTACGTGGATGTCAGATAGGCAACTCTAAAAGCAAACTTCCCATTCTTCTGCACACCTTTCCCGGTTGGCTCCTCCCAGGCTCAAACAGCAGCGTCACGTTCGCCAGGCGTCGGGGTGATTTGGGGCTCGTGCACCGGTGCGGGATTCGCTGCTCAGGTTTAGCCCTTACCATCCTGGAGTGTTCTCCACATCGTAACCGGAAGGGATCATTGCTAAATCAGCCTGTGCGGTTCCTTCACTTGGATCCCTTTAATGGCCTCTCATTTCCTTAAAGACCTTCTTACAGTCACCTCCTAGCCTTGTACAACCTAACCTTTCACCTCCCTGACCTCACTTCCTGTTACTCTTCCTCTCATTCTGTATTGGCCGTCCTGAACTTTTGCTCTTCCTCCATATATATATACGACATATATACACACATATACTAAGCATGGTCATCCCCAGAGCCTCCTACCTGATCCTCTTCTTGGAATGGTCTTCCTCAAGGCCTCTTCATGGCTTGCTTTCTTGTCTCCAGAGCTCACCTTCTAGTGAGCTTTGGCCACTGTAGTGAGTGGTCCTCTGTGTACCACGCCCTACCTGGCTCCTTGTCACCCAGGCTCCCTCTGATTTAGCTCATTTTCTTGAAGACAAGTAATACATGAAGAATGTAATGTTGAGTGCAGTCTGGCCCTTCTGTTCATGTTCATGCCATTATAACCATCAATACATATATATTTTTAGATGAATAAAGGCAAGAGAAATTCCACAAGGTTACCGAATTTGTTCTTAGGCGTGCACTATGTGAACACTTATGCTTTGTAAAACGTATGCTGCATCAGGCCCTTCTTGAGTGGGCCTCCCACACATCTTAAATTCTGTTCTGTTCCCATCAGGCCATCAGGATTACTGCTAAGATTTTTGAGTCATTTGTTCTTTGCATCTTTCTTACGTTTGGGAAGTTGGCTACCAAGTTACAGTAACCAGGACAAAGTGTAGTACAAACGGATGAAATAATTTGCACTGACAGGCTTGGGAATCACAGACTAGTGGAAAGGTAATCAGAGCACTGGATAGGAAAAACGTCCTGAAAGGTAGAATGCCAAGGTTGGAGATGTAAATGTAGCTCAGTGACTTAGTGCTGTGCCTAGAGTGCATGTGGCTTTGGGTTTGAACCCTAGCACCTCAAAAAAAAAGCAATAATAATGTTTTGTTTTTGAAATGATTGTTAACATATGACTTTCTTATTTTAGATTTTTAAAATTTATTTATTTTTTAAAATTTATTTTTTTATGTGTATATGTGTATTGCCTGCATGCAGGTAAGTGCACCTGTATTGTGCAATGCCCACGGAGGTCAGAAGAGGTTGTCGGATCCCTGGGACTGGAGTTACAGACTGTTGTTAGCTGCCATGTGGGTGCTGTGATTTGAACCCAGGTCTTCTGCAAGAACAACCAGTGTACTTAACCGCTAAGCCATCTTTCCAGCCCCTAGATTTTTATTTTTAATGCCATAATCAGGTAACCAAAACTCATAACATTGACAAAATTTAAGTTATTAATTTTAATGGTGAGGACATAGGGATTATAATATCTTCTCTTTTGAAGTTTTCTTCTTTTAAATTCCTGACTGCTGTTTATAGATTTTTAAAATCAGTTGTATGTGACCAGTCGTGTGAAAATCCAGTTCCTTACAAACTTGTACTTCAGCAGTTTTAAGAAGCATATGCCTTGTTCTTTGAAGGCCTAGGATTAATTGTAGCTAGTTACAGTATAATATAACACTATTACTTAATTTAAAAATGTTCCTTCTTTAAAAAAAAATGTTCCGTCTTTCACATGGATCTAAAGCCAGAATACCACCGCATGCAGCAACCTCTGCTGAACATCAGCAGGATGAAGGGAAGCGTGCCACAGTCCAGAACCGCGGCAGGTGGCAGAGGCAAGCTGCACCATGAGGCATAGCGTGGAGTCTGGATTTGAATACAGTCAGCACACTCTTTCACTAGACAAGAGCTATTAACAACAACAAAACAGCTCTCCATAAATTACTGGTGTTCCTTAACATTCATTTCTTTTCATCGTTTTTGAACTGCATTGTGCCTTGATTTCTTGCTTTTTCCTTGGGTTCTGCATGGTCAGGTAGTCTGCAGCAAAGGCAGCACTTTGTTTCTTTTGTTCTTTGCTTTGTGAGGGGCCTTGCTGTTCCTATAATATGGACGATATGCTGATTTAAGTGTGGGCAGTGCTAGTGTTGAGAAGATGCACAGATGCTGTTACTGAATGCAGCTATTTTCTGTTACAGAAGGACCATATGGTAGGCACTTGTTTTTCTTTCTGGTTGATGTGATTAGATTACTAAAATGAAAGGTTACTGTACTAAAAATTGTCCTAGTATTTATCTAATTTTAATTGACCTCAAGGAATTCAATGCGTGAAACTATTATAAATAGCCTCCTATATAGTCTGTTGGAGTAGAAAGATCTTGTATAGGTTAGTTTTATAATTGCTGTAACAAAATACATGACAAGGAGCAGTGTAAAGAAGGAAGGGTTTATTTTGGCTTGGCATCCATTGCAGAGAAGGTAAGGAGGGAGTGTCAGGTGCAGGTCACATGGGGTCTGCAGTCAGGAAGGAGAGCATGAGGATGCTTTCTCAGCTTCCCTCTCTTATCCTGGGCAGCTCACTGATGGCAACACCACACTGAGGCTGAGTCTTCCCCGCTCAGTTACATTTTTCTGGAAATGTCCTCATAAACATGCCCAGAGGTATGTTTCCAGAGTGATTCTAAACCCAGTCAACTTGACCAAGGAGATTAGCTGTCATAGACATTTTCATGCAAAAGCTTGTTTGAATTATTTTCATGAAAATAGTTTTGTAGTTTGAAGTACCATATTTTCATTAGACCGAGTAGTATACAAAATAGCATATTTCACAATGAAGTATAGAAAGTGATGTTCTGTGCTTTTAAAATAATCTGAAAGTGGCCTGCAAGATGGCTTGGGGGTAAAGGCAGTTGCCACACAAGTCTGACAGCCCGAGTTCAATCCTGGAACCCACAGTGGAAGGAGAGAACTGACCCCACAGAGTTATTCTTTAGCCTCCACAAGTGTGCATGCACACCCCCACACGCATCATGCAAGCACACACACACACTCACACACTACACATTTTTAAAAATTGGGAAGACAAACAGATACCGTAGTGTAGATTCGAAAACATCATGTGATAGAAATTCTTTTGTTTTCTAGTTAACAATGAGATATTCTACTCTCTCAAGCTGGGAGTCAAAGAATAGATTGAAAATTCAAAGTTAATATTTATTTCTGAATATTTATCTTTTTGGGGAAATGTATTTAGACAGGTCAGAGCAAACTGTTGTCTGTAACTATAAAAAACCACAGACGTTTTACCTTTCCTAGTGACTGGCCACTCCTGAGCCTTCTGTTTGATGCTGGGTGTGCAGATTCTGAAGTGGTTCCTTCTGCCTTTCCCCTGGTACTTATCTGTTCTGGATAGACATCTGGCATAGTGTGGCCAGTGTCATGCTTTGTCCTGTAGCGTAACAAAGACAATCCCTTTGCTTCCTGTTTTTTGTTCGCCGTGTTAATCATTAATGTATTAGAGGATTTATAGTCTTAATAACTTGGATTTCCTCCCTACTTACGATGTACAGAGTATTATTAAATATCAGTAAATATACAGATGGGCTTATGGTTATATTTAGAAATTTCTTCTGGATATAGTTTAATTAGTGTGATCTTGGACTAATGGACACTTAAGAAATCTTCAGATGTGGTTTCTTGTCATCAGTATCTTCTGCAATATAAGGACTTTTACTTAATTATATATCAGAGGCACACCTCCTTGTCCGTAGATTGTATGGATGAATCTTACTTGTAAGTGGAGGAAAGAAACTTAAAAAGTACAGTCCAGAGACAATTTCAAGACTGCAATGTGGAACAGAGATGAAATGCATTCTATATGGCTAGGAAGGGTAGAACTAAGATCAAGTAATAGATAGATGGGCCTATTTTAATTACAAGCTAACTGAAATTGAAGAACTTTTTGGCAGAGTTGGATGGCCTTCAGTTAAAGGTACTGTAGACCCATTCTACCCAGCTTGTATAGGATTTTAAATTGGGCAAGAGTGATCATTTGAACAACTTTTAGAGCTACAAATCTCTTCATTGGTTTAATGAATGAGAATTGCTGGATGTACCCCTAGATCTTCAACTCTTGAACAGATCTCTTGGTTTTCCAGTGATCATCCAAGTTTGAGAACTGCAGAACTGGGCCAGATTCACAGATCTTTCCAAGGTTTAAATGGCCATAAACTAGTGACAATTTCAAGGTTAAAATCATATTTCCTCTCTCTCCTCTATTATAGTTAAGGGTATTTTTACATATTGCTACTATACTAAAGTGATATTCTTTTCACATAAAGTAAACTTTGTGTCAGAGGAGCCAGGTACGATAGTGCACACCTGGGTTCAGCTGTGGCAGGAGCAGAACTTGAGCCTGAGGATTCAAAGCAGCAAAACAAAGCAAGCACAGCACAGTTTGACATTCAGCAGTTTTGAGTTTTTTTAAAAAAATTTATTTATTTTATTTTACAAATATGAGTGTATTGTCTGCATGTGTGTAAGTGTACCCATGTCATGCAATGCCCATGGAGGTCAGAAGGAGATGTCAGATTCCCCTGGAGCTGAAGTTAGAGACAGTTGTCAGTTACCATATGGATACTACGAATCAAGCTGGGTCTTCTGCAAGAAGAGCCAGTGTTCTCTAGCCCCTAGGTGGTATGCTTCTAACAAATTTCTGCTATACATTTCTTCTAAATGTAATCATAAGCTAAATTTTTTTTTTTGAGACAGGGTCTCCCTGTAGCCCTAGCTGTCCTGGATTCACTATGGAGACCAGGCTGGCCTCAAACTCACAGAGATCCGCCTGCCTCTGCCTCCCAAGTGCTGGGATTAAAGGTGTGTATCACCACACCCAGCAAGCTAAACATTTTAAAGTGATAGAATTCTGCTTTTGACTTATTACAGCGACAGGTATTACTTTTTAAAGTTTATTATAAAAGACTATTTTCCTTAAGCAAATTACTTCTAGAATAATTTGTGTATTTTGTAATAAGTTATTTGCGTTAAGGTTTCAGTGCAAGAATACATGTGCACATACATGAAGCTAAGTGTGCATTATGGATGATGTCAGAAACCACTGCAACGTGACTCTTCAGCAATAAAGAGATCATTAGTAAGATAATTTCCCCTGTAAACCCCTCCTAGTTCACTATCGGCAGCTTTCGGTCTTGGTCCATCAAATCAGTCTTGCCATTCTGACTCTGTGACTTGAAAACAGTATGACTCAATATGATACAAACACAGTGCAAAGTAATTGCACTGTCTGCTTGCAGTCCTGCAAAAGAAGTGGGATTTCTTGAAGACAGTAAACGTGATGGAAGGGCAGCACAGCCACTGACAGAGGATCTGGCAGGGCGAGACCAGCTCACAAGTGAATAAAAGAATCAGGGTTGGTAGGCATCCGAAAGGAGAGCATGGGAGCGTGAGTTGAATTTTGAGGATTAAGAACTTTTGAGAAAGTTGATGTTGTTGAAAGTGATTGTTTGTAAGAGGATGCAAGCCTTTCTTCCACAAAGTAAAGTTTAGACTCAAGTCTTTGAGCAGGTCTGTTTGCCAAGAGACACTAAAAAGTGGGCATGACTATTGCTAGATGGAATGGAAGTAGTGTCTTACTGCTGAGAGTTAACGGAAGAGCCTAGCTTTCCTAGTTGACTTTGAAATGAAGCTGTTTAAAAGAGGTAGATCAAAGGGGTAGCTTTTGAGGTGGTCATTCTGTTAAAGTAGTTCTTAAATGCTCAAATAGTTCAGAATTATGAATCTTGGTACCACTATTGCTGACTCTCAAGGGGCCTTGCTACCCGAAAGCACTCTAGTACTGACTTTTCTGTTGCTGTAGTAAAACACCATGACCAAGGCCGCTTACAGAAGGAAGAGTTTATTGCACTTAGGTTTCCAGAAGGATGAGTCCATCATGGCGGGGAGGCATGACAACAGGCAGCGGCCAGAGCAGAAAGCTGAGCACTCAACATCTCCAAGCACGGCTGGAAATGGGACGTGGCGGTCTGCTCTCAAAGTCCATTCCTAGTGACCTCCAGCCTTGGCCACACCACTTAAAGGCCCATAACCTCCCCCAAACATCACCACCAAATGGGGATCAAGAGTTCACATACTTCCAAGCCTGTGGGGGACATTCTCATTCAAACTACCACAAGCATCAATGCCTTAGTGAAATGTTCAGGTGATTAAAATCAATGCTAATAGGAACAATTACATTATAGATTTAGTGGGAATGAGTCTGTTTTGGGATATATGAATCAAACCAGAATCTCCAAATGAAGTAGCAGAGCTGCAGTTTGTGGCTGCTAGACATGCTTCAGCTAGACGTGCATCTGCTGGGCATGCTGGGAAGCAGAGTCTCGCTATTGAGGGGAGGAGCTAGGAATGCTTTTTTCCTGTGTGACTTCCACTGCAGTTGCCCCTTGAGTGGTTTTGACCACTGAAATCTCTATTTCTGACTTTGGCTTCCAAGTAGGTTATTCAAACAATGTGTTTAGATCAACTGAGGTCTCTAGAAAAAGGCAGGTAGGTATTTAAGTGCCTAAAATATGGGTGTACATTCTCAAACGTAGGCCTAGAAAGTGAATGCTCCAAACTGCCTAGATGGTGGGTGATTAGTGGCAGAAAAATGTTATGTCTTTTCTAGCTGGCTTTGAACTGACTGTAGACTACATAGAACTTTTGGTCTCTTAAGAGGATTTGAACTTTACAAATTAGTTGGTATATTTAACTAAGCAAGAAGACACAAAATACCAACATTAGGAATAAAATAGGGGTCATTATTCAGAGCCTAGAAACATTGAAAATAATTAAAAAGGAATTTTACGAACTAATTTATGCCAATGAATTTGACAAATAAAATAATCAAGTTCCTTAAGAGAAACAAATTACTGAAACTGACATAAGGAGAAATTAAAGAATTGTAATATTCTTATGTGTATTAAAGTAATTGCTTACAAAATTAAAAACTCTACCCCCAAAATGGTGGGGCGTGGTGGCGCACACTTTTAATCCCATCACTTTGGAGGTGGAGGTGAACTCTGTGAGTTCAAGGCCAGCCTGGTCTACATAGAGAGTTCCAGGCCAGCTGGGCTACAAGGAGACCCTGTCTCAAAAACACCAAAAAATAAAAAATTCCAAATAGAAGATTGTAAGTGCAGTTGGTGCATTGGTGTGGAGGCAGAGAACACACTTTTGACCTCTTTTTGTGAGTCCAGTATAAGCCTGTCCAGATAAGGACATTGCAAGAAAAGGAATTTAGATCAATAGCTACCATGTCCATGGATGTAAAACTAATTAAGAATATTAGTAAATCAAATTTAACAATTAAAGGGAAAAGATAATACATTAGAACTAAGTTGGAGTTATTCTAAGAATAAAAGTTATTCAAAAATCATTTAGTGTAATTGACCACAGTAACAGAATAAAGGAGAAAGTCCATATGGCCATCTCAGTAGATTCAGAAGAAGCATTTGGTAGTATGTAAGTCAGAAAATGGGGACTATAATGAAACTTCCTAATTTGATAAAGAGCATCTAAAACAAAACAGCTTTTATACTTCAAGGTACACTATTGGGACAGGTCAAGGGTGCGCCTTTATCAGTCTTCACATACAGTGTCGTGTTACAGGCGTCACATAGTGTAATGAGTCAACGAAACCAGCTGAAGGAAGGAAGAAGAATAAATCACTTTGCAGATGTAATGTGTGCACACAAACACCCTATTAGATCTAACAAGTAAAAATTTCAAGCTTATGCCGGGCGTGGTGGTGCGTGCCTTGAATCCAGGCTAGCCTGGTCTACATAGCAAGTTCCAGGCCAGCTGGGGATACAGGGATTCTGTGTCTCAAAAAGTTGAAAAAAAAAAAAACCCAAAAATTAAAGCTTAGAGAATGCCAAGTTGCTCTACAGTAGGTTTATTTCTACATGATAAAAACAACTGGGAAATGAAATGTAAAAGTAAGCATTATTGTTTTAATGCTTGAAAAGGGGTCTAAACTAAGACAGCCACAAATTACTCCATCAGACTCAGTTTAGTTCCAGTTAAAATTCTAACAGGCTTTTTTTTTTTTTTTTTTTTCTGAAGAACTAGATAAGCTGATTCTAAACTGTATATGGGAATGCAAAGGTCAAAGAATGTTACGGTACAAAGTACTATATGGGCTGATTCAGCCACAAGAATCAAGACAGTACAGAGTTAGCACAGTGGTTTTGTATTCAAGAGTGGAGGGGGCAGAGAGCTGGGAGACCTCGTTTCTCATCCATCCAGCCAGCCACTGAATCTCAGTGGGGAAGGGACAGTATTTCAGCAAGTGGTATGGAACGAGTGGGAATACAGAAAGAAAAAAAATGAACATCCCTCTTTATGTTTCATTGCACAGAAAAGTTAATCTGAGGTATGTGTAGGTCACTGGTGTAAATATAAATGTGATTATAAAGCTTCTAATCGAGCAGGATTGGCAGAGGCCTCTGAACAATTACATGAAAAGCATTAACTAGAAAAGAAAAACAGTGATTACTTCCACTTTGCCAAAATCAAAAACTTACGTTCTTGTAAAATACCATTAAGAAAATGAAAAATCAAGCCATAGATGGGGAGAAAAGATTTGCAACGTATATATTGGATCAAGGGATTACTTCCAGATCTATACAAATTCTTACACCTCAATGATAAAGACAACTCAGTTTCAAAAAAAGCCAAAATCTGAACTCCATGAAACAAGATATATGAATCATATATGGAAAGGTGTTCAACATCTTTAGTAATTGGGGATAATGCAACTTGATCTGTAGCTGTTAGCTCATTCTTTTTTACACTAAATTTGCTGCTGTAATTTTTAGACACAAAATCAACTCTAACGGAGCAATTTGTAGGAATGTCTCAAGTCCTTTTTGAAACATTAAAATAATAACGCTGTTTTTAAATTTCATTTTCCAATTATCCATTTATTGGCGTGTAGAAATGAAACATTGTGCAGCATCTTACATCCTACAAGCTTGGAAATTTCACTTATTAGCTACCACCATCCACCCATTAGAATGGTCCAAAATAAAATCAGTACCAAGTGTCGGTAGGTGTGGAGCAGCTGAACTCACACGCCTTCTTGAGATGTATGGTGGTACAGCGGTTCAGGAAAACTTTCAGCAGCTGTCAGAAATTTAGGTGTTCACTTACCATTCAGGCAATTTTTAGCTGTTTATCTATTTGGGGGGGGGCATTATTGCCCTGGCTAGCCTACTACTTGCTACATGGCCCAGGCTGGACTTGAACTCAAGGCAGTCCTTTTGCTTCAGCTTCTCAAATGTTGGGTTTAGTGGTGTGCACTACCATGCCCGGCTTTTTCTACCTGTTTATATTGATAACAGCTAATATTCCCAAATTTGAAAAGCCCAGGTGTCTGCCAGCAGATGAACCAGGAAGCAAATTTTAAGATGTTATATAGTACAATACTACTCAGCAATTAAAAAGGAATGAGCTAATGATAAAACAACAACATAGATGCATCTCAGAAGGTGAGAGAAGCTGAGAAGGCTTGCAAGAGTACATATGTATGATCCCATTTATATAAAATTCTAGACCTGGAGAATAGCTGTAGCAGTAGTGATAGAAAGCAGGCTAGTGGTTGTCACGTATGGTGGTTGTGGGGTTGCTGATTCACAGGCTTTCAGGAACCTGGGTTAATGGAAGTGTTGCGGATCTTGTGTGGTAGTGGTAGTTACATTTGAGCAATTGTGTATTTAAAATGGGTACATTTTGTTATGTAAATTATACCTCAGCAAAATTTATTTAAGAGAGAAAAATGTTTGGCAACTTAAAATTCTGGTGATGTGGAGTTCCTGAAACCTGGTTCATTGCTGACCACCCTTATAGTACACCCAAAAAAAATCTCAGGTAGTTTCTTACAAAGTTTATCATATATCCACCTTATGATCCTGATAAGCCTGGAGAGAAATAAAGCACATGGCCACAGTGTTCTCCAGGGCTCTTCATCCAAACTGGAATCCCCTCCAATGTCCATCCTAGGAAATAAAGCATTGCTGTGTGGTCAAGCCTAAAATGTGTTTCAGTAGTAAAAAGCAACAGAGTACCTAGTTATACATCTGGGTGGATTAATGTGAAAATGCACTGAACAGAAGTGGATAGACACAAGGGCTCAGCACTGTTTTACACAGGCAGAACTAGTATACAGTGCTAAGAACTAAAGACAGAGCTTGCCTTTGTGAGCAAAGGGCCAGGGCCCTAACTAAGAGGAGGCTCACAGGAAACTTCTGGGGTGATGGGAATGTTCTGTACCTTGATGTGGGTGTGAATGACTTAGATAGGTGGACTTGGGAAATCAAATCAATTGTGCACTCAAGGTCTGTGTGTAACATTGTAACTGTATACACCTCAACTAAATATGGGGGCTGGGAGATGGTTCAGTGGGAAAAGAACTTGCTGTGCAAATAGGACAGGATTTTAGATCCCCAGCACCCATGTTAAGGCTGGGTGGACATGGTCACCCACACTTGTAACCTCAGTCCTCAGGAGGCAGAGATGGGTAATTCTTCAGCTAGCTGGGTAGCTGGGCTAACCAAGCCAGTAAGCTCTGGGTTCAAGTGAGAGACCCTGCCTCAGTATCTGTGGTGGAAAGCGATGAGGCAGACACAGAGGTCAACACACACACAGGTGCACCTACATCCCCACACATGCGTGTACCCACACGCATACATGTGTGCATACCACGTACACATAGACATACACAGAAAAGAAAAGAACAGTAAATCTGAGAGTAAAATATGAAAAAAGGTGAAAACACCAGACTCTCCAGAGGCTAAAGGACATACAAACTTGGAGAAGGCATTGCCACCTCATCCAGTACCTAACTGTGAGCACCGCCTGCCTTATTCCTACAACTGCCCAGTGTATGCTTTATTTTTAAAGAGAAGGAAGTGAAAACAGTTTAGCTCCTATTATAAGATCTAATTTCAAGAGGTGTTTTCTTTCCTTTTTTTTAATGGCTGGTTTAGGAAGAGTTCCCACAGCCTTTAGGAAGTTGAACTCAAGCCTTGCACTTAATTCTCATCTCTAACTTACCTAGCTTTCTTATCCTAATAAGTAGTTTTGCAAAAATTTTGAGTTTTGGTTTTCTCCAAAATGTTTCAAGAATTTCTTTAATTGCAATCACATTGAAAAATTACAGTGAAACTATAAAATAACTGAAAAATTACATATGCAATAGATTGGTCAGTTGCCAAAAGCTGACATGTATTTTAGATTAATGAGTATATAATGCCACTGCAGGCAAATTAATTTTATATAAACCCTGTTATTCTTTGTAGAAAAACTCTGTGTTATACTCTTTTCTTTGGTTATACCCAATAATTATGTGCTTTTTAGTGATCTGGAGATTTTCATTAACTTTTTGTGTTCTAGTAAAATAAACAAACATGGCATACAGTTTGCCATTTTAACCATTTTATGTGCACAACCCAGTACGTAATCTTCATAGTTTTGTGTGATCATCACTATTTCGAGGACTTTTTCATCATAGTGGACTGAAGCTGCTTGTGGGTGACCATATATATTCCCTGAGCCGCTGGCTGCCTCTGTTCTGTCAGTGTTGCAGATCTGCCTGCTCTAGGTATGTCAGTGGAGCCACAGCGTTGGTCCACTCTGGCCTACCTCATCTGTTTAGCACAGCGTCCTCCATCCATTAGAACTCTATTTCTCTCTCAGGTAGAATATCACTCCATTGTACAAACATATTTTTTTCCGTGTGTTTGTAGTAGTTTGGGCTCTTGTTCTCTGTACATTGGCCAGTTGTGTATTTCTGTGTTAATCACCATCTGCTGCATAAGGAAACTTCTCTGATGAGAGTGGAGAGTTGCATTAATCTGAAATTTTCATAATTTTGTCTTTTTTAAGAATTGAATAATATTCCGTTGTATATATGTACTACACCTTCATTATCCATTCATCAGTTGATGGACATCTAAGTTGTTTCCAATTTTTGGCTATTGTAGAAAGGGCAGCTTTTTGAGGAACCTTCACACTGATTTCCACAGGGGCTGCACCAGTCTGCACTCCCACCAGCAGTGGATGAGAGTTCCCTTTCTTCACCTCCTGGCCCGCATTTGTCATTATGTTTTGGATTTTTGCCATTATGAGCGGGGTAGAATGAAATCTCATTAATCTGCATTTCTCAGATGACTAAAGATGTTGAACATTTTTTTAAAGAGTATGTCTGAGCCATTTGAGTTTCATCTTTAGAGAACTCCCTATTCAGCTACTTGCCTAGTGGGTAATTTTTAGTCAATCTATGTTACCTGTTAATTCACACAAATAAAGAGGTTTAAAGACTCAGCAACTGTATTAATGATAGTATTTTTAAAGTTTTCTCTTTTTAGTGAGTTAAATGGGAGAAGTCTCCATTGTAATTATTTTAGTAATTCTGGTTTGTGTTCTCCATTTTCTTGACCTTTTTCAGTCCATCTCTAACCTGGTGGGGACGTACTGGCGGCCATTTTGCTTTTCTGTAAGTAACTAGAACAGGTTTGGCCATAAGAAATGAATTCATTTCTGTCAGATTAATTAAGCTCATTTTTAGAAGACTACCTGTCAGGATTGTCTTAAAGTTTTAGTAGGAAAGGGTTCTCGTTGAATTGTTTGATCTCCAGATAAAAATATGGATCATGAGAACAAATTATAAATGGCTGGAAATTAGAGTAATTACATTAATAAATTTTATTTGTGTGTGTGTGTGTGTGTGTGTGTGTGTGTGTCTTTGTGCGTGCGTATGTCTTTGTGTGTGCCAGGTGTGTGTGGGCATTCATGGAAGCCAGAAGGGGGCATCAGATCCCCTGGAGCTGAAGTGACAGGTAGTTGTGAGCCAGCTGACATGAGTGCTGGGAGCTCGCCTTGGGTCCTCTGGATGAGCAGCAAGTGCTCGTGACTGCAAAGCCATCTCTCCAGTCCCTAGAGCAATTAATGTCTTTGCAAAGGGTGATATGGCAGGTAAACCACCATGTAGCCTGTACTTTTCTTGCCTATAAAAATATGTCAGAAAAAAGTTATCAGTAGTTTGATTTCTAGCATGCCCTGTGTGAGCGCATCTGTCCTCAGTTCTGAGTGTTTCACAACCTTTAACAACCTGTATTCCTATTGTACTTTAGACATTTGTGCTGTTGACATTTGTTAGCCATAATATTTGTTCAGTCCTAAAGTACTGCTGAATTCTTTGTAAGCTCTAGACTGTAAGGTCTGTTTCCTAGAAATATACCATGAGGCAGTACATTTTTAGATAATTTCATAGTGTTAAAGAAAGAACATTTAACTCTTTACTAAGTATTTCGGCATGTATTTACCACACATTTAATCCTTACAACATCCTGGGAAGGAATATATGATTATATACATTTTCAGATCTAGAAACCGGGGTTCAGAGAGCTTAATTATTAGCCAAGGTCGCACAGTCTGTGGCTGTTTCATTTCTACTTATTATTTCTTCAAGTAGTAATTGATCATACATAAAAAGGTTTTCGTGAGGAATGCCTTAATTGCATTTGAAGCTGACCTGTAACAGGATTGAAAGGATTTCTCTCACCTCATGCCCTGCAACCTCAGCTCAGCAAGTGGCATCTCCCTAGTTCCTTGAATCCATGAAGGATCTCAAGTCTTTTCATGTCTGTTCATGTTCGTTTTGCCTGAAATACCTTTCTTATGGTTTGCCATTTATGTAAGTCTCCTACTTCTTCAAGCCTGCCTAAGGTTTTACCTGTCTTGGAAGCTTTCTCTGACCTCATTGGCCCCAGGTAGAAAATGTTCTCCCGGTCAAGGTGATAGTCTTCCTTTTAAACGTTGGTTTTCTTTTACCTTTATGCTTTCTCTTCCTCTGGACTTCTGGTATCATTTACCTAATTTTCAGTATTGTTTGACTAGATCTGAAATCCCCTATCTAGACTCCTCAGTTGTATCAGAGTTGAGAAATTCTCAGATTTTAAAAGTGTTAGATGATGTAGATTCGGACTGTTAAGTGTATGCGTATTCACACTGCTGGGATCAAAGATTTAAAGCCTCCTGTCAGCTTTTGCTATCAATGTGTTACAAGAAATGTTTTCACTTTCAGGAGTGTTTGAAATTCAGGACTGTTAATATGTGATTATAGATACAGTTGAGCTGAAGTTTTAGAAGCATGAGCTGTGTTAGAAAATCTGTCTAGTCATCATGATGGTTTATGGTTTTTCTTCTCCTTTATTTATAGAAATGGTTTATTGATTACCTTAGAGATGATGATAGTGTGTACAAATTACCTGTCAGTTTATTTCAGAGCTTACTGCACTTTGATTTGTCCCATTTTGGTCAGCAGCCTCTTCTAGTTTCTCTAAAGCCTTTAGATGCAAATCTGATTTTTTGGTTTTCTTCAGACAGTCTCCCTATAGTACAAGCTGGTTTTGCTATGTAGACCAGGCTGGCCTCAAACTCAGAGATCTGCCTGCCTCCGCCTCCCAAGTGCTGGGATTAAAGGTGTGCACCACCATGCCCAGCTCTGGTATGATTTTTCTTTTTTTAAATTTATTTATTATTGCTGGGCATGGTGGCTGGCGCGGTGGTGCACGCAGAGGCAGGCGGATCTCTGTGAGTTCAAGGCCAGCCTGGTCCACATAGTGAGTTCCAAGGCAGTTGGGTCTCAGGGAGACCCTGTCTCAAAAAGACCAAAAAAAAAATTTATTATTTTTTTTTTGTGTGTGAGTGTATTGCCCTCATGTATGTAAGTGTATCCGTATTGTGCAATGCCTGAGGATGTCAGAAGAGAGCCTTGGATTCCCCTGGAACTGGAGTTACAGATGATTGTTAGTCACCATGTGGGCTCTGGGAATTGAACCCCGGTCTTCTGCAAGTAGAGTTAGTTTTCTTAACCATTGAGCCATCTCTCCAGCCTCTGGTATGAGTTTTCTAGCTCATTTTTATGTGTTTTTTCAGCTCAAGGTGTTGAATCACCCATGTCATGAGTAAGTCCCGGTTTCTTTTATCGGGAACGGTTTTCTAGTATAGCACCTCCATGTTGGGATGTTGACCCCTCCTGTACTGAACCTGAGCCTTCCACCACATTTGAGATTTGTACTGAGAGGTCCTTTATGTGCTCTGCTCAGGCTTCTCTGACATAAATCCACCTTATATAACCACAGAGTGATTATCTAAACTAGGAAGGTAGTAACACTATTGCTGTAGTACCATTATTGAACTGTGGGGTATTTGCTGTATTTTTTTAAGATAACAATAGTTTATGACTCACCCTATTTCCTTTCAAATTCAGGGCTAGAAGTTTTTATTTAACCTCTTTGGTTTTACATTTGGTTCATATTTCTTCCAAAGTAAAAATCCTGGTTCTTAAGGACCTAGAAGAGGATACCTATATCCCCTATATCCCAGAGAGCCTGCACAGTGGTCTGGAAGAGTGGCATAGCACCCGACCGCTGTGATTACTGAGATCTTACCATTTTCCTATTCCTCATTGCTTCCTTTTTCTTTTCTTTCTTTCCTTTTTTTTTGGTCTTTTTGAGACAGCATACTCTTTATGTAGACCAGGCTGGCCTCGAACTCACAGAGAAATCTGCCTGCCTCTGCCTCGCAAGGGCTGGGTTTAAAAGCATACACCACCACGCCCGATTTTTAAGTCTTTTTGAGACAGTGTTTCCCAGTAGCCCCAGCTGGCCTGGAACGTGCTTTGTAGGCCTTGAACTCACAGAGATCCACCTGCCTCTGCCTCCTGAGCGCTGGGATCAGGTGCGCCACCACTCCAAGCTACCTCCATTCCTGTATCTGCTTTGTGGTGCTATCCAGGAAGTGCGTATCTGCCTTTTCCATTTTCCCTCTCCTTTGGTTTGGGTTCTAAATAGCTGCATGTTAAATGTTGTCTCTGTTTCTTATACCTGTGCTTCTTGGGTGTTTTGTTTTGACACAGAATCTCTCTTCCGTAACCCAGGCTAGCCTTGAATTTACTAGATAGCCCAGGCTGGCCTGGGGCTCATGATTGCCTAATTATAGGTGTGTATCACCACCCCTGGCTTTTTCAGTCATGTTGATTGCCTAGTGTTCCTTTTCTGGTAAATGCTTTAAGAAAGTCTCAGAACACAGAATTCCTGGAGTTCTCACCACTGGTGAGAACTGTTACAAGGGAGTGTGGCTGTTACAATGGAGCGCTTGTGTACCTGGGCAGTTATTCCTGAACCCATTTTCTTTCTGAAAACTATTTTCAATCTGATACTGCAGATTTGTTTTTGTTTGGGTGACATTTAATTTTTATTTCCATAAGTAGCTTGCTGTGTCTGAATTGATAACTGAAGATGGCTTTTCCCCTCCAATTTCAGCTATTTGGTGTTCATAGTGCAGGTGTCCCTGGTGTTCCTCAGTATGTGGTTTCAAATATTCTTATTTCAGGAAAGCATAATTAGTTCATATTGTGTACATACTTTATTTTCTGCTTGCTTTGAGTTTTTTTTTTTTTCTTTTCGATTCTTTCGAAGACTATTTTTTAGGTTTAAAAACTTATTTAAAGAATTTTTGTTTCTTTTAAAATATTTTATTCACTATTTTTACTTTATGCGTATGAGTGTATTGCTTGCATGTAGGTGGGTGCACCCATGCTGGATGGTGTTAGCCGCCGTGAGGGTGCTGGGAATTGAACGCTAGTCTTCTGTAGCCCAGGCTAGCCTCAAACTCAAGGTAGCTTAGATTGACCTTGAACTCCTGATTCTCTTGCCTCAGCCTCCCCAGTGCAGGCATGTGGGCGTGTATTGTATGGAAACTCCTCATCTGTATTCAGTAATTTCCACATTCTTGTGTGTTTCCTCCAGCTAGTTTTTATTTCTGCATTTGTTTCTTTTTCTTCTGATTTGTGTTTTGGTTCGATTACCTAATTTCTGAGTCTGTATAGTTTGGAATCAAGCCAGTTTGATCAGTTGATGGTTGGTTTTAGCTTGATACTAATTCATATTCTGTGTCCTCTAGAACAAGTAGGGACGGGCTTTGAGAAACATGACTGTACCCTGACAAAGTGACAGTGGCTGGGATTTGGGCAGAGTGTCATGTGATTAATGTCTGTTTCACAGTATTCTTTTGTTAATTTGGCAGAAGCAGGACTCCAGGGAGGAGTGTGAGGCAGGATGCTTGAGACAGCGTAGAAGACCTTGGGCAGTCCAGGAGAACCTGACCAGAGCGCAGCAGAGATGGGATAACTTTGGTGACTGGACTTGAGAGAAAAGGCTGGTTTCTGTTTTGGTAACCAGGGCAGGAGTTGTGCTGCCGTTATGCAGATTAGGAGGTTATAGGCCTGGCATGTTGGGAGAGGCAGGATACTGAGCTAGTTTGGGGTGTTTAGGTATACATGCTTAGCAAGGGCTTAGTCATACAAATTTGGGGCTTGGGAGAAAGAGTGGCATTGGAGAAGTTTGGAAGTAATTCATAGTCATGAGTCTGGAGGATGACATCATCCAGGGATAGCCTAAGAAAAGAGAAAGTGGGTCAGGGAAAGTGTTCTGAGATAAGAAGGGAACCATCTTATGAATATTAGTAATAATTTATTAGGTGCCATGCTGTTTTAAGCTGGTACAGATGTTATTTTATTTTATACTGAAAATTCCACGAGAGGAGGAGGTGTTCCTATTTTACAGCTGAGTGATTTGAAGTTCAAAGGTCAAACCCTTAGCTCCTTGTTGCACATCTAAGCAGGTCTCAGTGGAGGAGCCTGAGTCTGTGTTGCCTGGATCCAGGCACCTTGCTGCCTCGCTTCTTGCTAAACAAAGACTTAGAGAAGTTCCAAGCACGGGGGGGGGGCAGTGATGTGGTACCCAGGGGAGAGGCATGGAAAGGTGTTAGTGGTGCGTGATGCTGCTGGGAGATTAGGAGGGACAGAGTACTCTTTGGCCAACTTTGGACTGAGTGCCCATGGGCCTTGTGTTAGAATTGGTTTGCTGTGGAATTAGTTTATTGTATCACCTTCTTAAGTTGTGTTTTTATTGAATAAATAAATGCTAGCCTACATTGCCAAAAAAAAGAAGAAAAAGTGATTGAAAAGTGAAATGATGCAAAATATTGTATACGACGGTTAGAAGCCCGTCTTTCCTTGATGACGTATTAGCACACCAGTGCTTGGGAGGGTGATGTAGCTGTGCTTGCTAAGGGCAGACAGCTGACGGTAGGAAAGGGAGGGGAGGATCTCTATGCCTGCTGGCTTCACTGCGGAGCTCCGCTAGCCTGCGTGCTGACAAAAGCTGAGTCAGAGAGGATGAAGACAGCGCACTAGGCAGCCATGGCCCAGTTCAGGCTGCTGGACTGCGTGATCAACCACAATTGGAGTTTACTCTGCAATCTATATTGTGCTTGGAGTGGCCAGGTTCGTTTGATAGATATTTTTGCTTTTTAATTCAAAACTGCTGTAATGTGTAGAGCAAAGTAAAAATGCTGGATTGGAGAGCACTGCCTAAGATAACATCTTCTGTTACCTACTGTGCCTTATCTGTAGATCTAATATCTGAATTACTTTAAAAGATTTCAGTTAGCTGACATGGAATAGCACAGATGACAGTAAGTTGTGGGGGAATGGAGGGGGATGGATTACTTTAAAGCTAGCAAGCAGGAAGGCACTGCAGCTGTAAGAGGAGGCGACGATCACAGATCGTCCAGGGGTTTGATGTCTCAATGAGAAGTAGCAGAGCAGCTCTTTACATCTAACAAAATCTGGTTCTGGATTTCTTTCACAGTGGGGTGGGATTACGTGAAGTTCCTTTCTGAACTTTATTTCTTGTTACTAGCCAGGCTTTTATGGAAACTATTATTTTGCAATATAGAAAACTTACTGGGCGTGTTTCATATAGTGGTTATCTGCTATTGAATGTCCTTCTCGATGAAGCAGACCTCTTCATAGAGGTCAACATCATTATCAGGTAGAGTCTGCTTCTGTAAGTCATAAATCATGTGGTACATGCTCAGCCTAATGGCTTGGCTTACAGAACACAGAAGACTGAACCACACCCCAGACACATCTCTGGCCTTGCACAGCCGGGACACAAACTTCCTAGATGTGAGACTTGAAATCAGTTCCCAGCAGGGCCATTTGTCTACAGTTAATTTCTATATGTTCTTTCTGCTATGGAAAATACTTTCATAGATTAGCACAGATGCAGTAGACCAGTAGAGAGAAAAATTAGAGAGGGGGAAGGCCGTTTAGTGTGTCTTTCTTCCAGAGTAAGATTGATCCCTCAGTGCACTTTGTAGTGCTCTCCCTAATGGATTTACATTAGCATAAAAATATGGCTTCTGAATGGGTACTAAGAATAAAAGAAGGTAGATATTGCAAGTACCAAAATATTTAAAATTCAGGCGCCTAACAAAGCTCAAACAAAGTTTGTGTTTTATAACTGCTTTGTGACTATTAATAAATTCCTTAGTCTTATCAGGAAACTTTTTGGTTTGAGATCTGAAGCCCCTCAGTTCTGACCAACCCCAAAGGAATGCTGGAGTAAGGGAGGGTATCCAGATGAGTTGACCCAGTGGGCTGGTAGCTAGTGCTTTTGGCCTTGGCCTGGGTGTTGCTAGGACTGCTGTAGCTGACTTCTCTGTGGTTTTGAGCTGACAGTGGGCCATCTAGCTGGCAGAAACTCTCAGAATTCAGCGTAAAGTAAAAGTGGCTCCAGACACCATCTCCTGTGGCTTAAATGCCCTGACTTGAAATATTTAGTGGAAGTCGCTGACGCAGTGCTGTTGACGCCAGGCAGTGGAAGCATGAAGAGTCAAAAAAGAGGGAAGAAGCTGGCTGGGTGTGGGGGCACACACCATAATCCTAGCACCTGGGACACCTTGGCAGAAGGATGAGGAGCTCAAGGCCAGTCTGAGCTTAAAATAAAATAGTGAAGAGACCTGCAGAGTTAGGTATTGGAGACCATGTGTAACGGGAGAGACAGCGCTAGGCCCCATGTTGGACCTATTGTCAAATACTTTATTTTAAAAGAAGCTAAAAATGTAGGCTTGTATGGGAACTTGTCTTATATTTTAAGGGTTGATGACTAATTTAAGATTTTCTGAGCAGTGGAATCTGATGCAAACACATCTGGTGGGCAGATGTGGCTCTAGGCTTCCGGTGTGTAACTCTCGATTTATAGAAAGACAGGTTAGCACTTGGTTCCTGTGTGTTTCACCACTGAAGCTAAGCTGTGTGCAAGAATGTCTCTGGAATGCTTGTGGTACTGATAGGGAAGGTGTGTGCAAGAGAAAGAAAGGGGGATAATGAGGCCCTAGATGAAAGGGGGGAGCTAGGAAGTGAGAACGTGCTGCCATACTGCCAACCAGCAGAGCCCGGAAGAGAATTCATCAAGGCTGTGTTGACTATTGCAGGGAGGCAGGATAGTAGAGTTGAGTTTAGGGTATGGTGTCTAAGACTTGAACTTAAGGCAGATTGACAGCTGGAAGCCACTCATCCGCTTGCTCCTCTCCAGCAGTGCAGATGACAGGGGATCCTGTGAAGACACAATGAGGCAGCCTGGATCCAGCACTTAGCCCAGTGCCTGGCACACTGTCCCTGACAGACGCTTGCAGTTATGATAATTTCTACTTCAGTACAGTATGCATAGGTGCTAGCACATGGAATTTATGTTATGAATAAAATCTTATTTTTAAAAATTTTATTTAAATTACATGATCACTTGTAAAAATGATGTACATATTTCAGTCCTTCAAATATAACTCCTACTAGTATTTTATATGTATGCTGACAATTTTTCCCCTGAGCTTTTAATGTGGTTCTTTTTTTTTTTTTTTTTTTTTTGGTCTTTTTTTGAGACAGAGTCTCCCAGTAGCCCCAGCTGACCTGGAACTCACTATGTAGACTAGGCTGGCCTCGAACTCACAGATATCTGCCGGCCTCTGCCTCCCAAGTGCTGGGGTTAAAGGTGTGTGCCACCATGCCTGGCCTAAGGCTTCTTTTTAAAAAGAGATTTTATTATTGGTGTGTATGTATGTGTCTGTGTGTACATGAGTATGTGAGGGTAGGTGGCCGGGAAGGCCAGAAGAGGGTGTCGGATGCTCTGGAACTGGAGTTATAGGTGGTTGTGAGCCACCCCATGTAGGTACTGGGAATGGAACTCCAGTCCTCTGGAGGAGCAGGAAGTACTCTTAACTGCTGAGTCATCTCTCTAGCCACTAAGGGCCACTTGATATTACATAATATTTTAGCTAGAAGCTCTATATATTTTAATCATATCTGTTGGACATTTAAATTGCTTCTTTGTGTGTGTATGCAGGTACATGTGTATCTGTGTGCATGTGGAGGCCAGGGGACAGATAATCTCAAGTGTATTTCCTCAAATTGTAGGTACCTGTTTTTTTATGACAGTGTCTCTCACCTGGGACCTGGGGCTCTCGGGTTAGGCTGGACTGGCTCTCCAGGGAGTCCCAGGGGTCTGCCTGCCTCTGCTTCCCCAGCACTGGGATGACAAGCACTCGCCACCATGCCCAGCTTTTTATATGGATTCTGGAGCTGGAGCTCAGGTCCTTGTGAGGACTGCATTTTGGCGCTGAGCACCTCCCCATCTCTGCTTCTGTATTTTTGCCACAATAAATTGGTGAATGTCCTTGTGATGAAAGTTGTTTCTTGTTCAGGGCTACTTTTACCGTTTATTGTCTGAAGTGAAATGATGAGGTTAGTGTGATAATTTAAATACTTAAAAATTCATTTCTGTATCAATTGAGAGAAATCTCAGAGAGGAAGCTGTTCTTGGACTTTGAAAGGTGCAAGACTTTTTAAATTTTATAGATTATGATACTTTGAATTCCCCTAGTTCCTGTTAGGGAGGGAGAGAGTACCCTGAGTTTCTCTCCTGTTTTCTCACATTGGTGTGCAGTAAATCTTAGGGGCTTTGGCCAGAATCTGGAGCTACCCATGAGCATATGTGCTCATCAAGCTGATTGGGGCTTTCCATGTTTGGCATAGGAGATCATAGCAGTTCTTGCTTTTCTTTCAGACTCAGTGCAGGTGTTCTGTGTGGCTCCATACATAGAGAACTCAGAGGACTGCCAGGGAATCCAGTTCTGGACGCCACACTGCTTTTCTTCTGTTCACATCTGTACACTTCTTTTTGAGACAGTGTCTCCCTCCATAATCAAGCTGGCCTTGAACTCGTGCTCCTGCCTCAGCCTCATGAGTGCAGGGACTGCTTTATGGTGTGCCCTGCCCAGCCTGACTCCCTTTTCACTTGCCTGTCACACAGGCTTCCTGGAGGCAGTCTCAGGGCCTTTGCACAGCCCCAGTCGTGGGCTTCCGTGCCTCTTCGCTTTCCTTAGGTTTTTACTCAAATTTCCCCTTCTCAGGAAAATACCATGTTGATTTGTTTTAAAATGTAAGAATGAAAAAATAATCCTACCACTAAAGAAGGTACTTCTTGTTTTTATTTTATTTACTTATTAGTTTTATTTTATGTGTATGTGTGTATTGCCTGCATGTCTATAAAGTTCATCCATGCCCTTGGAGGTCAGAAGAGGGTGTAGGATGCCCTGGAACTGGAGTTACAGACAATTGTTAGCCGCCATGTGGGTGCTGGCATTCAAACCCAGGTCCTCTGCAAGAGCAGCCAGTGCTGTTAACCTCTGAGCTGTCTCCCCAGCCCTGAAGAAGGTACTTCTTTTTGAAAGGTAGTAAAATGATTGTAAATTTTATTGTTTAACAGAAATAGTGTGTAAGTAAGTCCATTTTAGGAAGGACAAGTCAGAGGAAACTTGAATTGGACTTTTTAATTGGCAACCAGGGAAATACTAAGGAACTAAGAAATCAAGCATGAATGCTTCTCTTCATGGAGAAACCAAAAGGACAACTGAAAGAGATTCCTTTTTTTAAAAAAAATTATTTATTATTTTATGTGTATGAGTGTATTGCCTACATGTATACAAGTGCACCCATATCATGCAGTGCCTGTGGAGGTCAGAAGAAGGTGTCAGATCCCAGGAACTGGAGTTATGGGTGGTTTTTAGCTGCCCTGTGGGTGCTGGGACTCAAACCAGGTTCTTTGCAAGAGCAGCCAGTGCTCTTAACCACTAAGCCATCTCTCCAGCCCCAGAGATTCTTAATAGAACTTTTTAAGAACATTGCTTCCTCCTAGAAGCTCCTCTTCCTCCCTTCCCCACTCCCTTTCTGTAAGAGATTCTTGGTTTCTTGGTAGCCCAGACTCAGGCTGTTCTGGAAGCTGCTGAACCTCTGGAGGGCCGCTTCTCACACCCCTGAAGGACTCTGTGAATGGCTCAGCTGGGAGCCAGACTAGGCCTGCTGACCCTGAAGGAGTCTTTCCTCCATGCTACTCCCAGTGTAGTCAGGGGACTGCCCTGTGTGCAGCGCTGGGAGCCTGTGAGAGATGTGCTTTCAGGTCCCACCCCAGCCATGGCAATTGGGTGCATTTTAAACCAGGCCTTTGGGTGATTCTTCTGCCTTACATGATGGAAAGACAGTGACTGTGGAGCTCTAAATCCTATTTTATATCTGCCTTTAAAAATTCAGGCAGGTGTAAAAATATTGTTATCGCTTACTGTCTTATTTTCATAATTATAGAAAAAGTCACTGGTTAATGTTCTTTCTGGTCTCTTTTCAATCTCTGGAAAAGAGCCTAAATTAATCCAGAAACAGTGAACATAAAGAAAAGGATTTTTTCAGGCCAGAGGTGTAGCTCAGTTGGCAGAGTCCTTTGCTCTAGGTTTGATCCCCAGTACTGGGTGTGGTTGTTACATGCTTGTAATCTCAGCACTTAGGAGGTAGAGGCAGGAGGTCAAGAGTTTAGTCTCACCCTCAGCTACCTATTAAGTTCGAGGCCAGCCTAAGTTATGTGAGTCCCTGTCGTGAAACACCAGCAAAACAAAGATCAGAAAAACCCCACAACTTTTTATGTTACGTTTGTTGTTTGTTATGTTATTTATACAGGGTCTCCCTGTAGCCCCGGCTGGCTTGGAACTCCTATATAGACCAGGCTGGCCTTGAACTCACAGAGATTCTCCTGCCTCCCAAGTGCTGGGACCAAAGGTATATGCCACCACGCCCAGCTTGTTTTATGTTTGATTAACATAGAAGGTATTTAATTATCATTTTAATCAGCTGGGAGCCCTGAAAGGATCCTGAAGGTCTTGTCTCATGCATAGGCTTTCCTCGAACTTTGTGTTTGTGCTTCTGGAGTTTTCTGTTTGCTCAGTGTGTTCACTGCTCATTTCTATATACACACATATACACATGACCTGTTATGGAGCTGAGTAGGTGACATCAGCTGGAAGTGCATGGGAGAACCCTGGTGGCAGGCAGGGCAGACATGGCATTAGCACAGGGAGGCCATGCAGGGAGCTCCGGGAAGATGGGAATGACAGGAATGAGGTCTGTCCTCAGGAATGAGGTCTCTCTGTTAAGAGAAGGCCCAGCTGACCCTGTGTTAACCAGTGGTGTTTGAGAACTGCTGACCTAAAGCTTCAGAATTGAAACTGTCAGAACTATTGGCCTCAGGTCTGCGTGGGCAGAAGCAGCGCTCCTCCCTTAGCCTGGGATGAGCCCTCTCATGTGGACCTGCTCAGTGACGACTGCTCTGAGGAGTTTCAGGTCAGTATTTTGTAAGAGATTAAAAATAGATCCCAGGAATTTTACATATTTAACCTCCTTTAGTTCTTCCGATAACCCATGGTGATGATATAACTGTCACATTCCTGTTTATATACACGAAACTGATGAAACAGGAGCTTTAGTCACTTGCCCAGGCTCCCACACCTGGGAAGTTGCACAGCAGGGTGCTGACTCCACAGCAGACTCAGTCCTGCCTCACAGTGCTGCCCGTGTACACTAACCATCAGCCTGGAGAGCCAGGAGTTCTGAAGCTGTATTAAAAATGAGGGGTAAATAATAAAATAACATATATAAAATGTGTAGTAACATATTTAACATATATAAATTACTGAGGCACCGATCAGTACTGGAGCTCTGGGTGCATCTGTTGATTTATTCATGAGTTACTTGGGTAGCTCTTCCTGTTCTGTTAGCAGACCTTCGGTATCGCCAACATGCATACATTAATATTTGTGAGTTCATGAACATGTTATACATAACCAGTATGATTACAGATGTGGAGTCCATGTCAGCAGGGTGCAGGGTTAGTTCTTCAGAGTGTCATCAAAAGTACTTAACAATTGCTTCGAGGCTGAAAAGTGATTAGTGTGAGTTGTAAGCAATTTTCTTCAGCATCTAGTTCATGTTCACGATGAGCCAGCTGCCTGTATCTGTAGATGAGGGACCTGGCAGCCAACTTTCATGTTTGTATTTGGCCTACACATTCTGTTTGGGAGCTTTGGCTGGTGAGTGAGCGAAATCGAGTTTAAATGAGTAAGAAAGACAAAAATGGAACTGGAAAGTGAGGGAAGAAGGTAGGCCTTCAGGACTTCTGGCTGATACTCGGCCTTCCTTGCAAGGAGAAAAGCATGTGAAAATACTGAGTTTTGAAGCTGGGAGTCGTGTTACATGACTTTAATCCCAGTACTGAGGAGGTGAAGGCCGGAAGAGCAAAAGTTTGAGGTGAGCCTGGGCTGCTTAGTCTCAACCACACATAGACCATACACACACGAGGAGGGGGGGTGGTAGAGAGGAGAGAAAGAGGAGAGAGAGATTGAGAATATGACTTAACTGTTTTTTGAGACAGGGAGAGCTCCCTGTAGCCCCAGCTGGCCTGGAACTTGCTATGTAGACCAGGTTGGCCTTGATCTCACAGAAATTCACCTGCCTCTGCCTCCTGTGTGCTGGAATTAAGGATGCATGAATTAACTTCTGAATGTTACCTTCTCCCCAACATTGAGGAACATAATTTGCTTGAAATCATAGTTGGGAAGAACCTTGAACTAAAAGTAGAGAAACCTGCATTCTAGTTGTTCTGGGACCACATGGCTGTGTGATCGTACGTAAGGCATAAACCCCTGGTTTTTATGGTGTGTGTTAGTTTATTTTGAGACAGGGTCTGTCTGTGTGACCCAGGGTGGTCTGGAACTCAAGAGCCTCCTGCCTCTGCCTCTCAAGTGCTGGGACTGATTACATGTGTATACCACTAGTAGGTTTTTATTTTATGTGTACACTAATTTTTAAATTTTTTTACTGTACACTAATTTGGTGATTTTGGGGGCTTATTAATTCTAACAGAACAGAATATGATTTACATACTGCTGTATTGTTTGAGAAGTGATATTCTAATTCTGTATTTTGTACGAAGTTGAGTCATGGTTGATGCAGTTACTTCATAGTGACTGAGTTCAGAGAATGAATGGGAAAGTTCTTCATTTAATGTGAACTTTAGGTGCATTAAAGAATGCAGTGCTTAAGCTTTCTAAGGGTATGCAAACAATTAGTGGCTATAGAATTCACTCATTTTAACAGCAAAATGCCATAAAATATTTCTGTCCAAATGTAATACATGCCAGTCTTCTGTATTTTCTCTTAGTTGAAGATGGGTTGAACAACTCATCAGGCCTTAAAATAGGGGTCCTAAAGCTACATTCAGAATGTTTTTTTAAAAAGCATGCCTAAAAATTGATGACCACTTGAGGGAATGTTAGAGAAGCCATGGACTGAAAGGGATTAGGAACAGAGAGAAGCGGGGACAGCACAGGGAACAGCAAGCCGGCCTTTCTCACTTCCTTTCCTCTTTCTGAGCAGCACTCTTGCTCCCCTTCCGTGGCTGTCCACTTTGCGAGGCTGGTCATGAATCTCATGGCTAATCTCGCTAGTGGGTTCCTCCTTTAGCTTGATGAGACTTTCCTTTCCGGTGGTATTTCCTACTCACTGGCGGCAGGAAGCAGCCAAGGGTGGCTTGCTTCTAGGAGCAGTGTCTTTTATTGCCCTTCTCTGTCGTTTCTGATCAGGCCCTTGGACACCATTCTGATTTTAACACTCATTTCTTAATTCCATCTTGAGCCTAAAGGTTAAAAGCTGCTGCTTGGCCCCACTGTGTTCCGTGACCGTGTCATCTCCAATGCTCCCTCATATCATAGGCTGTATCTGAGGATTGGTGTTGACTTTAGGGGGAAGAGAGAGGGCTTATTAGCATCTCTTGGTAAATGGAGTGTCTTCAAATCCTCTGAGGACGCCTGTTGGCCTGTTGATTTTTCACGCAGACATAAAGACCTCAGCACGTCCGGAATTCCAAACCTGTAGGTTCCTTCACCCATAGTCAGCCTAGCAGTTCTGTGGCTCTATCTACCCTGCAGTCACTTCGACCGTGTTTCTTAGCGGCCTCCCAGTGTTACGTTTGAGGCTCCCCCAAACACTTGGCTTAGTGTTAAGTCCTGGGGCAGGTAAGGATGCTGCATCTCACTGTAACCCCTTTATGTTTTGTCCTCTTGCCCTCCTGACTCAAAGCTACTCCATGGGCAAACAGTTCTGCAAAACCATGGGTATTCACCAAGGCCTGGAGCTCTTAAGGAGTACAAACCCTTTTCTCTTTCTCTTCTTCTGCCTTGTTTCTGAACTTTTATTAGGTAGGACGAGCTCACTTCCAGTCTGAGGCTGATTCCACCCTGTTACTGAGGCAGTGCTTTTTGAGTATTGTGCTTGGTGTGCCCCAGGACCGAGGAGGTTTCCCTATGCTCACTGGTGGGAACAGGCTGTATTCCTGGCCCTGTGTGGTTTTCAGGGATGGGCCTCCCTCATCCTTGTAGGAGGTTCTTTGTTCCTCACAGGCAGACCAACCAGGCTTGTTAGGACAAGACTTTAACCCGTGGTGGTTCAGAAGCCCCTGGAGATTTCCAGCATTTTCTCCCCTCTGTTCCTCCTTTTTTTTTGGACCCAGCCCTGTGAACTCAAACTTCCCTGCCTGGATTTCCTTTCCCTGTGCCCAGGCCTTAACCTTTATGCGCAGTAGGCTAGGTGGCCATAGGGCCACTTCCTTCTCTCAGGGCTCACCGTCCTTTGTCATCTGCTGTTCACTGTCTGGAAGCCATTGCTCATAGACTATCTGGGTTTAGGCTGTTTACTTGGTAAAGTGTGTTAGTTATCTGTTGCTGAGTAACAGATTACCCCTGAGCACAGTGACTGAGAAAACAACATTTATCATCTCAGTTTCTTTGTGGGTCAGAAATCTAGGCATGCTCTCTTAGGTCCTCTGGCTGAACGAGCCCTTCAAGGCTGTTGTCAGAACCAGCCCCACCACAGTCATCTGCTTTGCTCTTATTTGCCGAGGGAAGGATCTGCTCCCAGGCCCACCCATGTTGATGATGAACTTAGTTCCTCTGAAGCTGTGGACCTGAAAGCCTTAGTTCTTTTCGTTTGGGTTTGTGCCTCATGATCCTTTCCAGAGCACAGTTTACAACATGGCAGCGTGTTTTATAAGATGATACTAGGGAGAGGAACCGGAGAATGTGGGCAAGACAAAAGGTTGCAGTGTTTTGGAATCTAACCTTGGAAGTGGCATTCCATCACTTTGATGGAATTCCATTCTTTAGGCAGTAATCATCAGGTCCAGCCCACACTCTAGAGGATTGCACAGACGCATGGATGCCAGAAAGTAGGGATCACTGTTTGCTTTCTTCTTTTGTTTTTTGTGGTGTGATTGATTAGAACCCATTGCAGTCTTGGGGGATGTACTAGGAATCTCCCCTACACTCTTCGGTTCATTGGTTTGTGAAGAGACTCAGTGCTCAGCCAGGGTATGTGACTGGAAGGCCACGAAGCCAATCAGCAAAGAGAAAAGGAAAAGGCCGCTGGGACAAAGTTCAGTGGAAACCACAGAGAGCTTCCAGGAGTCCTCCCCCGAGTGACATCACACAGGATATGCTTAATTGCTTCAGCAACAGATTGTTACAGCCTGTGAGAAAAGATGTTCCAAAAAAGCTCATTCAAGGTGAGATTGTTTGTAGCAGGCTAGTCAGTCTGCCTGGACACAACAGAAATCTAGACTCGTGGAAGAAAAGCAAGCGCTTAGCCTAAACCATGTTATTTGCACAGTGGCTTGTTGTTTGCAAGCCACTTTAATCAGCTTGAAAATGATGGGAACATTCTTAGACAACAAACTGCGTGACACAAGTCGTGGCCACTTTGCAAACAGGTGCAGGGTGGGCCAGGTATCTCTTCTGCATAGGACAGATGGGAATTCACTCAAATCTTGCCACAAATCATAGTAATCAGTCAAAATATTTTGTTAAAGCCAGGGGTGGTGGTGGATACTTGTAATTCCAACACCCTAGAGACTGATCAGGAAGATAGCTAGCCAGTTCCCAGCCTGTACTATAGTGAGACTCTGGCTAAAAATAAAAAGAATTACCTAATTTTTTTTGAATACAGTGTTAAAAAACCTTGAAGTCAGAATAATGCTATCTAATTTTTAGTGCTTTGAGTAGTCTGAAAAAACAAGTTAATATGAATTATAAGAATGTATCTTTCAGCAGTCTATAAGAACTAAATATTACATATTTAATATTAAGTATTTTCTACATTGGCATTATCTACTTTGGGTAGAAAGAGCTTTCAAGAGGCTGGATCCAGAGAGTGAGTTACCATTGCCTCAAATTAATAAGATCTGTCCCCAGGAGCAGTCTGCCAAGTGCTTGCCCCATAAGCAGCAAGACCTGAGTTTGATTACCAGAACCCATATGAAAAATTGGCATGATGGGACACACTGTAATCCCAGTTCTATGGAGGCAGATAGACAGATCCCTGGGGTTCACTGACCAGCCAGTGTAGACTGATTGCTAAACTCAAGGTCAGTGGGGAGCCCCTGTCTGGAAGGAAGTGGACATCATTCCTGAGAGTGGCACTTGAATTTTCTTGTGTTTGTCTTGTGTACACACGCACACGCACACACGCAATGAGTAAAAATAAAAAAGCTATTTAAACAAATAGGACTAGCTGGGAATTTAAAGCTGAGTTGCTATAATGCCAGCTTAGCATGCTGTAGGCTCTGGTTGACTAACTAACTTAAACTGGGTTATCTTCAGCCCCAGCCAGTTCCTGACCAACCTGGGTTGCATGAAACCTTGGTTGGTGCTGGGAACTTGGAGGGAAACCCAATACTGGGCTGTGGGCATTTAAATGGGCACTGGCCTCCCCTCCAACTGCCTTGTCCCCCTTCAGATCTCAGCTTTACAAAGCATTTAACACCACTTTAAGTTAATGGTCTTTTTAAAAAAAAAAAAAAAAAAAAAAAAAGACTAGTTTATAAGAAGACAGATTGAAAACTTCTTTCTTCTTGTGGAAATTATAATTATTTAAGCCATATTTTGAATGAAGCATATAACTTCGTCAGAAGAATGTACCAAAAATTTTCCATACTCTGTATTTATCCTGTGAATGTTTTTTTAATCTGCTTCATGACTGTAAGTATCATGTTGCTGATGATGATTCCTGAACTTGCAGGTTACTTTCCTGAACACAGATTCATTTTTACAACTAACAAATCTCTCCACGGGTGACTTAAAGGTGCTTTAGATCTGTATCAAGAGTAATACGTCCTTCTGTCCTAGTACCACATCTCAGCTTCTCCCAAACCTCAGCAACTGTAACAACAGTATCAATATCAACAGATATCTAGAATTTGATTCTAGAGATGCCCTGACTGACCGGTATTTCCAGAAATGTCCTGAGGCATTCAGTGCATCATAAGTACCTGCACCATCACCAAAGCAAGCAATGCCGTTCCTTCCTGGAGCACACAATTCCTGTTGGCTGTTTAGATGGATGTAAATAATGTGTCTTCTAGCTTTTACATTTGTAGTAAAATTTTTGGTATGTTGGATTTGTATATTTCATGAACATGGTACATACCTTATGACTCTTAAAGATATTCCTTATGTGATATCTTTACACTCATTTGATCATAACAGGTTAGATTGTCACTCTGTTGGAGCACTTGTATAGCATGCAGAAGGCTCTGAGTATAATCTTAACAGTTTCCCCTTGTAAATGCTTCCTGAGATTTCTAATTGCTGTCTTTGTTTCTCTAATATTGTGAGTCATTTCTGAACTTCAGGGAGCATTTTTTTTCTTTGTGTAATCTATTAAAACAATCTTCCTTATAATGTTTCTAGAGACACATTAAGTTGAAAGGCAATTGTATTTACAGGACCTAAATTACATAATTATTAAAATAATTCACTGCTTTCCAAAAAAACTTACATCAAGCTTTCTGTAAACATGCTCTCACTGCTGTTTAGTGTTTAAAATACTTTCTTAATATTTAAGTATAATTTTTCATTACCCAATTATAAAACAAATGCCTCTTGCATTTGGAATTTTTTACTTGGCTGAGTATTTAGTGACTTTGACCCTAAAACAACCATACCTTTCAGAGAGCACGAGGGAACTGTGTATTCCCATGGTAGAAATGGAACAGCAGGAGTCTGAGATTACTCAGCGGATAAAACATGTGCCAAGCATGAGGACCCGAGTTCAGATCCCCATAATAACGCTTGTGAAAGTGACTTAGGTAATCCAGGGTACTGGAGTAGACAGATAGCTCTAGGCTCTGGGTTCAAGTGAGAGACTTTGCTTTCATATAGGAAGATGGAGAGGTGTCAAAGAAGACACCCAGTACCAACCTTGAGCCTTCACATGCCTGCACACACACTTGCATGCACATCTGCACACAAAGCATGCTCCCATGAACATGTGAACATCACACACACACACACAGCCAAAACAAAAAGAACAGCAGCTTCCTTGCTTGTCTCTGAGGTGTGTCTCCACCAGGGAGCCCTGGATGCGGTCAGCTTATGGGCACGTCATTTGCACTTGTCCATTTACCAGCTCATAGCCCAGTCCACTAAGTTCTTTCCACCAGATTGGGGCGCATCCAAGTCTAATACTAGTCAGATTACCCAATAGTTCCATCCCCCCTTGCTTGAGGCCTTGTCTTCTCCTTGAGTCCAAGGGTCTGCTATCTCAGGTGATAACCTGGATTTCTATCTGTGGCTCTCTTTCTAGCCCTCAGGGATTTTGTTTTGTTTTGTTTTCTGTTGCCAGGGGTTTAAGACATTCCTGTCCCCGAGGCTTGCATTCTGAATTCTAATGACACCCAATACTCTCATCTTGAAGAAGGTAGAGACCTAGTGTTCTTTTCTGTTATTTATATTAAAGAACTCTAAGAGGAGTTAAAGGTGCTTTGCTTTTCTGTAATGAAAGAGACAAAAAAGTTAAGCCAGTGGGAATAATTTTTCATTATAGCTTATTTATAAATGTTAAGAAAATATCCAGTATTAACTGGAACATGGCTACAGTGGTCTCATGCTGAGGATGGGTTTTGCCCTCCATTTTATGGACAGCACTTTGAAATTTTGTATCCAAAGCCAAAAACAGAAAAAGTAACTATATTAATAAGAATCTTCATTCTCGGGAATTTACCCTAATGTAATTCTCAGGGATTTTCATAGACACTGCCTATGAAGTGGTAGTAGTAAAACAAAACACAGGCCGGGTGTGGTGGCGCACACCTTTAGTCCCAGCACTCGGGAGGCAGAGGCAGGTGGATCTGAGTTCAAGGCCAGCCTGGTCTACATAGTGAGTTCCAGGACAGCTGGGGCTACAGGGAGACCCTGTCTCAAAAAGACCAAAAAATAACCCCCAAAACAAAAAAAAAAACGAAAGATAGTATGTTACCCACTAGCTATTTCCTCATATTTCCGAGTCTGTTAGTGGTGTAGCGTACTGAGAAAGTTTCAGATCATGAGATTGGAAACTTTGGCCACAGTCCAGGCTACGTCACTAATTAGCTATGAGACCATCATCAAGTCTTTCTGGGCCTCATTGTCTGTGTTTGTAAAATAAATCAGTTGAACTAGGCATGATTTTTGAACTCTTTGGTAGATAGTTTCAGGGAATTAGCAGTGTCGAACCAAGTTCTGTATGTGTTCCTCCTCCTGTCTCCCAACCATAGCTCTGTATAGATAATATATTTTCTGTTTTCAGGCATCTTTTATGGATTTGGGGTAGGGATGGAAAAAAATAACTCATTTTTTAAGATTCAGCAATTCATGCTGGGTGTGGGGGTGCACATCTTTAATCTTATCACTGGGGCGGATTGTGAGTGGCCAGCTTGACTTAGGCAGAAAGACTGCCTAAAAAAGGCTGGGCATAGTGATGCACACCTTTAATCCCTGCACTCCCAGGCAGAGGCAGGTGGATCCCTGTGAGATGGAGGCCAGCTTGGTCTACATATCAAGTTGTAGGCCAGCTGGGGCTACTGGGAGACCCTATCTCAAAAACAAAAACAAAAAAATCCAAAACAAAAAAGGAGGGGAGTGATGGCTCAGCAGGTAAAGAGTGCTCCTGCTCTTGCTAGGACTAGAGTTTGATTCTTCTGCACCCACAATCTCCTGTAACCCTGCCCTGGGGGCTCTGACACCCTCTTCAGGCCCTCTTGAGTACCCGCACTCACGTGTGTATACCCACACACAGATACATACACTTAACCGAAATAAATGCATTTTAAGGAAAACATACACAAACAAAAAGGACTCAGTGGTTCTAGGAGTGTTTGGTGGTATCTCTTTAAGGTTCCCCCGACAGAGCTCACAGGATGCCTTTGCTCTCTTGAAAATCTACACTGAGAATTTCTTATTAAGTGAATGATTGAGGGAGTGCTTTTATGCTAGTTGACATATAGAGGCATAGTTTTATGCAGAAAAAAACCTGTCAGCATTTATATGAGTTGTTTTTTCATTTAGTACTAACTTCTTGGAGTAGTTTCCTGATCTGCCTAATTAAATTTGGACTCCAATACAGTTTGAGTCACAAATATTTACTATCTACTTGAGATTCAGTGCCATGCTTTCTAAATAAAAAAACTATTACTTATTATGTGTATGGTGTGCGTGTGTGTGTGTGTGCGTGTGTGCGTGTGTGTGTGTGTGTGTGTGGTGTGCATGCCATGGCATACTTGTGGAGGTCAGAGGTCAGAAGATAGCTTTTGGGAGTTGGCTCTTTCTTTTCTACTTTGGGTTCCAGGGATGAAATTCAAGTCGTCAGGCATGCAGAACAGTCACCTTTACCTGCTGAGTCATTTTGCTAGCCCATGGTTGCCGAGTGACCAGGTTAGTTTATTTCATCTTCAAATTTCCTTTTGCTATAAATTTCTTTGAAATTCTATCTGTCTTGTCTTTACAGTGTTAGCTAGTGAAATTGAATCCACTCACTAACTTGAGTTGATGATACCCTATCTTAATACTATATTTGGGGTTAATTTCTATTTTGGAAAGCTCAGGTGTACATTTAGGAAGATGAATCTCTGATAGTCTAGATCACCTTGGTGCTTCAAACAAGATAATAGAATCATATGCTATGTCTGTGGGAGTGTCTGCCCTGTCTTCTCTAGTCAGTGTACGTGTCCTTTCTGACGTGTCTGCTCAGGGGCTCTGCATCCATTCACTGGTAGCCAGGATGAAGTGAAATTTAAGCTTGACTTCTAGGTTGGTGATTCTCTCTACCCAAAGAGTAAGGAGATTTCTTTTCTTTTTTTTTTTCTTTTCCTTTTTCTTTGGCGATAATTGTTTTTAACCTGAGAATGCAATCCATTCTCAAATTGAGAAAAGCAAGCCTTTTATCCATATCACAAAATAAGAATATTTAAAAAATATCCCCACTATGTTATCTACTGATACTTCCTTTAGAAAATACTCTCAAAAGTGAACACAGCTGCATCTGTCAAGTTCTAGTTTTGTCAGTTGTGGTTACACTTATTTATTTATTTATTATTTATTTATTTATTATTTTCTGTGTCTGTGTGTTTGTGGGTGCACATGTGGAAGTCAGAAGAAAACTTGTGGGAATCAGTTCTCTCCTTCTATCCTGTGGATCCTGGGACCAAACTCTGGTTGCTAGGCTTTGTGCCAGCCACCTTACCACTTGAGCTGTCTTGCTGACCCAGACTTTGTCTTTTTGATGTGAAATAACACTATAAGCATTTGTCATTTCAAGTGAAAAAAATTATGAAATATGTAAGTGGAGTAACTCCTTAAACAAAGTTTTAAAATAGTTGTTTTACAGTATCCTTGTTTTATATAAACTTTAATTCACGTAAACTTAATTGTTTTTTCTTTTTTTAGTGTGTTGGGTACTGGAGTAAGACATGGACCCTCCCTTCAGGAAGCAGCTCCATGACTTAAAAACATAGATATTCAGTGGCTGGAGAGTGCTCAGTGCTTAAGAGCACTGGCTGCTCTTACAGAAGACCTGGGTTTGAATCTCAGCACCCCCATGGCAGCTAACAACTGTTCATAAGTCCAGTTCCAGGGGATCCAATGCCCTCTTCTGTCCTCTGTGGGCATTGTATGACACAGGTGCATTTACATACATGCAGGCATGACACTCATACATATAAAATAAAAATAAAAAAATTAGGCATACAAATAAGCAATTATAATATGATAGAAGAGTCCTACAGTAAAAGTATTTTCTTCCTTCCTTTCTTTTTTTTTTTTTTTGGTTGTTTTGAGTCTGGGTCTCTCTGTAGCCGCAGCTGTCCTGGAACTCACTATGTAGACCAGGCTGGCCTTGAACTCACAGAGATCTGCCTGCCTCTGCCTCCCGAGTGCTGGGATTAAACCATGCCCAGCTCTTGTAAAAGTATTTTCTACAGTAAAGAACCCAAGAAAATATTTGTAAGTATTGGACAGCACTGGCTGGAAAGTGATGAGAAAATAATAGATTATTCAGTTAACATAGAAGAAGAAATTTTGGGGCTGGAGCGATGGCTCAGCAGTTAAGAGCACTGACTGCCCTTGCAGAGGACCCGGGTTCAATTCCCAACACCATGTCACGGCTACGAACCATCCTTAACTCCAGTTCCAGGAGAATCCAAAGCCCTCATCTGACCTCTGCAGCGTTGCATAACACGGGTACATTCACATACATGCAGGCAATACACTCATACACATAAAATAAAAATAATAAAATATTTTAAAAAAAGAAAAAGAAATTTTAAGGCTGATGCAGCTTAGCAGGAATGTACCTCACAGCTTTGTAGCCTGAGGTGACAGGTATGGCTTACGTGCATGTTTGATATAAGAAATCCTGGGATTGTTTAGCAAAATAATAAGATGTGTGTGCATATATGTTATATTAAAATGATTGTGATCATATTGTGATCTTTTCTGTCTGTCTTGCTTTGGCATTATATTTTGGTCATTTTTCCATGCCACTGAAAAAAATTTCACATCTGTGATGACAGCAGCTATATCATGGTAATGCTTTGCCACTGGACACTTTATTATTATGGTGCTAGAACCCAGGGCCTCATCCGTGCTTGGCAGGTGCTCTACTGCTGAGTCTCACTCAGCCCCTGGACATTTAAATAGCAATCGCAGTGTATTATTGTGTAAGTTTCATCTCTGTTGCCGTGATAAAACATCAGGAAAAAAAGCAAGATAGGAAAGAATAGGTTTATTTTGGTTATAGTTTCAGAGGGGACATAGTCAGTCTTGGTCAGGAGGCTTGGCGGTTAGGAAGTGGGCTCTTTTGCACACTGGGAGCAGAGGGCAAAGTGGGGCTAGGCTCTAGCACCTCAAAGCCCTCTTGCCCAGTGGCATGCGGCTCCAGCAAGGCTCCTCCTCCTAAAAGCTCATAACTTCCCAGACAGTGTCACCAACTGCTGACTCAAGCACCATGAGCCCGGGGGTACATTTGCTATTCAAACCACAGTTGTATCTTAGAATACCTTATAATATGAGGTTTCGCCCTCTCTGTTATTTCATTAATTACTTGCTTAAAAATTAAGTCAGATATGCCTGTGGGAAGTGTGTACTGAGTAGAAGCATATGGAAAGTCTTCTTTAATTTCATCTTTTGTAACACTGTGGTACCATGTTTTGTGACAATCATTTTTCGTGTAGTAATTTCTTATGTTGTCCTGCTTACGAAAAAACATGTCATGAGGGTATTAGCTAAACTGTAGATACTGAGGTAATTTCTACAGAAATCCTTTTCAGAAAAATACTGTGAAAATTCAATGTTGTTCTTATATAATTTGAAAATGTCATAGAATAATATTTTAGGGAAAAGTTAACTTCATATTGAAGAAGATAGTATATCACACAGTATCATAGTTGGAAAACAAGAGGGTTGTTGGTTGGACTAAACTTATACCATCCCTACATCTTTCTAATTAGCATATACTTTCTAGGAAGTTAGAAGCAAATAGAGAATGTAACTAAAACTGTGTTCCCTGGTTGTGGTAAGCATGCTTAAAAGGCAATGGATTATAAATGCTCATTGGAGTCAGTCACACTTCGAAAGTAAGGGCAGAATAAATTGTACTAAACTGCAGGTGTCTCCAGTGACCAAAAGAATGCTGCAGTGTTGGTTTTGGCATTTGCTGAATGCGATTGACTCCTGTTTACTCTTAAAATATGGTTTTAGCACATTATTTTTTTTTTGTCTTCAGCTCTTGTCCTGCCTTGAGGAAGTTGTATGTTTACTAGAAGGTAGGAAAGAAGAAAGCAAGGGAGCAGAACACTTGTTAATATAGTCCCACTGTACTTGTTGATGAGGGTAAATGAACAGCTAAAGTCATGTTATTACATTTTCTTTTCTCTTTTAAACTGTATTGGATTCAGTCATCCTTGTCTATGTTCCTACACCAAGCAAAATCATCAATCAATCGGTTAATAAACCATTATTCATTATGGCCTATTTCTAGTGCGCTTAGAAGATAGTAGTCAAACTGGTAAATTCCTAGAATTAAAATTTTTTTTCAACAGTTTGGAATTTTTATTTCTAAGTTGCTTAAGTCATTTAAAAGCACCTGAAGTATACATTTCATTGAGAATAATTGGATATTTTTGAGACAGGGTCTCCCTGCAGCGCCAGATGGCTCACTGTGTAGACAAGGCTGGCCTTGATTTCACAGAGATCCACCTGCCTCTGAGAATAATTTTTTTTTTTTAATGTAAAAACATGCCTTACAAAGTTGTAGCAATATGGCAGCTGTTAATTGAACTTGGGGATCATGTATGTTTGTGTGGCTAATATGTGGAGAATTTTTATTATGCTAACATTTTCAAATAGAAATAATTTGTTCTTTATAAGCAGAGTTTGAACTTTCAGTTTGTTTTAGGAAACAATCCTGTAGTGTACTTACATCATAAAAAAATCTTGTAAAAAATTTAAAATTTGTTTTATCGAAACCCCAAACTGCATATCATTTTTTAAAAAGTAGTGGTGGACAATTTAAAATTCCTCTGATGGTAATACTAAGGAGAATTTGAGGAATAAACTAAGCAAATCCCACGCACACCTTTGTGTCTGTCTAGGTGGAAGATGCCAGGAATAACTACACTGTGTGGCTGTTTATGGCCATAGTGTAGTGCAGACATTTCAGATTCACTGTGTTAGTTAATATTAATACCACAGAGACATTCTGTACCAGCCAAGTCCTTTAAAAAGAAAAACCACCACCATGTAAATACTATTAAACATGTAAATACCTTAAAGAATTCATATAAATACCATGTAAGTACCTGGAGGAAACCATAGCATAATGTATTTCCTCACAGTCAGATATTCTGAGGGACATTTACAATGTTTATTGGCAAAATAATTGGGAAAACACCCTTATTTCCATTTACAGGACAATGGATACATAAAATGTACATTCACAATGAATTGTGTATACCTATGAAGATTAATGATCCAGTGCAGAGACCTGCTGGCTAGCTGTCCATCAGACCCTTTTCTCTGTGGCAAACATCTAGGTCTATATCCTTGAATCACTACTTTGATGAGTATTTTTAATAACAGAAAATAATATCAGAATATTAGAAAAGTGGATATGGGGTTGGAAAGATCACTCAGTGGTTAAGAGCATTGACTGCTCTTGCAGAGGACTGGGATTTGATTCCCAGCAACCACATGGCGGCTGACAACCATCTGTAACTCCAGTTCCAGGGGAATTTTATGCCCTCTTCTGACCTCTGTGGGTACTGCATGCATACAATACACTCATATGCATAAAATAAAAAATAATAATAAAGTACATTTTAAAGAAAAATGAGTGTAGAAAACATTCTACAGTCGTTCGTTAGTGTTTTGGAAGAAGACGTCTTTTTAAGTTATGAGGAAAGTTATGCAGATGTCGGAGGCCAAGTGAGAATTCTCATTTGAGGCATAAATTTGAAAACTTTTTCTGTTTTATTTTTAAGACTTTATATACTTATTTTTATTACTGTATGTGTGTGTGCATGATGGGGGCATATGTGCTATGGTAGGCGTGTGGAGGTCAGAAGACAGCTTTGTGGAGTTGATGTGTGCACTCTACCTTTATATGGGTTCAAGGGCTCGAACCCAGGGCACTGGGCTTGTGTGGCAAGCACTTTACCCCCTGAGCCATCTTGCGGGCTAACTTTATTTTAGAAAGCTAAGTCAAACCTTTTCCTGTTATCAGGGAGATATTTATTAGTGGTCACAAGGACTATAGGTGAGCATAATTGGAATATGTTGTTACTACCAATACAACTTTGAGAATGTGCCTAGGAAATGGTGACCACTGGTGATGAGAGAAGTTCACTGCAGCTTGCTATGCTCTTGGTGTTCTGTGGGACTGATGATATAGTTACAAGATTATATGTCTATAAATTAATCAATAACTTTCAGATGATAGCAGTCAAAGCTAAACTACATTAAGAAATATTTCACAACATTCTTTGCAATGTTTTTGTTTACTTCAAGATTCAAAAACAGTGTTCTGGGAACGTGAAGCTTCAAAGTGAGGATTTGAGACTCTGTCTTTGAAGTGTTGTATTCTAAAATCAGGGAAATAGGGAGAGGAGAGAGATACAAGTAGGGTAAAAGAAAGAGGCCATTTAGGGAAAAATACAGTAAAAACCAGCAACCTAAATAGAAAGGAATCTTACCATGAAAGCTCTAGCAATTCAAAGTAATCTGTAACTGCAGAAAGGACCTGTATCAGGTCAGTTTATGAAAGTAAGCTGTGCAAAAGGCACTAAAAATGAGTGTCCATCTAAGTAATAAGCTTAAAATTGATCTGGAACTCACTATGTAGACCAGGCTGGCCTTGGCCTCTGCCTCCCGAGTGCTGGGCTTAAAGGCGGTGAGTTCATTTCTTTTGTCATATTAACTATGCTGTAAAGTAGAATTACTATTTAGAAAAATATGTATAGGTACAGCAAAGTATTTAGCATCAAAGCAGGTCCATTGTTTTCAACCTGGATTGGCAAAAAAAATCTTTTGGGCCAGAGAGAGAGCTCAATGGGTAAAGTGATTGCCTTGTAAAGATGAAGATGAGTTCAATCTCCAGAGTTGGGCCTGGTGGTGATCCCAGGTCTGGATGGAAAGACAGGTCCCATGGGACTTGCTGACCAGCCCACCCAGCCTTGGTGAGTTCCAGGCGAAGGAGAGGACCTGTCTCAAAAAAAAATAGATAGTACCTGAGGAACAACACCCAGCCAAGCTTGTTCAGTGATCTACACACATGTGCGTGCACAGACACACAGATATACAGCAAAAAAAATTTAATAATCTTTGAACTAGAGACTTTCCCAACAAGCCACATGGTAAGAGTACAGCATATGTGGTGTATACAGATTGTGTTTATGACTTTTACTTGAATTAAAATTTAAAGCAATAGACAAAAGGTCCTTTAATTCACAACAGTAGGTTATTTCTCTGGCATGGTTATGGAGAAATTAGCTTAAAGATAAGCAATATCTAACTGTTTAATACCATACTATCATTTCTACTGATGGCATAATTGAAGAAAGTGGGCCAGCTCCACACTTAACAGCTATTTGTAGAAATTACTCAACCACTGTAAATCCACTTCTCCACCTGATTTATAATGATGTAAAATTTGTCCTAGGAGTGTTAGCTTTGTGGCACAATACTTGCCAGGCATACACAAGGCCCTGGGCTTAATCTCTAGCACTGCAAAAACAAAACCAACCAACCAACCAACCAAACCAAACCACACACCACCACACCACTAGTAAAATTTTACAGATATTCAAGATTTCATTTTTCCCCAGATAAAACCATATTCTTATAGTTGATCTCAGTATCTGAACAGGGGAAATTTTAATACAGTTTTGCATTAATAAGCCTTTTCTATGTTAGTGATACATGTGATTTTTTTTAACAAAAGAAATTTAATGTTTACTCTTTGCAAGGTACTGCTTTAAGTATTTTAAAACTTTAACTTGTTTTTAGAACTTTACTTGGCCATGGCAGTACTTGCCTGTAGTCTCAGCTTACAGGAAGGAGAGGATCAGGAGTTCAGGGTCATGCTCCTGGACAGCAAGTTCAAGGCCAGCTTGGGCTACATGAGACCCTGTCTCAAAAAATTAGTAATTAATAATTATCTTTAAGATGATGAATAATAATTACATATACAGACACATAAAGTAGGTATTTATATAGGTTGAATATCCCTTACCAAAATGCTTGGGCCAGAGTGTTTTCGATTTGGGGTTTTTCATAATAGCACCCAAGTCTAAACACTATACCCATGTCTTATACACAAAGCCTGAAGTACATTATTTTTAGAATACCTCTGTTTTTCCTGAGACTTAATTAGATGAGGTATGGCATTTTCTACTTGATATCAAATATATACTCAAAATTTTAGTTAGTGGAGGACTCTGGATTTTCGATTAGTGGTACAACTTGTGCTATCATCCTCAAAGCCAAAGAATCAAGACCTACTTATATGTTAAGAAACTTGCTTCCCATAGTCTACAGCTATAAACCAAGGATCCAGACCCCAGGAGTCTAGTTCCTGAGTCTGTGCCCTGCCTGCCTCATTTCATCACCTAGAAACATCATCAACAAAAAAACACAACATCAAGCCAGATGGAAGTCATAACCATAAAATTAACAATTAACTACATAAAAAGGAAAAACCTTGGCTTCTGACATTGAAGTACTGTCTTGTGTTTCTCAGCAAGTGAAATCACCAAAAGATGTTGGATGACCATGAAAGCAATCTGACTGCAAAATAAGAAAATCTTTCTTTAAGTCGTTGTACTGCTTGGTGGTAACATTTATAGAAGAACAGGTCTTCATCAGTGGACCTCTTCACTTTAGATAGATTGTAGCATTTCTCTCAGGATCTTTTAAGACAAGTGGAAAGGAAAATGCTTTCTGGTGCTTTGTCAGGAAGGCTTTCTGGGATGTACCAGGAAGCTCACCCCGTTAAGTAGTTATATAAGCTTGAGTGTGTGTGTGTGTGTGTGTGTGTGTGCATTCTTTCTTAGCCCTGTTACATTTACTTGTAAGACAGCCCTAGCTCCCTCCTCTCTTCTCCCTTTCTGCCCTTCTCCTCCCCTCCTGTCACTAACCTGGACCTTCCATATGGAAGACAACTCTCTACCCTGAGCAGTAACCCCAGGGATTTGTAAACAAAAACGTTCACCCATTGTTCATGTGCCTTTCGTTTTATGGCAAATTCATCTATGTGAAACTTTATCATAACCTTTAAGAACTTTTCCTTTGTTCTAGAAAGTTCCATCATGCCACTTCCCCCATGTAAAATTTTTGTTATGCTTATTGTTTTATGGTTGGTGATTCCTCCTTACAGTTTCTCGCACTTGTCTTTTAGTTTGCTTTGTCTAGTTATTATATCTAACTTCTATGGAGTTCTTATCTGTTATTTTGGTTTCTTTTAGCTTTCAACCATTATTCCATCAAATGACCTTGTTACGAAGTCTTTTAGGGGAATCAAATGACAATTCTTGGGCCACAGGAATTTAATTTCCACAATCCCAGGCACGGCTGGCTCCTTTCACTCCTAGATCCTGGGGTTGGGTGCTCATGGAAATGATGTGCTGGGGTGCATAGCAGAGGTCTTTCTACCTGGAGGAATCTGAGTGCTGTCTCCTTCACTGCAGCCCAGTTTGCCCTTGTTACGAAATCCAGAAGATCAAAGGCACTGTGGGTGTGTAGGAGTGGAAGAGGCAAGCATGTCTGTTTCTTTTTATCTCTTCTTTGTATCCAGGCCCGTGCGAATCCCTTCTGTCCTACAGGGTCAGAGACAGAAGGGACTTCCATGTAAGCCATAGGGAAAGTAAGATGATTGGACACCTGAGCTGTGGTGCCAGGCCATTGAAATAGTTTGTGGAGAAAAAGTGAAATTACTTTGATCTCATCCTTTCTTTTTGGGTAAAGAATCTAGTAAAATAAGATACAGCAAGCCAAAGTCAGAAATTTAAAGACGATTCAGAAGAGGTCCCTATATGATTTAAAAGAAAACTGGAATATATTTGGGATAATGAGGCCATCAGAAGACTGTATTCAGAACGAGTTTAATATATGAATCATTTTTTAAATTTTTAAAAATTTTTTATTTTTGGTCTTTTTGAGACAGGATCTCCCTGTAGCCCCAGCTAGCCTGGAACTCACTAGGTAGACCAGGCTGACCTTGAACTCACAGAGATCCACATGCCTCTGCCTCCCAAGTGCTAGGACTAAAGGTGTGCACCACCACGCCCTGGCACATTAGTCATTTTCAAAATGTTAAGATTAGAGTCCTAAAGAAAAAGGAAAACCTGCCGAGTGAATTAGATCAAAGAACTACTGGGAACAGGAGTTTATGCAGATTATAGGGCTCAGCAGTTAAGAACAGTGGCTGCTCTTGCAGGGGACCAGCTTCAAACCCAGCACCCAATAACCATCCTTAACTCTAGTTCCACAGAATCCGAGCCCACTTCTGTTTTCCTCAGGCATTGCATGACATGGGTGCACTTACAAGCATGCATATGTAACACTCACACACATTTAAAAAAAAATTTATGCAGATTGAAAGATGAAAAAGATGATGAAAAAATAGTGTGACAAGAGAAAGTGTTCTGGCCGAGGAGTCAGGGGCCTTCTGTTTGGTTTTGAAGGTTTCTTGAGATAAGATCTTGTATATTTCCCAGACTGGCCTCAAACTCACAGTCTTCCTGTCTCAGCCTTTTCTCTTTCGCTAGCGCTGGGATTGCCTTACCCGTCTTAGAAACTATGATCTTCATCTTTGCTTAGATTCTAGTCAACCACACTCTGGGATAAATCATTTCACAAATCTGGACCTCAATTTGCTGGTGTGTAACATGAAATTGTTCTCTTATATTCAATCTTAGAGTCTTCTCGAAAATTACATGACAAGGTAGCAACTAAATACATGAGGAAGGTGTTCGTCATCATTAGCCATTAGGGAAATGCAAATTACATTCACAAGATGCCATCACGTGTGCCTCTGCCACATTGATAAAGTGGCAGTGGGAACAGTACATACTTAGTAACACCAGCTCCATTCTCTGTGAGCACCGGGTAGTACAGCATGATTTTAAAAATTCTTTCAAGCTGGGTGTAGTGGCACGTCTTTAATCCCAGCACTTGGGAGGCCAAGGCAGGTGGATCTTTGTGAGTTCGAGGCCAGCCTGGTCTACATAGCGAGTTCCAGGACAGCTGGGGCTACAGGGAGACCCTGTCTCAAAAAGACAAAAAAAAAAAAAAAAAAAAAAAAAAAAAATCTTTTCAAATTTATTTTTGCTGGAATTCTTAAATCAATATTTTAATATGCACATGTGTCAGGTGCAGTTAGAAAAAGACATCAAAGAAAAGAAGAGAGCTCTGGAAAAAGCCCTGGGTCAGAAATCAGCAGTATGAGAAGAAGCCAGATCCTGCATGTCCAGCTAGCCTTTTCCTCCTTATGTTTAGTTCTTTGGGTGAAGGACTCTGAAGTAACCTGTGGAGATTGTGCATTAGAAGCCAGTTACTGGCAGTTTATCTTCCCTTCTTGAATTTTGAGGTTTTTATTTTATTTAATATTTTCTTTATTATTTTTATTTTATGTGCATTAATACTTAGCATGCACATATGTAAGTGCAACCGTGTCATGCAATGCCCGCCGAGGTCAGACGAGGGCATTGGATACCCTGGAACTGAAGTTATGGACAGTTGTTAGCTGTTATGTGAGTGCTGGGAATCGAACCTGGGTCCTGTGTAAGAGCAGTCAGTGCTCTTAATCGCTCAGCCATCTTTCAGACCCTTGAGATTTTTATTTATTTTCTATGAATATTTTTATTTTCTTTGAGAATTTCATACAGTGCATTTTGATCATATTCACAGCAACTCCTCTGCTTAACTCCTCTCAGATCCACCTCCATCTCCTTTCCCAAGTTTGTGTCCTCTTTTTAAAAATTTTATTCATCCCGAGTGTGGTGGCACACACCTTTAATCCTAGAACTTGGGAGGTGGAGGCAAGCAGATCTCTGTGAGACTGAGACCAGCTGGGGCTACAGGGAGATCCTGTCTCAAAAAGAAACTTTTAAAAAATTTAGTATCCCATCAACTTCAATTTGGGCCTGGGGCCATCCATTTGGCACATGATCCATCTACCAGGGGCCACACTCTTAAAGAAAATGAACTTTCGCTCCCCCAGAAGCCATTAAGTATCCATAGCTTCTCATTTGGGGGTGGACACTCATGAACTCCTCCCTACTCCATGCTAGAATGTTTTCCAGCTTGATCTTATGCAGGCACCCTGCTGCGAGTTCATGAGTGCAATGGTCTTGTCCTGAAGACACTGGTTTGTTCCGATCCTCCCTCATCTCTGGCACTTACACTCTTTCTGCCTTCTCTTCCATGAGGGCCCCTGAGATGCCATGAGGGGTGTAAAATAGATGTCCCATTTGTGACTAAGCTCCAGTCAGGAGGTGGGGAGCGCACAGAGTTGCAGGAGGCCACTACATAAGTTAAGCTCTTGCACTGACCCCAGCAGACCAGGCAAAGAATCAGTGGAGTCCGTCATACTCCACAGAGCCAACCTAAGGCTGCCATTGCTCTCTGACATTCTGAAAGGTCAGGAGGCTGAGAGCCCAAGCAGGCTGTATTGATCCATGCCTTGATGAAGTTCCTACTCCTCCTACCCTTATAAAAGAAAGCATCTTGAGACTACCTGTCAGTTATTCTGTGGTTTTCTCTCCCTGTGCTGAACTGGAAATCAAAATGCCAAGTCACAATCAGAATAGAAGTTTGTGTTCTTTAAGAATGAGGGTAGATGGGAAACAGTATTTATTAAGCTAATGCCAAATTATCATTGCTTTACATGCTATGTTTATATTTGATGATCTAAATTAATATGTATAATACATTCATACATGTTAACATGATATACTGAAACCAACTCTTGGGCACTGTCTATGGGTCTTAACTACGTCACTGATGCTGTTGAAGAAAGGTGTGCTTCCTCATAGCTGAACCTTTGCTTTGCTTTCGCTTTCATCCGTCCACCCCCCCCACACACACACACAACTACTTTCTTGGGCTCATGGCTGTTCCTTAGTTTCTTTATTTAAATCTCTTTATGAGATGTGTTTGACACATAATCATTGCATATTTAAGATTATTTGCAATTATTTGCCCATGTGAAAACATTACCTACAGTAATGAGTGTACTTACCCTCCCCCAGTGCCCGCATGGCACTCTGTCTACACTGCCTCCCTCCATCCATCCACAGAGCACCGACGGTCTGCTCCCAATGCAGACCAGAGTTAGAAATTATCCAGGATTGTATATGGAAGGAATCATGACACATATGCTCTATTTGGTCTGGGTTTGTTACATAGCAGAATTAATAGATAACTACATGTAGCTTATTTAATTGATCAGTATTGGTTGATGAATCATAGTTCATCTTTGTTGACAAAACATTTGGGATATTGCTCAGGTTTTCTACAACAGATGAAGCTGCTATGGTCATTTCTGTGTAAAAAAAAAAATTGTTTTTGGTCTTTTAGAGATAGGGTCTCCCTGTAGCCCCAGTTGACCTGGAATTCACTATATAGACCAAGCTGGCCCTGAACTCACAGAGATCCACCTGCCTCTGCCTCCAGAGTGCTGGAATTAAAGGCGTGCACCACCATGCCAGACTTCTCTGTAAATTTTAATATTGACATGTATTCTGATTTTCTCTTGGCTATTTCCCTAGGAGCAAATGGCAGTGTCAGGTGCTAGACTCATATTTAGATTGTTTTCCAAAGTATGTGCAGCGTTTTAGAGTCTCATCACTGGTGTCTGAGAGCTTCTGGTATGTCACCGACCGGCACTTGGTGTGGCTAGACTTTACAATAGGCTTGTCTCGGTGTTCCACTGTAGTTTGCATTTCCAATCAGCTACAAGGTTGAGTATCTCTTTGTTTCTTTGGTAAAGTATGGTCAGATCTTCTGTCCATTTTTTTCATTTTCTTTTTTATTTCATTATTGAATTTGGAGAATTAATTTTATATTCCAGATATAAGTCCTCTATGAAATGTCATTTACAAATACTTTTTTCTTGCTGAAGATTGTCTTTTTGTTCCCTTACATGTCTCAAACAGCAGTCTTAATTTTGATGAAGTTCAATTTATCTATTTTTATTTATTTATTTAATTTATTTATTTTGATTTATTATTTTTATTTTATGTGTATAAGTGTATTGCCTGCATGCATGCAAGTGCACCCGTGTCATGCAGTGTCCATGGAGGGTCAGAAGAGAATTCTTTTCCTGGGGATACTAAGCAATGCTTATTCCCTTTTAAGGTTCTAGTGTCAAGCCAATGTTTGATTAAAGTTTTACTGGGGAACCAAAGAATTTACTGAGCTAACTTATCGAGATAACTGAGGGGTTGCTGAGGTATATGAATGACCTGAGGGTATACACATTGGAAAGCCTTTACCCAGCATGGGTCAAGCCTTTTCTTCCTAGCCGTCCCCAGATTGTATACTTTAGCCCTCCCCAAATCCAGGTGACCATGTGTGATTAGGGCCAAATGACATACAGTTGGCTGGGAAGAGTGGCTAGATACTACAGTGAGGGTCCAATGACTTTGCTTGGCCCTCCTTTAATGAATGAGCACAACCATCAGCAAGCCCAATGTTTAGCAATCAGGCTCAGCTGAAGTCATGATGATGGTAGTTATTTCATGCCGAAGAGACTGCTATATAGCATCATCTTATTGAAAGGACATGGAATTGGGGCTGGAGAGATGGCTCAGTGGTTAAGAACACTGGTTGTTCTCACAGAAGACCTACATTCAAAACCCAGCACCCACATGGCAGCTAACAACAGTTTGTAACTCCAATTCCAGGGAATCTCATGGCCTTTTCTGTTTCCACAGGCATTGCATGACACAGGTGCACTTAACCTACATGCAGGCAATACACAAACACATAAAACAAAAATACTAAATAAAATATTTTTTAAAAAAGAACTTACAACCAGCAATCAAAATGACGGGAACCAATACACATCTTTCAATAATAACCTTAAATATCAATGGACTGAATTCCCCAGTCAAAACCCACAGGTTAAGTGAAGATTAAGAAACAAAATCCATCTCTTTGCTGTCTGCAAGAAACCCATCTCATTCAAGAACAGGCACTATTTTAAAGTAAAAGGATGGAAAAGAATATTCCAAGCAAATGGCACTAAGAAACAAGCAGGGGTTGCAATTCTAATATCTGACAAAACAGATTTCAAAGTAAAACTAATCAGAAGAAATAAGGAGGGTCACTTCATTCTGATCAAAGGAACAATTAACCAAGAACACGTTACAATCCTTAACATATATGCACCAAACTCTGGTGCACTCAAATTCATAAAAACAACACTACAGGACTTTAAGACACAGATGAACCCCAACTCAGTAATAGTAGGGGGCTTCAATACCCCACTGTCTCCATTAGACAGCTCAACTGAATAAAGAATAAACAGAGAGACATCTAAATTAAATGATACCATGCATCAAATGGACCTAACAGACATGTTTTAACTATTCCACCCAAGCACCAAAGAATATACTTTCTACTTACCACTGCCTCCCCACCAACACTATGTCCCCACCAAACTCCACCAGTCCTGTAGAAGAGTTCTACAAGAACCCCCTAGAGATAACCCAGGAAAAAGAATTTATAGGAACAATCAAAAGTATGATCAAGGAATTCAATGAATTTAAAGAACACACGAACAAAGAAATCAAAGAACTAAAAGAAGATAGGGATAAACTTCTGAATGAATTCACAAAAGAGATAGAAACGTTGAAGAAAACTCAGGCAGAAATGAAGAAGGAAGTGCAAAACTCAATAAGCCAACTTGAAACAAGAGGGGAAAGCCTCACCACTGCATGGAACTTTTTTAAAAATTGACTACATACTGGGCCATAAAACAAACTTCAACATATACAAACAAAAAAAATTGAAATAATTCCATGCATTCTATCAGACCACAATGCAATAAAGCTCAAAATCAACACTGGGCAAAGCCCTAGTCACTACACAAACTCGTGGTGCTTGAACAACACACTCCTAAACAGAGTGGGTCAAAGGAGAAATTAAGAAAGAAATAAAAGCATTCTGAAATTTAACAAAAAGGACAATACAACACAACACAACCTCTGGGACACTTTAAAAGCAGTCCTAAGAGGGAAGATTATAGCTCTAAGTGCCTACATTAAAAAATTAGAAAGAATGAGCCAGGTGTGGTGACACATGCCTGTAGTCCCAGCACTTCGGAGGCAGTGGCAGGTGGATCTCTGAGTTCAAGGCCAGCCTGGTCTACATAATGAGTTCCAGGACAGCTGGGGTTACAAGGAGACCCTGTCTCAAAAAAAAAAAAAAAAAATTAGAAAGAACCCAAATGACCTACCACTGCAACTCAAGACTCTGGAAAGGCAAGAAGAAATTAAACCCAAACCTACCAGAAGAGAAGAAATAACAAAAATCAGAGCAGAAATTAATGAAATAGAAACAAAGAAAACAACACAAAGAATCAATGAATCTAAGAGCTAGTTCCTTGAAAAGCTAAACAAGATAGACAGATCCTTAGCCCAGTTAACCAAAAGAAAGAAAGAGCAAATCTAAATCAGCAAAATCAGAGATGAAAGGGGAAACATCACAACAGATACACAAAAGATCAAGACCATTGTAAGGGAATATTTTAAAAACCTATATTCAACTAAATTTGAAAATCTAAAAGAAACAGATGGATATCTAAAATCATGGGAACCACCAAAGTTAAACCAAGAAGAGATCAACAGTTTAAACAGACCCATGACATATAAGGAAATCGAAACAGTAATACAAAGCCTCCAATCTAAAAAAAGCCCAGGCCCAGACAGATTTACAGCAGAATTCTACCAGACATTTAAAGAATACCTCCAACCAATTATCTAAAAGAAACAGATGGATATCTAAAATCATGGGAACCACCAAAGTTAAACCAAGAAGAGATCAACAGTTTAAACAGACCCATGACATATAAGGAAATCGAAACAGTAATACAAAGCCTCCAATCTAAAAAAAGCCCAGGCCCAGACAGATTTACAGCAGAATTCTACCAGACATTTAAAGAATACCTCCAACCAATTCATTATCCAAAAAACAGTGATACAAAAACCCCTGAGTGAAAAAATTCAGACCCAGATGGATTCACGGCAGAAATCTACCAGACATTTAAGGAAGATCTATATCAAGTACTACTTAATTATTCAAAAAGATAGAAACAGAGGGAGAACTCCCAAATTCCTTCTATGAAGCCAGCATCATTCTAATTTAGAAACCAGGTAAAGACACAACCAAAAAAGAAAACTATAGATCCATATTCTTAGCGGACATAGATGCAGAAATTCTCAACAAAATACTTGCAAAGCACATATAGACACACATCAAAAAGATCATTCACCTGATCAGGTAGGCTTTATCCCAGAGATGTAGGGATGGTTCAATATATACAAGTCAATAAACGTCATTAAACATATAAATGGACTCAAAGACAAAAAACACATTGTCATCTCAATAGTTGCAGAAAAGGCTTTTGATAAAATTCAGCATGCATTTATGTTCAAAGTCCTAGAAGGAATTGGACTGGAGGGAATATACCTCAACATAATTAAAGCTATATACACAAATCCACAGCCAACATCATTCTAAACAGAGAAAAACTGGAAGCATTCCCATTAAAATCAGGAACCCAACAAAGATGTCCACTATCTCCATTCCTCTTCAACATAGTGCTTAAAATTCTTGATAGAGCAATCAGACAGGAGAAGGAAATTAAAGGAGTACTAATTGGAAAAGAAGAGGTCAATTATCACTTTTTGCAGATGATATGATACTATACCTAAGAGATCCCAAAAGTTCCACCAGAAAACTCCTAGAACTGATTAATACTTTCAGTATAGTGGCAGGTTATAAAATCAATCTACGTAAATCAATAGCCTTTCCATATCCCAACAACAAGCAATGGGAGAAAGAATACAGGGAAGTGCTCCCATTCACAATTGCTGCAAAAAATAAAATATCTTGGAATAAGTCTGACCAAAGACACGAAACACCTCTGCAATGAAAATTTTAAATCATTAAAGAGATTGAGGAAGACACCAGGAGATGGAAGGACCTCCCATGCTCATGGATTGGAAAACATAATACTGTGAAAATGACCATCCTATCAGAAGCAATATATAGATTCAATGCAATCCCAATCAAAATCCCCATGACATACTTCACAGAATTAGAAAAAAATCCATCTTTAAATTCATATGGAAGTACAAAAAACCCAAGATAGCTAAAGAAACACTGAGCACAAAGAGCAACGCTGGGGGGATTACAATACCACATCTCAAAGTATACTACAGAGGTATAGTCATAAAAACAGCACAGTACTGTCACAAAAATAGACACATAGATCAATGGAATATCACTAAAATTCCAAACCCGAGAACATGCAATTTCAGCCTTCTGATATTTGACAAAGGTACCAAGAACACACAATCGGGGAAAGACAGCATGTTCAACAAATGGTGCTGGCAAAACTGGATTTCCACCTGTAGAAGAATGAAACTAGATCCTTATCTTTCACCTTGCACAAAAGTCAACTCCAAATGGATCAAAGACCTCAATGTAAAACTGGAAACCCTGAAACTATTGGAAGAAAGTAGTGGCAGTAACTTAGAAGATATAGGTGTAGGAAAGGGTTTTCTAAATCGGACAGAAGTTGCTCAGGAATTAAGGTCAGCAATCAACAAGTAGAACCTCCTTAAACTAAAAAGGTTCTGTACAGCAAAAGAAACAATCAAAAAAGTGAAGAGAAAACACATAGAATGGGAAAAAATCTTCACCAGTGACACATCTGACAGAGGTTTAACATCCAGAATATATAAAGAACTCAAAAAACAAAGAAGCGAGAAACCAAATCACCAGATTAAAAGATGGGGCTAAACAGAGAGGTCTCAAAGGAAGAAATAAAGATGGCTAAGAAACATCTCAAAAAGTGCTCAACATACTTAGTTATTAGGGAAATGCAAATTGAAACCACCCTAATGTATCACCTTACCCCATTCAGACTGGCTAGGATCAAGAGTACAAATGATACCAAATGCTGGCAAGGATGTAGAGAAAGGGGAACGCTCATTCACTGTGGGTGGGATTGCAAATTCGTACAACCCCTATGGAAAACAGTGTGGAGAATTCTTAAAAAACTAAAAATGAACCTACCATATGACCCGGTTATACCACTCTTCGGCATATACCCAAAGGACTCATCCTATTGTAGAGACACTTGTACAACCATGTTTGTTGCTGCTCTTTTCACAATAGCTAAGAGATGGACACAACCTAAATACCTCTCAACTGACGAGTGGTTAACAAACATATGGTATATTTACACAATGGAGTTCTATTCAGCAGTAAAGAAAGATGAAATAATGAAAGTTGCAGGTAAATGGATGGATCTAGAAACTGTTATACTAAGTGAAGTAACACAAACTCAGAAAAATAAAAGACATGTTCTTCCTCATTTGTGGATTCTTTTAGTTTTTTGATCTGTTTGTTCGTGTGTTCTTTAAATTCGTTGAATTCCTTGATCACGTTTATGATTGTTCCTTTAAATTCAGTGTCCTGTGTTATCTCTAGGGGGTTCTCCTTGTAGAACTCTTCTACAGGACTGGTGGAGTTTGGTGGGGACATAGTGTTTTGGCATTCCATTTTATTATTCTTTGTTGTGATTTTGGCATGTGAATTTCTTTTGTTGTGTGTGATTCTGGTATAAGAATTAAGTTAAAGTATCCTTCTGTTTGTATTATTGGTGGCCTTGGTCCTTATTGATTATGTAAAGCTGATTGGTACAGGTTTCAGATTTTCTCAGGTTTTATTTTGGATTGAACTGATGGCTTCAGATCAGCTATTCAGGAGCACCTGCAAAAGCGCAAGTCAGGTTCCAGTCAGGTATGCTCAGGCTTCCTTCTAAGATTTGGACCCCTATTAGCAGGAATGGCACGTGGAGGCACAATCCAGGCACTCTCAGGCAGTCCTCTGTGTTCTCAGCCTCTATGCCAGATGGAGGCCAGAACCGGCGGTACTCTCTACAATCTGCTGAGATCACAGCTGCTACACTGATGGAGGTCGGAACCCGCCCTCTCAAGCTGTCTGCTGGGATCTCTGAACACATCTTTTTTAACTGTCAAATTTCAGTTGCTTATTGAGACTTTGTGAACATAGTGTGAATTTTGTGTATTGCATGGTGGCTTCTTTTACATTCTAGTAGCTTAGTTACATAGCATCTACTGCAAGCTTGGCCAGATCATGTTACTGTATAGCAATCTTCTCACCTCCATCTGCAACAAATCATTTTGTGGAAATAGACTCATTGGACATTAGAATCAGCATATGAATGTGTTTGCTCTTTGATAAAGGTGCATAATCTTATCAGGAACACGGACATGAAAAGTTCCTGATTGGATTGGGGTTATGCCTGCGGTAAAATATACATATTGGGTATTGAGAATGTGCATGTGGCTGAAGGAAGTCACCTAAAGAAAAAGAGTGTACCTTAACAGTCAGTTGACAGAGTCCAGGTATTTCCAAGCTCAGAAATGTTGTAGGTGAAGTAGCAGAGGAGACTGAGAAAAATTAGCCTGTGAATTGGGAGGAAAGTCGATAGGGGAAGTCAAATTAAGGTACATTGTCATGGAGGACATGATCACTGTGCCTGGATAGGCCTTATAAGATGAGAACTGAGAACCGACTTCTGTTGAGTCATATGAAGTCAGTGGTGATTGTGGCAAGATCAGGTTTAGAGAGTTACTGAGGTAAAATCTAGAAGGGGATTCAAGAGAAAATAGAGTACAAGATGGGAAGATAGCTTCACGGGGTTTTGCTACAAAGAGGAGCTGACTAATAGTGGTAGTGGCTGTGTGCTCAACAGAGAATTTTGTTGTTAAAATGAAAGAAAGGGGCTGGAGATAGCTCAGTGGTTAAGAGCACTGGCTGCTTTTGCCGAAGACCTGGGTTTGGTTCCCAGTACCTACATGGCAGCTAACAGCCACCCATAACGACCATTCTAGGGGATCTGATGCCTTCTTCTGGCCTATATAGGCACTGCATGACATGGGTGCACTTACATACTTACAGGCAGAACACACACTCATATACGTAAAAATAAATACATCAAAAAATTTTATTTTGGCTTTTTGAGATAGGGTCTCCCTGTAGCCCCAGCTGTCCTGGAACTCACTAAGTAGACCAGGGTGGCCTTGATCACAGAGATAGAGACCCACCTACCTCTGCCTCCCAAGTGCTGAGATTAAAGGTGTACGCCACCGCGCCTGACTTGAGTTTAAAAATTCTTAAACAGGCAATTTTGGATATTTGAATGGACATTTCATATTTTTTTTGTTTGTCCATTAATGCTTGTTTTTTCAAATCTGTACTCTGAAGTCAGAAAAGGCCAAGTTCAGTTGCTTATTATTTTTGCATGCAGTGCTTGAACTCACAGAGATCTGCCTGCCTCTGCCTCTTGAGTGCTGGGATTAAAGGCTTGCGTCACCACACCCGGTTCCAAAATTTTTTTTAAGATGAAAAAATTTCAAATATTGATGCAGGTGAGACATATAGTAACGAAAGTAGATGAAGTGATAAGGGGAGACTTGCTGGTGTACCCTTCAGACTCAGGATCCTTTACGGAGTCGTGGGGCCTTATAAAGAGTAGACACTGCACCTGTTGTCGTCAGGAGGGAAGGCAGGAAAATATGGGCACCAGTAGGAGTAGGTAGGTAACTGGCAGAATATGAAGTTCTCGAGTTCTTGCTGCTGTTTTCTCAAGCAGGGCTGTTGACTACCAGTGCGGATGAGGGAGAAGGACTGGAATAGCCATTTAGGGTGAGGGGGCAACAAATACATTTTATGAAATTCTCAAATATTCAATAAAATACGTTTTTTAAAAAGGACATGATGTATCATTGCCCAACAACCTGGAGGGTGTCTTTAGGTTCCCGATGGAAGGGCTAAGGCCTAGAGTAGGAGTGCTGCCATGTCCTCAGCTAGCTTTGTCAGGAGACTTTGAAGAAATGAAAAAGTGCTAAAGGGCAAAGGAGTAAATTGAAGCTGCTTTACTAGTAGTGTAAGGACTTGGGGCTGGGGAGGCACAGCAGAGGGATGGTGGTTTCAGCCCTATACCAAGGAGTCGGATGGGGTACTAAAGTAATGAACCAGCAAGTCCTTGGTTTTGCATTCTAAAGGAGTTTCGATCTTGGCCAGGCGAAAGCTGAAGAGTGAAGGAGAGGTCAAGGTACTTGAAAGGCCGGAATTCTGGAAGGATTATCATCTCTGTGGATATGAAATTTGGACTTAGAACTGAGGCCTTTTCTGTGATTTTCTAACATTTGTTGCATTGGATTATATAGTAGAGCTTGGATTCCAGCCCCAAATTAGAATTTTGTCTCTTACACTGTCTCCCATTCTTTGCATGCGTGAGACTTTCTTGATCCTCTTTTATTCTTTCTATTGCATTTTTAATCTGACCTTTTGCTAATAATTTGCAAGTCTTCATTTTTTCTCTTTAAATTTTCATAATGCAATTTTGAGACATGTTTTAGTTTGGGGGAGCTGGAGACCAGCTCAGTGATTAAGAGCACTTGCTTTGCAAGCATGAGAACCAGAGTTTGGAACCCAGCATCTGCTTAGCAAGCTGAAGTGTTTCTGCATACACCTGTAACTCCAGCACTGGGATGTAGTGACAGCATTGCTGGGGTCTGCTAGCTGAAAAACACAAGCTCCAGGTTCAGTGAGAGATCCTGCCTCGAAGGACTAAGGCAGAGTGCTCGGGGAGGACACCAGGTGTTTTCTTCTGGCCTCTGCGTGCATATACAGATGTCCACACCTGCTACACACACATACAGAAAAATTCAGTTTTTGGTGATTGGATGACTACTTGTAATACATCTAGTTCACACAGGAAGATATACTTCTTTTCCTCCAGAGTTCATATCTACACTCAGCTGTTATGTTTGCATGTAGCTATTTTTCTAAATTAAGAAGTATATTGTGTTCTGTAGTTAAGTTTTTAAATATCTTTCCCTTTAGGTGTCAAAAAGTCAAGATGGAAAAGAACAAAGTGAAGCTATATCACCATCTGAAGATGAACCATTTTCCTGGCCAGGGCCCAAAACCGTTATGTTGAAGAGAACGTCTCAAGGATTTGGTTTTACATTAAGGCATTTTATTGTTTATCCCCCAGAGTCTGCAATTCAATTTTCATGCAAGGTAAGAGGATTCCCATTTCACTCACCCTACCCCTCTGCCTTTTTTCTATCTCGAAAGAGGTGTGTGTTCTATTTGCATTTTAAAAATTATTTTAGGCATTTCCACTTGGAACAAAATTTTAGTCTCTAAAATGTATGGATTCTGAACTCTAAGTCAATTTTTCAGTGACTCTGGACTTCTTTCTATTCTAATATATAACTACTTTCCTAGAAAAGTTTTCTGCTGCATAGGAAGAATCAGCAAGATTACGTTTATTACCGTCCATGTATATAATATGATGTAATATGATGGCAAGCCAGAATTTTAAAACATGGCTTCTTAGAGTAAATCATGACTATGCTTCAGTCTGAAAAGGGTCAGTATTTGATAATTAGAATTGCCGCACTGAGTACTCTTCATTCTTTGTTACCAATTATGAGTGTTACTGTACTTCATCCCCAGCAAAGTCCTGTGGAGAAGTGGTTTTATTAACCATATAACAGATGCCAAAACTTGTTTAAGTTTGGGTGTAGTGGCGCCTTTAATCCCAGCACTCACATTAGGCTTGCCTCATAGAGATCTACCTGCCTCTGCCTCCCAAGTTCTGGGATTAAAGGCATGTGCCACCATGCCGGGCCCCTTCATTTTCCTTAAATGCATCTCAGTAAAATATCTTAGAGGATAATCTTTTAAAAGTACTGAATAGTATTTGAGGATTATGAATAATTACCATTGGGATTAAAATTTACTAGTCAGGTTTCCTGATCTGTCTTTAATGCTATTAGCTAGATACCTTAAGAATCTATTTGAGGGGCTGGAGAGATGGCTCATCAGCTAAGAGCACGACTGTTCTTGCGAAAGACCTAGGTTCAAGTTCCAGCACCCACATGATGGCTAACAACTGTCCATAACTCCAGTTCCAACATCCTTTTCTGTCCTCCGCAGGCATTGCATGACATGGGTGCACTTACATACATGCAGGCATAACATGTATACACATAAAATAAAATTTTTTAAGATTTAAAAAAGAATCTAATTGATCTTAGAAGGTGTAGAGTAATATTATATTAGATCACACATCAGAACATTAGATTCATTTATAACTTAGTACTTTTTGTCCATTTAGAGCACGGGAAGCACATAGATAATATTATAAAATAATCTTTACACCAGTTAAAAAATATATTTGTGGGGCTGGAGAGATGGCTCAGCGGTTAAGAACACTGGTTATTCTTGCAGAAGACCTGGGTTCGAATCCAAGCACCCAAATGGCAGCTAACAGCTGTCCATAACTCCAGTCCCAGGGGATCTGACAGCCTCTTCTGACTTCCCTGGGCATTGCATGACACAGGTACACTTACCTACATGCAGGCAATATATGCATACACATAAAAATAATAAATTTTTTTTAAAGTTTAAAAAAATATATTTGTATTTTAAAACTGGAAAATATTTCTGGAGTCAAGAGCCTGGGTTTGAGCCCCATCTCTGGCTCATACTAGCTAGCTTTGTGACCTTGAGTAAGTCTCCTATCAGACAGTAATAGTACCTTGCCCAAAACTGAGTGATAACTATGTAACAGAAACACTTAGAACAGGAATTGATATGCAGTAATGCTCAGTAATTTTCAGTAATAGTAATACTGTGTGCCGTGCTTATATTCCAGCAAACAGGTCTCAGTCTTAATACATTTTTCATGGAAAATATATATTGAAGTATTTTCCATTTTAATTTAGAAGTCATATCATTTCACTCAATGACTGGGTGGGCGAGGGGCTTCTGGGGATTGGATCCAGGGCCTTGCACATGATACATGCCAGGCAAACAGTCAACAGTGAGCCATGTACCTAGCCTCATAAGAATTCAAAACAATTTTTAATATTGTATAAAAGAAAACATGTGATTGACAAAAAAGAAAGTGTGCAATTGACAACAATGTCTTTATTATGTCACTAAGCTGGCAATCTCCTAGTCTTAGAATAAAGCTTAGAACCAGAAGAAAACACCATTTGGGCAGCCAAAACAAAGGTCAGAATTATGTCATAAACGGCGGCCTTCAGCCAAATCTCTGTTTTTCTTTCTGCAGTCCATGGTAGCTTTCATACAGTAGAGGCTCAGCCAGTGTTGATGTAGATGTGTTTCCACGCTAGTGTTTGCAGTTGCTTTTCTAACACCTCAGCTAGGTATAGACAACGTGGCAAAGATAGCCTGGTACTAAGGAGACCAAATAGATGAGCTTCTGGAATGAGCATAAGAACTTCATTATCTAGAAATTTGCAAGGTTCTGAGCCCTGTAATAGCCCATAAAGCCTCATTTAAGGCCACTACCGTGTCGTAAATAACGGCCAGCCCTGCCTAGCTCTTAGCTTCTGGCTTCAGCTCTGTGCCTCCTCCACTTGGCTATCTCCGTTAGACACCGCCCACTCACTGTCAGTCTGTCAGTCTGGAAAAGGATGATTTTATAATAATTCTGAACTGCAGTGTTGATGTCATCCCCTAACTTCACTTTCCTTCTCCATTTGTGACAGCTCCACCCTCTGGCAAAGGTGCTATTAAATTCTAATGTACCAATAATTTGGATTAAATTGAGCCTTGCTACGATTTGACAGGAATTTACAAATGGTGTTTTGTTTTATTTTGTAGGATGAAGAAAATGGAAACCAAGGAGGTATGCTGTGAAACTTTTATTACCTTTTCTTTGAGTGCTGTTCTGTGTTTGTCTTTCTGTTCTTGAAGTGATGTCAACTGAGATGATTAGTTTTTGAAATTCACCTGTGGAACAGTTTTTAGGTGTGAGAATCATGGATGTTAAGTAGCTTTTATCTTAGACTTCAGAGCTCGATGAATTCCATTGCTAAACTTTTATGATTTGAACATGTAATGATTTTATTATTTATGTGATTATGAAGGAAAAATCTATCATTTTTATTTCAGTTAGTAACCTTTGTCATTTCAGCAGGTCTTTCAGGTAAGGAGTCCTTTGTGTTTATCAACTAGGTTTTGTATTCTTAAATTAATCTTACTCTTCGTTTAAACATTATTTAAAGAACTTCAAAGGAAAATCAGGCTAGGTGTGGTGGCCCATGCCTTTAATCCCAGCACTCTGGAGGCAGAGGCAGGCAGATCTTTGAAATGGAAGCTAGCCTGATCTACATTGTAAATTCCAGGCCAGCTGAGCCTACAGGAGATAGGGAGACCAGAGAGATGAGACTGTGACTGTCAGTCTGGAAAAGGATGGTTTTATAATTTATGATTTACTTTTCTTTTTGGGGGCGTGGTCTTTTTGAGACAGGGTCTCCCTGTAGCCCCAGCTGACCGGGAACTCACTACATAGACCAGGCTGGCCTTGAAGTTACAGAAATCTGCCTGCCTCTGCCTCCTGAGTGCTGGGATTAAAGGCAAGCACCACCACACTGGGCTACTTTTCTTTTAAGTCTTTAATGAGTTAAAATTTATATTTAATAAAATGGACTCATTAAAACATTTATTTATAGAGCAGGACAGATGGCTCAGCAGTTAAGAGTGCTTTCTGCTCTTCCAGAGGGCCTTAGGTTGGTGCCTCCAACCTACACACACACACACACACACACACACACACACACACGCACGCACACACAAATAAAAATAAGAATAAAAATAAATTTTAAAAAAAAACACTTTTATGCCAGGCATAGTGGTGCACACCTTTAATCCCAGTACTTGGGAGGCAGAGGCAGGAGGATCTCTGTGAGTTGAGGCCAGCATGGTCTACAGAGTAAGTCCCAGGACAACTGGGGCTACAGGGAAACTCTGTCTCAAAAAACAAAACAAAACAAAACCCACTTTTATTTCTAGAGAAATTTATACTTTAAAAAATTATAAAACGGTACAATTTCCATAAATCTCATTCAACTTCTCTTGTGTTAAAAACTTACTGTGGTCAGGTGTGGTAGCGCACACCTGTAGTCCCAGCACTCAGGAGGCAGAGGCAGGCGGATCCCTGTGAGTTCAAGACTAGCCTGGTCTACATAGTGAGTTCCAGGACAGCTGGGGCTACAGGGAGACCCTGCTTCAAAAAGACAAAAAACAACAACAACAACAACAAAAAACTTACTGTGATACAATGAACAAAACTAAGAAATTTGTATTGATATGATATTATTAATTAGCTACAGACTTTTACTTGAGTTTTACCAAATTGTCACTGGCTGTCTTGTTGTTGGAGTCCTACACTGTGTTCAGTCTGTCTCAGCTCCTCTGTCGTTTTTTCTTTCTGTATTTGGTGACCTTGACATTGTTGAAAAGTCTAGTCTTTATTTTGTAGGATGTCTTTCCGTTTGGGTTTGTCTGATGTTTTTTCAACATTATTTCAAATTTAATTTGTCTTTAGCAAGAATGTCACATTTGTGCCTAGTTTAACATTTTGTAAGTTTTAACCTGTGAAACTACTGTCCCAATCAAGATAAGATATCAAAAAATAACCTTTTCATCATTTTTAATACTTCCTGGGTATTCTTAGACAATTACTAATGAGCTTTTTGTCAAAATAGAATTTTGCCTCTTCTGGAATTTCCTGTAAAGAGAACAGTGAGCTGTGTTCATGTCTTTTACCTGGCATAGCATTTTCTATGTCTGTTTGGGTACTAACAGTACTACCTTTTGGGGGGGGGGTGATTTCATTTGTATGAATGTTTCATAGATTTTCTACTTTCCTCAATAATTTCCATATCTTGCCAACCTGCTTTGAGGTCTTATAATGGACATGGAAGGGTTAAACTGAAAAGAAAATAGTTTCTTTCAGCACTATCCAAAATAATCTGAGGTAGGACACATCATAGATGTCACCTGTGCAGAATGGGGCACTCTTCCATCTCCATCTGTTGTGCACTAGTGTTTAGGATGAATTCCAAATGCTCCCTGGTGTGGTAGAAACAGGGACAGCTGACAGAAGAGGCCAGTAGAGAAAGGGCATCTGAGTTCTCTGTCATCTTCCCATCATTCCCCAGGTTTATGTGCAGATATGGCACACACAACACCACCTAGAATTCCATGCCTGTTGCAGGGGAAAGACATGTCTGATAAAAGTAGGCACATATAGCCAGAAAACGCACGCAAGTATTGTGGGTCTGACATAGCTTACTGAACTAGTTGGATGTTCTTATTTGCTCTGGGTGGAAAAAATAAACTTAAACATTTTAGAGGAAATAGGAATTACAGAAAGAAAGTTGCAGCAGAGGAATAAAATGCAGGTGAGGGGTGTATCTGCTGGGAAGATGATCACTTGCCAATTTCTACCAATTTTAAACCTAATCTTGTTTTAAAAAAAGGGGGTTGTTCATATATGGAAATATATGTATAATCATATAGTAAGATAAAATCCCCTAAGTTACCAGGCATAGTGGCACACACCTTTAATCCCTGCACCCGGGGCAGGAGACTCTCTGTGAGTGCAAGGCCAGCCTGGTCTATGTAGTGCGTTCCAGGCTGGCCCCACTACAGGGAGACCCTGTCTCAAAAAGACCAAAAAAAAAAAAAAAAAAAAAAAAAAAAAAAAAAAATCCTATAAGTTAAGTTTAGGGTAAAAATATAAATTCAACCAACAGCAGTGAAATACAGATAAATTTATGTTGTAGTTCCTACACTATTGTCAAAGATGACCTGAACTTGGTTTTGAACTTTCCAGTAACCTAAGAGTAAGTAAGAACAAGAATAGTTCGGGTACACATCATCCATAAGGAAAAAACTTCCACTTGGCACTGAGCTCTGAGGCAGATTTCTCTTTTATGCCCCTACACTGAAAAACAAAGCATAGGGGGCTGGAGAGATGGCTCAGTGGTTAAGAGTACCGGCTGTTCTTATCTTACAGAGGACCCGGGTTTGAATCCCAGCACACGCATGGCAGCTAACAACCACATGTAACTCCGGTTCCATGGGATCCAATGCCCACTTCTGTCCTCCGTGGGCATTGCATAACATGTGCGCACTTACATGCATGCAGGTATAACAAATACACATAAAAATAAATAAATTAAATAAACCAAAACAAACCAACAAAATCAAAGAATAATGCAGTCTGCAATAGCTTTAGCACTGTTCCTTCATATAGCTGTTTTTCTTTCAGTTTCTCAGTGTGGGATGACGTCACAACCCCAGGATACGATGCGCTTAGGGCTGCTCAGGCCAGAACAGTATTGTGCCTCAGGAGATGGGCTGCAATGTCCATGGACAAATGTTATCTCAGTGCTACTGGCATCTCTTAGGCAGAGGCAGAGGGGTTACTGAGCATCCTACATGTGGGGAAATAGTTTAGAAAGTCCAGAAAATTCAGACCTTTTCTGCTAAGAAGAAAAAGTTGAAAAGGCAAGAGAGTTCCTAAAGAACCTACTTTGGAATGTGCTTGGAGGAAGTGCTGGATTTGGGAGTTGAAGGGGTGGTATTGATATGCTACTAATATTGATATAGTAATCTGCACCAGATATCAACATATATGCTGTTATTCTGTTTAACTCTCACTATAACTCTGAGGTATGAAGTAATATTCTTTTGTAGATAAAACAGCTCAAATCAAATGGCTAATAAGTGACAGATCTGGACGACCAAATTAGTTATGTCACATGACCTTTAACTTCATAGTTTTTTTCCAATTCTCTTATTTCTGTTGACTTATTCTTACATATTTATCATTAATTTTTTTCTCAAAAGTAATTGTCTTTTTGTTTGGTTGTTTGTTTGTTTGTTTTGTTTGGTCTTTCTAGACAGAATCTCCCTGTAGCCCCAGCTGGCCTGGAACTCATTATGTAGACTAGGCTGGCCTTGATCTTACAGAGATCTGCCTGCCTCTGCCTTCCGATTGCTGGGATTTCTTTTAATATATAGAACCAAGAACTAATAGGTATACATAGTATGTTTTGAAATTGACTCTGTGAAGTCTGCATGGAGAAGGTTAAAATTAAAGAAACTTGCTTTATGGTTGTGAAACCTCAAGGACAAATCCCCGATCACATTAAAGTGTGGGTGTCTCTAAGCACTTCCTAGGGTCAACCATCTCTCATCTCTCGTTGCTTCCTTCTGATACTGGCCTAGCAGTGAACCTAAAACATCCCTTGAGCCTAAGGAGTTCCCAGTGCCTCCCTGATTGCTCCTGACCTTACAGGTCAGACTTTGTACCTGTAGTCCCAAGTAGGGCACAGTCTACGTAGTCCTCTGTTAGCCCAAGCATAATAATTAGAATATTATTTCAATTAAACTCATCAACCATTGGGTCATATCTGTGTCAAAAAAATTCTTCCCCCTTTTGAGCAATTACTTATCCGTTTTTAGAATGCACTCTAGTTAGAGACAGATTGTGTATGATTTACTGTTTTAATCCAATGAATGTTATGATTTTTATTTCAGTATAATTTCCTTTTAAAATATATTTCCAAGTTTGTTAAAATTATGAAATTCTCCTCTGCAAGCTTTGTTTCAATGCTAGGATCCCAGCCTCATTGTAATGCTCAGAGTCAGAGCCTAGACTCACTTAAGCAAAGGTAATAGCCAGAATTGTGTTTAGGCTCCCAAGAGATCCTGCTACAGTGCCAGAGTCCTGTAAACAGTCAAAGCACTGTTTGTTGTTTTCCTTTTTGGCTATTTAATGAAATCTCTTTTGGTGCTTAATTTTTTGATATTTGACTTATCCAACTTTTCTCTTGTTTGTTTTGTTTTTTCTCTGTTTTTAATTTTATGTGAGTGTTTTGCCTGCATGTATGTAAGTGCAGTGTCTGTGACAAGGGTTTTGGATCCCCTGGAACTGGAGTTAGGATGGTTGTTAGCTGCCATGTGGGTGCTGGGAACCAGACCTGGGTCCTCTGTAAGAGCAGCCAGTGCTCTTAACTGCTGAGCTGTCTCTCCAGCCTCTTCTCTTGTTTCTTACATCATATACTTGTGTGTTTTTTTATGTTTTAAAATATATTTTGCTTTCTTTAGTTTTCTATATAATTGTGTAATGCAAGAAAAAGGCCATATAAACAGAAGAATAGTTTTGCAGTTGGTACTATCTTGAACATCCATGTACAGATACTTGTTTGGATCTCTATTTTCAGTTCTTTGGAGGTGGGTGCCTAGCAGTGCAGTTGCTGGCTCAGTGTTTTCTGCAGTGGCATCACTGTTTCTCCAAGTCCCACTAGTCTTGTACAAGGGTCTCAATTTCACCATATTCTCTCCAACATGCGTAATTTTCCATTTTTGTTTTGGAGCCAATCTCCCGGGCTGGAAGTAGTATCTCATTGTGGTTTTGATATGCATTTCCTTAACTGAACAACACTTTTAAAAGGCATCTTTTTGTGTGCTGATTAGTCATTTGTATAGCCTCTTTGGAGGAATGACCATTGCCCATTTTTAATTGTATTGCATTTTTGTTGTTGCATGTAATAGTTCTTTATACATGGATTCTAGACTCTTATGTGTGGTTTACATTTACTTTTCCTCAGTCTTTAGGCTCTAAACTATTAGGTGGATGGGAAGGAATACAAAGATGGTTTCTAGTTCTGCTATTCAACTTGAGGTTGGGCTTGCTATGCAAGTCCTCTACCACCGAGCTGTATCCTCTGCCCTAGGGAATATGTTGGCATTATGGAAAAATATTTTACATTTTTATTATGGTGGTAGTTACCTGGGTATATACATTTGTTAAAACAAATTGAACTCTGTCCTGAGTGTATTTTGTCTTAATTATAAGTTATACCTTAATGAAAGTGTCCTAAAGAATATGTACAGTTGATTCACTCTACTCTTGATAGACAGTAGTGCTTGGCTATTTTGAACAGCACAACTGTACACCTTCTTTGCATGCTTTGAGTACCTAAGCACTCATTGCTAGTGGGTGTGCATGAGTAGGAAGGGCGTTGCTGAGTTGTAGATGATGCATCCAGGTACTACCAGTCTACCAGTGTGCTCGTACCAGTTCATCTGCACCTGGGTTTGAGAGTCCCAGCACCTCTGCTATCTCAACGCTTGGTGTGCATTAGTCCTTTTCTTTTTAACTTTTAAAAGCTTATACTTTTTTTTTTTTTTTTGTCTTTTTTGAAGTAGGATCTTCCTGTAGCCCCAGCTGTCCTGGAACTCACTATGTAGACCAGGCTGGCCTTGAACTCACAGAAATCCACCTGCCTCTGCCTCCCAAGTGCTAGGACTACAGACATGAGCCACCTGCTTTTAAGAAGATATAGTTTACAAATCATAAAATACATTGCTCTTAAAGTGTGCAATTCAGTGTTGTTTCACTGTTTTCATAAAATTGCTCAGTCATAAGTTCCAGGGGCCTATGGAGCATCTCTCAAAATGCCCTGTAACTGTGGGGAGTTACCTGTCTTCCTGTTCAGGGAGGCCATGGAGACCCCACCAGATGAACAAAGAGGAGGGTCAACTCAGAGGAAACATTTCCTCCATGCTTTCAAGTGAAGCCAGCCATGGTCAAGCAGAACCTTTGACTTATCTTCACATAGATGGAACTGGTAAAAGAAAGGAGCCAGGGGCTCCTCCCAAGCCCATGACCTGAAGAGTAAAAATAAATTGGTTTATTTGGGCCTACTGTATGGTCTTAAACACCCAAAAAGAAAGTATAACCAAAGATTAAAGTGATCAGTATATTTCTTTAAGAGTTCAAGGGATTACATTAGGTTTAAGTCCACATAAAATGTTATTTAGGCAATTATTTCTCATTGATGATTTTGTTTCTAAGCAGAAAGTACTGCTCAGATGTAAGACTTCAAATCTTGGCCTGCAATACTGTAGTGCCCACCTGTAGCTAAGGGAGATAACCCACTATTCTAAAATGATGGATAAATTTGTTTTCTCCCCCTATCTAGAAGCCTTTGAGAGGGAACTGACACTGATTCTAGCCACACCAATAGCTATCAAAGTGCCTGAAAACAAATCCTGAGTCCATCACTCCTGAGTCCAGCCTTGGCAGACAAAAGAAAAATGAGGAGGAACCCAATAGAGGGATGCTTTTGGAAGCTCTCATCAAGAAATCCCAATGGACTCTCATATGAACATTTGAAATTTGCCCTGTTCTGACTTTTTTCTGGTTCCCTGTCTAGAACTTGTAATGCTAATTACTCTTGCCTTTATTTCTCCTTCACATCCCCTATTCACCAGTCAAGGAGTCTCTTTTTTCCATACAGATAAGAGTTATGCAATTTGGGGGTCTTTTAGATAGACCCTCTGAAGGGGTGCTCCAGTTGCCTCACCCTGCGTCCCTGTTCAGCATGGAAGAAGCCAGAGTGGTCTGCATCCTAATTCCCTATCCGCAAGTTGGGTAACCCCTTCAGAGGATGGTGTGATAAGAATAGGAGGTAGGAATTGGCTAGGCAGTTAGGGTAAAAAGACCCCAAAGAAAAGTTGCCATTTTCTTACTAAAAGTCAAAATATCCTTGGGCCATTTAACAACATACTATGTTCCAAAGGCCAAAAATGTTAAAAGTATTTGGGAGCTCTTATATAATCCCTAAAAGGATTTTAGGGTAGCAGAAAGCCCAGAAGAAAGGAAGGAGGGACGGAGGGATGGAGGGAAGGAAGGAAGGAAGGATGAAGTCAGAAAAAAAGTGATGGGGAGATATGGGAGGTGTTGGAGGGGAGGGAGTGGGCGTGGATTTGATCAAAACGCCTTATATGCATGTATGAAATTCTCAATAAAATTCAGGGTTTTTTTGGGTTTTGTTTTTTTTTGAGACAGGGTCTCTCCTGGAACTCACTATGTAGACCAGGCCGGCCTTGAACTCACAGAGACCCGCCTGCCTCTGCCTCCTGAGTGCTGGGATTAAAGGCGTGCACTACCACGCCAGGCCTTCAATAAAGTTTTTTAAAAATTAAAAAAAAAAAGCTGTTCAGTCATCCACCTTATTACTGAACATTTATGTGAGATTCCCCCCCCCGCAAAGACTAGTAACAGTTACTGATTTTCTTTCGCCTATCTCTTCACAGTTATGAATCTACTTTTTATTCTCTAGGGATTGCTTATGTTGAACATTTCCATATATATTTATTTTTTGAGAATTTCATACATGAGTATTATATTGATACCATTCCCACCCTTCCTACCCCCAGCTCCTCCTGTGTCCCCCCACTTCCTTTCAGTGTCTTGTCCTCTTCCTTATTATTGTTACATATGCATACATGCATTTATAAATATCCATGTATAAATAATGCCCTGAGTCCATTTAGTGGTGCTTGTGTGCACATGTATTTAGGACTTCCCATTTGGGGTTAGATAACCTCTCAGGGAGTTAGTTCCTGGAGAAAACCCATTCTTCCTTCCTCAGTGCCACACCGATTGCTTGCAGCTCTTCATCTAGAGGGAGGACTCCATGAAATTTCCCCCAGTCACATCTTCATGTCAATTGTTTTTGTCACTATGTAGTTCTTGTTAGGCTGCCACACTGTGGAGATTTCATTGAGTGAAGCTTCCTTATCATGTCTGGGATGCATCATCTAGCAGTGGGCATCTTGTTCCTCTGGCTACAATCTTCCCCTCCTGTCTTCTGTGATGTTCACTTATATGTAGAGGTTGCATTGGAGATGTATGGGTTAGGCCTGGGCATTCTCTGCATTTTGACCAGTTGTGAAACTTTGTAGTAGTCTCCATCTGTGGCAAATGCATTAACTCCTTTCAATTTTAGTTACATTTTCCAGAAGATAGTTGATTGATTTTTTTTAAAGCTATGAGTCCTTTTTAATTATGAATTTAAAGGCATTCTTTAAATAGTCCAAATGGGAACTTTGTTAGCTACATATGTATAGCAGGTGTCTATTGAACTTGCCTCTCAAATTCTTATTAATTTTGATGAGGTTCCTGTTTTATTTACTTTTCATGTGTATGAGTTTTTGCTTGCATATATGTAAGCACATCATGTACATGTAGTGCCTGCAAGCCAAAAGAGAAAATCAGATCCCCTGGAACTGGAGTTACAGGCGGTTGTTAGCTGCCATGTGGGTGTTAGAAACCAGACCTGGGTTCTTTGGAAGAGCAGCCAGTGCTTTTAATCACTGAGCCGTCTCTCCAGTGAGGTTCCTGTTGGAGTGTTGTCACAGTGGATATCCTTTTCTTTTTAATGCTGTGTGAGTTCTCTTGAGCACTGTGGTGCACTCCTTGGACACACAGCTGCCCTGCCACATTGATCTTCTGGTGCTTTGTTGTTCCATACCCACAGCTAGCATTTGTGTGTCATCAAGCACCGTGTGTGCTACGAGATCAAGAGTGTGTTTTTTTTTTTTTTTTTTTCCTCAAGAGGCTATTTATTTGACCCCCATACTGTTTAATGAGAAATCTATGCTTTTTCAGTTACTATAGAAGCCATTTTGGTCATAAAGCATCTGTATGTGTGTTTGTTCTGGTTGCTGTTCTGTTCTGGGAGTTGGTCCATGGCTTATTATATAGGTTCTAAACTAAAGATGGGTTTATATTTTAAGAGATTGTTTTAAAAAATGAAAGAATGTGACAGAGACCATAGGTGCCCTACAAAGGTTAAAATATTTACTGTGTGATTCATTACAGAAAATGCTCATCAACCTTTGTTCTATCCATTGGTCATTTTATTTACTCAAGACAGTTATTCAGGATTGTCGTGGCTTGGACGGAGGGATAGCTCTGCCTCGTGCTCTGTTTTGCTTTTCTGGTGGTTGTCCATGTGTGATACCCTTAGTTCACTATGGGTAGATTTGGGAACTTCTGTTTATTTGTAGCTAACGAAACAATTTTGTATTTTTTGTTGTTGTTTAAAAATTATTTTGAGGGGCCAGAGAGGTGATTCAGCAGTTAAGAGCACTTGCTACTCTTGCAGAGGACTGGGGTTTGGCTCCTAGCACACACAACAGCTCATAACTGTCAGTAATTCCAGTTCCAGGGGATCTGATACCATTTACTGGCCTCCACAGGCACCAGACATGCATGTAGTACACATAGATACATGCAGGCAAACCACTCACACACATATAAATAAATAGATCTTTAAAGTACATATTAAAATTCTTTTAATAAATTATTCTGATATTTCTGTTGGTTCAGACTTTCTTATATTTTTCTCCTTTTTAAGATGGGATCTCAGTATGCAGCCATAGTTGGCCTGGAACTCTCTATGTAGAGACCAGGCTGGCCTAAAACACAGAGATCCACCTGCCTCTACTAGTGATTAAATGTGTGTGCCTCCATGTCCAGCCTGAAGGGCTATTTTGTGTAAAATGTTTCATAATTAGTTAAGGACTGCAGCTCAGTATGTTCAGTCATTCCACAATGGAAAATACCTTTTTATACTTTGGAGACAACCTTATGATTGTTCATATGTGTGGTAAGTTAGTTGAGAATTTCTGCCTTTTAATTTTACTATTCAGAGAGGCTGTGACACTAGCACAGATCTAATACTGGGAAATAAGAGAAAACCTTGGTCATTAGAATGTGCAAAGTAAAATACTTAGCTGCCCAATATGAACTTTTTTCTTCCCCATTCCCTTCTTCTGAACGTCCCCTCCTCTCCCTCTCCTTCTCCCTTCTTTTCCTTCCATCCCTCTTCTCTCTCCCTACCTCTTTCAGTGGAGAGAGGTTCTCAATATGTTACCTTTCCTGGCCTTGAACTTCAAGGCTCAGGTGATCCTTCTGAAGCACCCTACTTGACTGTGCGTATAAAACAGTTTCTATGTATCGTTTTCAGAAAAGATCCATAAGGATGGAAGTTGTCTTACATAGCTGCATTTTCCCCAGCAGGTGCCTGGTCCATAGGAGGAGCTCATGTGCTCAAGTGAATAAAGGGAAGGACACCGTGACACCTGTTGTCATGGCCACCACCTAGCTGTGGTGCTGTTTGTATGTGACTGTTGTGCAAGCTGCAGTTTAGCATGGTACTCTTCAGGGAGAAAACTAGTTCCACATCTGTCTTCCTGTTCCCCACAGTATTTCAAATAACTAAACATGCATGATAGAACATTAACAAAAAATTGGGTAATCTTGGATGTGCATGTAGATTTAAACATCTTTGTAAAATAATTTGGTAGATGAAAAGCTTAAAAAGTCTTCATTTTACTTTAAAAGCCACAGGAAACTATAAGTAATAGTAATCTACAATGAAGGAAATTCAGTTGAATTAAAGTAAATGTCAGAAATCCTTTTTTAGGAGCATTTTTTTTTAACTTAGAAAAAACTTTATTGAGATAGGAGCAGATTTTAAGACTTAGAAAACAGTACAGTGAAGTTAGCTTAGTCAAGAAATTCGATGGAATGTAAAAAGACTTCTTCAAGAGCTCTACACGCTTGATAAAGAATGGAAGACAGCTTCAGAAAGGTATTGGAGGGACTCAGCAGAGAGCTGTCAAGGTCAAAGACTGAGATCAGTTCACTGTTGGGTGTTCAGTCTCTAGATATGGGTCTTGGCTCCTGAAGTACATTATCTAGGAATGTCATCTCACAGGCAGCCCTGTAATTAGGAGATTTTGAGCTGTCTTTTTCCTAGCTGCTCCATAACTTGTGACATTGGTCACAAACAGCACCCCTCTGGATAGGGCTATTTTTGCACCTGATTGCTTTCTAGTTAGCCAACATTGAAAGGATGTGATTCCTAGCTTTAAAAGTAATTATTGCCGGGCGTGGTGGTACACGCCTTTAATCCCAGCACTCGGGAGGCAGAGGCAGGCAGATCTCTGTGAGTTCAAGGCCAGCCTGGTCTACATAGTGAGTTCCAGGACAGCTGGGGCTACAGGGAGACCCTGTCTCAAAAAAAAAAAAAAGTAATTATTAAAAAATGTAGTAATTACAGTCCCTGCTTCTGATGTTTAGCAGGTAACTTTTCATCTTTGGTATAAAAACAGGACAGAGGCAGGCGGATCCCTGTGAGTTCAAGGCCAGCCTGTTATTTTGATATATCACAGTGAAAGATTTATCGTCCTCTTTTTTTTTTTTTTTTTTTTTTTTTTTAAAAAAAAAAAAAAAAAAAAAAAAAAAAAAAAAAAAAACCAGGACAGAAATATTTGCACCTAAATGCTGAATACACTAAATCAGGAAATACATTTCTTGTTTATTCATTCACTTTGCAAATATCAATTGAGTTGGTATCACGAGCCAGTCACTAAACTGATTGCCTGGAAGGAAGCACCATGGCCTCTAACCTCACTTCCCTCAGTGTTGATCAGATGTCACCTGATGCAGTGGACTTCCTCAGCTATTTAATGAAAACAGCCCTGCCTTTCACACTCCCACCTCTCCTGTCCCTCCACAACAGCCCCTCCTCATGCTAATTAATTCACAGCTTTGCTCTCCCTTTACTGAAATACAGGACAGGGAATTTTTGTTCCCTTTTCAAAAACTGAATAGTTTCTGCTGTATATTCATTTAATGAAAGCATAAACACATACACTCACCCATATGACACAGGCCTGATTCCACAAAGCTCCTAGTCTGGTGGAAGATGAAAATGTAAAATAATTACAAAAGTGCAAAAATAAAACAGTGTTACAGGATCATGACAAAAGGAATCATTTTTAACAAGAAGGAAGAGTTCTCAGGTGGGGCACATTAAACTGCTGGTGAACAAATGACAGCACTTCAGAAGAATTCTTTTTTAAAAAAATATTTATTACTGTTTTATGTGTCTGAGTGTATTGCCTGCATGTATGTGTGTGCACCCATGTCATGCAATGCCCTCAGAGGTCAGAAGAGAGTATCAGTTCCCCTGGAACTGGAGTTCAGATGTTTGTTAGCCACCATGTGGGTGCTGGGAATCTTACCCAAGTCCTCTGCAAGAGCAGCCAGTGCTCTTAACTGCTGAGCCTCCCCTCCAACCCCAGAATGAGTTCTTAAATATTTAGATGTAGCATTTGCCTTGGGGGAGAAGAACTTGGGGGTGGATTGTATGTTATCAACTGTGGGTGACTAATTTATAGAGGATCTTCCTTAGCTTTTCTAGTTTCAGTGGCCAAATAGATGAAGAGGCCATTAACCAAAGGATGCTGGGGGTGGGGGAGGGGGGCATCTTCCTGTTCCTAGGGAACTGGGTTCAGTTTGGTATAAGGTGCTTTTCTGATGCCTCTAGAGTACCTGTTCTGGAGATCTTAGGGAGGAGAGATGAGCAGTTAATGAGAGATCATCAGCGGATATGTCATAATTAGGTCCTATGCATAATGAAAGCAGTCAGAGAGAGCACGGAGATGTACAGGATAAAGCTAGGATCCTAGGGCAGGTAACATCTAAGAACAACCAGAGTTAAAAATCAGAAAGAAACCTAAGAATTAGCAGAAGAAAGATATGAGGACACCTGGAGGGTTGGTGTCTTGTTAGTTAAGAAATGGCAGTTTTAAGGAGCAGTGAAAAACTTCTCATTTCTAATAGGGAATTCATTAGGATGGGGACCAGGACGATACTGTCAGACGAGGTCTTCAGACGAGATCCAATGAATAGCAAATGTACCCAAAACAGTCTCAAACAGTGGACAGAGGGATGAGGAAACCCAGTGTTAGTGGACTGGAGGATTAGAGGATGGGCTTGCCCAGGGATAGCAGTGGCATGGGACACTTCATGTGTCTGTCCCTGGGGACGCTTGGTCATGTCTGAGAAACCCTGCGTTGAAAGATATTGAAGGTCGGTGAGTGTAGACTGCACGGGAACGGCATGCTGCAACTGAGGACACCGTTGCCAGGTGTCAGGTGATAGCTGTGAGGAAGGGGGAGAACTTTGTGCTGTTTTAAGTTAGGGAAACTTCTGATGTGAGATTTTGAGAGAAGACTTGGGAATTGACAAGTTTACAGGTGAGAAGTGCTAGCCAAGACCAAGAGAAAGGATAATGGCTAAATCCTTCCTTCAGCTAGGACATGGGGTGTGAGTGGTGAACATAAAAACAGGCTAGAACAACAGAGAGGCAGTGAAACAGGAGACAAAAAAAAAATCCAACAGGGCAAAGGCCTCTGTGGAAGAGCAAGTTACAGTTATTAAAAGTCTAAAACGGCCGGGCATGGTCACTCACACCTTTAATCCCAGCGCTCAGGAGGCAGGCAGATCTCTGTGAGTTTGAGGCCAGCCTGGTCTACAAAGTGAGCTCCAATCCAGCTTGGGCTACAAGGAGACCCTATCTCAAAAAGGCCAAAAAAAAAAGTCTAAAACAGCCACCTTCCTAAACAGTGCCTTCCTGAGCACTGTCAAGGACGTTCTTGAAGTTAGAGAATGCAGTTCACTGGTGTCACACAGCTGCATTAAAAGAAGGACAAGGGCAGAGCTGGCGTGTGGCCGGCGTTCACTGCAGTTAGACAGGCAGAGCGTGTGCCTGAAAGGTCCAGGGGAAGGAAGTTGCAGCTGCTGCTGAATTTTGTTGAAATGTGGGTCCGTGAGTGGTCTGAGATTTCTGAGGGAGGTTGGTGGTCTTGAGAAGGCACAAAGGAAGGTCTTGATGGCTTGATTAAGGAATTGAGAGGTGATGAAGTCAAAGATGAAAAGGTAGTTTTTATGGTTGAGAGCACTACAACGAATTTGTTTTCAGAGAAATTAAAACCTAGCATCACAGGAATAACAAGGCAGTGAATCTGCACATCATACATGATTTATGAAATTTTTGAAACTTTGAGAGGGGGGAAGAAACAACAACCAACACTGCATTTAAATAAAGTTCAAATGCTCCAAAAGGCAAATCCCAGGTCTGTTTTGTTCATTGTAAAAGAATCAATGTCTGACAGTGTGAGAGCTCAGTAAATATTTGTTGAATGAATAACATACTTCTACAGTGTTTCTACCTAGTTTGTAACACCAGAAAATCTTGATTCGTGCCTGACACCTAGTGGTGTTAAACTGCTATCGAGTAGCTGCGCTTTCTGTACTGATCAGGTGTATGGTAGCTCTGCTTAGAACAAATCTGTGAAATGCTTTGGGCTGTTTTACTGTTGGCATTTTCCAAGGTGCTATTTTGAATCAGTCAGAAAATATATATTGAACATCACTAATGCTGGGTGCTGTTCTGTGTACTAGAGATTTTCACGTGGCATATTTTTTTCTATAAACTCACTGAATTTGAATATATAGGCCAAGTGGCTTTACTGGAGAAGTTGGATATTCAGAAACTTAACGTAGGGTTGTACTGTGTTTTTTAATGTGAAACCTTTCTAAGTTTAGATCACAGTTTTGGAGGGGGTTGTATCTGTCGTGGCACGTTGTTTTCATTAATATCAAGTAGACATTTAGGAAGATGGAAATAGAAAGGTTGGTGTTTGCTCAGCTGATGCCAGACACGCACGTTGTGCAGAATACCTCACTGCAGAGGACCACTGAAGCATTTGCTATTTTCTCTTAAGGAAATACTGACATTCTTGTCTTTCAGTGATGCCAACTGAAGTGTTTAAAGTGTTCATGAGTGAACTGGCATCTAGCATTTAACTTAAAATGTTTAGAAGATTGTGACTGGGTTTAAATGAAACAAGACAGGGTTTTCCATTTAAGAGGCTCCTGGGGCTATCTTCTGTCTTCTGTAGCTCTGAGTATATGGAAAATTTTCCATGGCAAAACGTTTTTAAAACTTGGAGCTGAATTGAAAAGGTGTAACATGATTAAGTTAGAACATGCCTAGATTTTATGTTTTAACAGATTTCTTTATTTTATTCCACAATTTAAAGATCAGGTTGCATAGAGAGAGTATGTTTTTGCTTAGAGCGCATATAATTATGATTGAAACATGACAGGTCACGTTCTGATGCTATTTAGAGATCATTAACATTCCAGGTCTGGAAAGTTGATCAACAGAATGGGAGTAAAACTTTAACATACTAGCTAGCATTCTGAAAATGAGAACATCTTGGATAGAATTTGGAAAACACCTAGATTTAGTAGACTAGATTTTTTTGAGGGTAGGGTTCTGTCCTTACCATGAAAGACGAAAAAAGAATCCATCAATCAGCTATATTGTTTTAATTTTTTATTACATGATACACGCATATTTTTGTTAGACTGCATGTTTCTGTTAGGAGGGTTTTTAAAAAATGTGTGTGAGTATTTTGCCTGCATGTGTGTAAGTGCACCCATGTTGTGCAATGCTTTCTGAAGCCAGAAGAGGGCATTGGATTCCTTAGAACTGGAGTTTCATCTGGGTGTTGAGAATGGAGCTCAGGTCTGTGCTGCTTACATTGCCACCAACAGTTGCAGGGACCCTTTTCCTACAGAGTCCTGCTTGCACCTCTTACCTTTGTCTTTTTCGAAGTAGCTGCTGTGACTGGGGTGAGGTTCTAGCTCACTCTGGTTTTGATTTACATTTCTTTGTGGAACTTTTTTCTTCAATATATGTCTGTGTATATGTCTGCTGAGAAAAGTCAGTTTGCACCTGCTGCCTATTTGGGCTGATTTCTTTCCAATTGCAATTTTGACACATTCTTATTATCAGTACCTTCTCAGATATGTTGGATGTGGTATTCTTTACTATTCTGTGGGCTGTCCATTCAGTGTGATCATTACTTCCTTTTCTGTGCAAGATTATTTTAGTTTGATATTTATTTACTTGCTTTTGTTTCGTATGTTTCTGGGACCGTGCCTTGTACAAAGTATATACAAGTATGTATATGTATTGGGTATGCTCGATTATATAGTATTTTTTCAGTCTGTTCGGAGATACATTCATCATGTTCTAGGATAAGAATTGCATGACTAATGATTTGCTTCTCTGTGGACCTTTATTTTAGGCTGCTTTTTATAACCAGCACAGGTCAGATTGTTTCTTTATAATCTAGTTGCTTTCGTCTGTTTGTTTTGTACACTTAAAATTCTCAAAGACAAAAAAATTTTGCAGATAATCTAAATACTGTAAGTGATTTTGACTTTTGCATTCTCCGTAGATGTTCATAGATTTAAACCATGTTTCTTCACTCCTGAGCCCTAGAGGTATAGCACTTTGGTCTAAGACACCAGTCCCTTTGAAGTTGGGAATGTAGTTCACACAAGAGCTACTGGAACTTTCTTTCTTTCTTTTTTCTTTTGCTTTAATATGAAAAGAGTTGAATATGACATTGTCTGACAGAAGAATGAACAGTTTGCTGAATAAAAGCCCCGAGTCAGGATATATACACAGCAGAAATGGGACCTCAGAGTCTCAGCACTTGTGCACAATGAAAGAAGAAATCTTTTTAAAAATCTGTAAAGAGGATACAAATCAAAAAGGTGGCAACACACTGACACTGGCGAGGTGGGAAAAGGGGTAGAGCCTCCCTCTAGGGGCTACTCAGCCCCTGGCACAGGCTCAGCAGATAAAGAGAGAGCTAAATCTGTCTCAAGGAACTTCAACATTTAGATGAGCTCCAAATTCCATGTCAAAACCTAATGCTGATCTCTCTGATCAGGATCACACCAGAATCAGCAGTCCTTTCCCCAAGGATTCCCAAGGATCCAGTCCCTCCATGATAGGGAGCCTAAGCCAAGAACCGTCTTTCTCCTGGCACCAGAGTTAACTTGCTCTCATACCACCACTTTGACAGAGAGCAGGCCCCAGCAAACAAACCACCACCTCCCAAACCAAAGCCTAGGGCTGTTGCCAGCCTCAAGAAGCTGCTTTAGCTGCTATGATTTGGGAAATCCATACCCACCTACTAGCCCCAATTCAATTCCTAGGGACGACACTGGAGTTCCATGGGAAACGAGCGCAGGCAGCTCAATAACTTTTGCCTTTACACCTTCTCCGTGTTCTATCTTTTTTGGCCCATATTTTTCAGCTTGCTCGTGATATGACAGTTGAGGTTATGGGTATACTCTTTTGGCCAGTCTTTTTTGATTACTTGTAGGAGAGAAGTTTGATATTCCCTAGCCTGGCTTCTCTTGCTCTGTGTAAACCTCCTTAAGATAAGCAGGCTAGCGGGACACTACTTATAAAATATCTACTTGAACTATCTGTTGCATAAGCACTTTAATAGACTTTATGCTAGAGCACAGTAACTCTGCCACCTTTTAAGTAATTTATCTAGAATCACTTGGAAATGGTTTCCAGATAAAACAAAGCATGCCCAATTAAATTTGAACTTCATGTCAATAAGTAATAATCTTTTAAAATATATATTTTATTCATTATTTTTATTTTATGTGTATGAGTGTATTGCCTGCGTGTATGTGAGTGCACTCGTGTTGTGCAATGCTGCAGAGGTCAGAAGAGGGCTTCGGATTCCCCTGGGGCCGGAGTTAAGGACGGTTCGTAGCCACCATGTGGGTACTGGGAATCGAACCCAGGTCCTCTGCAAGAGCAGTCAGTGCTCTTAACCACTGAGCCATCTCTTCAGCCCCAATAAGTAATAATTTGTATTTTAAATGTGTATCAGATATTACAAAATGTAGCAGCCTGTTGGGAAAATAAATGTTAGAGGTGAGCTTTTAAACCAGTATTCTGACGGCAAGGTCCAAGGTCTCAAGTCTTCTTTATCCTGGACACACAATAAAACTCATGTGGGCATTTGATATTTGAATAACACCCATTTCCTGTGCTACTAATTCTTTTTACTCAAATTAAAACTCGCCACATTATCATAATGTGGAGGTCCATCAGTTCTCTGGTTGCAGATGGAGTACTTGGCGCCCAGGTGATGCACGTGTGCTTCTGTTTAAGGCCGGCCATTAGCCGTCTGCACCCAAGCACCATCATTGTGGTTTTGCTTATTTTCCTACAAAGACAGAAAGATTTAGTTATACATATATGCCAAAATAACTATTTTCTTTTGATAAAGAGAAAGACACTTGAATAAAAATACTTGACTTTTGGAACATGTTCCATGTATTTTTAATAAGTAGAGAAACGGTAAAGTCAAGGTTTGGAATTGAGAGTGACTTTTACTAAGAATTGCCAAAGGAGCTGTCTAGCTCTGTTAAACAGTCGCCTGGGGAAACAAATAACTTTCCTGTTGAATTATCACAATTCAGGACCAGGCTTTTAGTTTTTCAGATCCAGAAATTTACCTACAAAAGCTAAAAATTTAAGAGAGTGAATGACATACATTTACTTACTATTTTTGGTGAGAGAGTGTGTGTGTGTGTGTGTGTGTGTGTACGTATACATATATGCAGGGGGGGGTTGTTCACCCATGTGGATGGAGGCCCAAGTCTGTGTGGGGTGCCTTCTCTTGCTTCCCGCCTTGCTATTTAAAGTGTTTATTTTAAATTTATATTTTATTTTTGAGAATTTTATACATAAGCTGCATGATTACATTATTTCTACTGCTCTCCCCCCCCTGCCCCCAGCAGCGCCTCCCATGTCCCCTCTCTCCTCTCAGTTTCTGGTCTTCCCCTTATTATTATTATTGTATTACGTTATCTTTCACAATTTCAGCTTGGCAGGCCTCAGAGATCCACCTGTCTCTGCCCTCCCCAGTGCTGGGATTACAGGTGTGCTGCCATGTCCAGCTTTAAAAAAAAATATTTTATTTATTATTTTTATTTTATGAGTGTATTGTCTGCATGTATGTGAGTGCACCCATGTCGTGCAATGCTGCAGAGGTCAGAAGAGGGCTTCAGATTACCCTGGAACTGGAGTTAAGGACCGTTCATAATATGGACACTGGAGATTAAACTCAAGTCCTCACGACTCCAAGCACTTTACCTGCTGAGCCACCTCTTTAACCTCTATTTATTTATTTAGACAAGGTTTTCTCTGTAGACCAGGCTGGCCTCAGACTCAGGGTCCTTCTGCCTCTACCTCCCAAATATTGGAACTACAGGTAGATCAAGTTCAAACAGAATTGCAGACCGTGTGTGTGTGTGTGTGTGTGTGTGTGTGTGTGTGTGTATGTGTAAAGATATTGTTAAAATGAACAAACCAAATGCTGAACTTAAGACTCAAAGTCAGGGTTACTTAAGGCATACTTTTCTTTTGTGTAAAAGGAATTGTATAAGATCCAGATGTAATTGAGGAAAAAAGTTAAGAAAGGCAAATGAACAAGAATCAAAAAAGCATGACTCTGAGCAGACATGATAGTGCTTAAGAGACAACTGGCCCCTTTCTCGGTCTATTCACATCTTCATGTAGTTTTAGGTATTGTGTGATGACAGATTTGTCAGTGACAGATTGACTTTACAACACAGGCCATTGCAAAGTTAGTATTTCCTTTGTAGAGCTTAGCACCAAATAATTTTGGAGCATCTGTCTTCTGTGAAAGTGAACTCTTCTACCAGGATTTTTCAGAGGTTACCACATCACTACCCAACTCACTTTTTATTATTTTGTAGAATTCTTCAATACTCATTTACTTTTATAATTTTAAACAAGACATGGTGGACTAGAAAAGATCAATAAGAAAAAACATTTTTTATTCTATAAACCTTTCTGTGAAACCAAGCAATATTTTGGTTAAAAGAAGAAAAAAAAACCTTACTGAACTCTCAGATCTCTAGTCAAAAGTAGTTTTCCTTTAATGCCAACCATTGTAAATGTTGAGTTGGTCACAAGGGATCTAGTCTAATTACCAAGTTGACTAAGATTCAGTGTTTGCATTTTGAGTGACTTTAATTGAAAATATAACTTTATCTCATAAACTACAGCCATGCATCCCTGAGCAGAGGCAGTTCATTCTGAGCAGTACTGGGGCAGTTCTGTGATTGTGTCATCATCATAGTGTGCCCTTACACAAACCTGTTCATTGGCAAAGCTCTTGCCTGGAATACAAAGGGCCCTGGTTTCCATCCCCAGCACCACAAAGAAAAAACAAAAACAGATGGCATGACCTCTCCATACCTGGGCTATAGGGTGTAGCCACCATTGTATATTCAACCTGCCATTGGCCAAACATCATTGTGTAGTTCATGACTAATTGTAAGTGGACTTGTGTTCAGTAAAACCTGGCAAATAGATTGATTTTGGTTACTGAGAATACCACATTGGAATTCAGACTTGGGCTCACATCCTACTCTGACTCTTTGTAAGTTATTTAGCTTCTGATTTCTCCTCATTCAAATGATAACTTTTGGATCATAATGCCTACCTTGAAGGCTTGTGTGAGTTGAACTAGACAATAAGTATGTTCATTAATTCAGACATTGCTGTAGGTGAGCATTGCTATAGAGATTGTGTGACAGACTCCCTGCCCTCTGCTTGAGGGGGAGACACAGTGAATGTGGGAGCAAGTAAAAATGTAATTCTGTGAATACAAGTAAATACAGAATATTTCCAGCGGGAAAGCAAGGATTTGAACCCATATCTACTGACTTCTGAATCAGAAACGACTGCCGCTACGATGGCTTAGGTAGTCGAGTGATCTATTGTTGCGTTATCAAGCTTCTTTCAGAGTGCAGAGCTAGGTGTGAACAGTAGCAACCGATCAATACCTGTTATTGAGAAACTTCTTGTGTACAATGGTTGCACAATGGTTTTCAGTTTTATATGGCAGCAGTTAAGAATTCTTTCTATGTGTACACCTCCCAGCGTTACTGTGTAGTGAGTGGTAGTGTATTACTGTGTGCGTGTGTGCTGTACGTGCACACCTCCCAGTGTTACTGTGTAGTGAGTGGTAGTGTATTACTGTGTGTGTGTGCTCTGTACGTGTACGCCTCCCAGCGTTACTGTGTAGTGAGTGGTAGTGTATTACTGTGTGTGTGTGCTCTGTACGTGTACGCCTCCCAGCGTTACTGTGTAGTGAGTGGTAGTGTATTTCTGTGTGTGTGTGCTCTGTACGTGTACGCCTCCCAGCGTTACTGTGTAGTGAGTGGTAGTGTATTTCTGTGTGTGTGTGCTCTGTACGTGTACGCCTCCCAGCGTTACTGTGTAGTGAGTGGTAGTGTATTTCTGTGTGTGTGTGCTCTGTACGTGTACGCCTCCCAGCGTTACTGTGTAGTGAGTGGTAGTGTATTTCTGTGTGTGTGTGCTCTGTACGTGTACGCCTCCCAGCGTTACTGTGTAGTGAGTGGTAGTGTATTTCTGTGTGTGTGTGCTCTGTACGTGTACGCCTCCCAGCGTTACTGTGTAGTGAGTGGTAGTGTATTTCTGTGTGTGTGTGCTCTGTACGTGTACGCCTCCCAGCGTTACTGTGTAGTGAGTGGTAGTGTATTTCTGTGTGTGTGTGCTCTGTACGTGTACGCCTCCCAGCGTTACTGTGTAGTGAGTGGTAGTGTATTTCTGTGTGTGTGTGCTCTGTACGTGTACGCCTCCCAGCGTTACTGTGTAGTGAGTGGTAGTGTATTTCTGTGTGTGTGTGCTCTGTACGTGTACGCCTCCCAGCGTTACTGTGTAGTGAGTGGTAGTGTATTTCTGTGTGTGTGTGCTCTGTACGTGTACGCCTCCCAGCGTTACTGTGTAGTGAGTGGTAGTGTATTTCTGTGTGTGTGTGCTCTGTACGTGTACGCCTCCCAGCGTTACTGTGTAGTGAGTGGTAGTGTATTTCTGTGTGTGTGTGCTCTGTACGTGTACGCCTCCCAGCGTTACTGTGTAGTGAGTGGTAGTGTATTTCTGTGTGTGTGTGCTCTGTACGTGTACGCCTCCCAGCGTTACTGTGTAGTGAGTGGTAGTGTATTTCTGTGTGTGTGTGCTCTGTACGTGTACGCCTCCCAGCGTTACTGTGTAGTGAGTGGTAGTGTATTTCTGTGTGTGTGTGCTCTGTACGTGTACGCCTCCCAGCGTTACTGTGTAGTGAGTGGTAGTGTATTTCTGTGTGTGTGTGCTCTGTACGTGTACGCCTCCCAGCGTTACTGTGTAGTGAGTGGTAGTGTATTTCTGTGTGTGTGTGCTCTGTACGTGTACGCCTCCCAGCGTTACTGTGTAGTGAGTGGTAGTGTATTTCTGTGTGTGTGTGCTCTGTACGTGTACGTCTCCCAGCGTTACTGTGTAGTGAGTGGTAGTGTATTTCTGTGTGTGTGTGCTCTGTACGTGTACGCCTCCCAGCGTTACTGTGTAGTGAGTGGTAGTGTATTACTGTGTGTGTGTGCTCTGTACGTGTACGCCTCCCAGCGTTACTGTGTAGTGAGTGGTAGTGTATTACTGTGTGTGTGTGCTCTGTACGTGCATGCCTCCCAGCGTTACTGTGTAGTGAGTGGTAGTGTATTACTGTGCGTGTGCGCTGTACGTGTACGTCTCCCAGTGTTAATGTGTGATGAGTGGTAGTGTATTACTGTGTGTGCGCTCTGTGTGTGCACGCCTCCCAGTGTTACTGTGTAATGAGCAGTAGTGTCCAAGTCAGTGTGTCTCGAGCCAGTCCACAGATCTGCATTTCTAGCACATTGCCATGTGGAGCTGATGCTGTTGGTCTGGAGACCATACTTGAGAACTACTGTCAATCTTTCTGTAACCACACGGTACCAATTATGGTATTTGTTACTCGGCTGATGTGTGAATTTTTCCATGACATGTATTTCACTGAACCTCTTAGTTATGCTCACATTTTAGTTGTATGTCAGCATTACCTGGGAAACTTGTTAGCATATTTTTGTTTAGACATTAGAACATTCATTTTTCATAAGTACTTCAGATATCCACACAGATGATCCATGGATCGAAGAGACTGCATTAGAGTTCTCTTCATTGCCAAGACAGCATTTCACATTTGTCTTTGCATGGTTTTTGGACTATCCTGTTGTTTATTTATATCTTCCCAACAGCCCTGGGAGGAAAGGAATGTCTTTAATGCTTAGCTCAGTTCAGCATTAAAAAGCAGTAGTTGGGGCACTGCCTGTGTAAGGAGCTTTAACATTTGTTAGCTCCATAACTTTGGAAAATCTGTTCAATCTCCCTAGGTCTCGTCTATGCTCTGGTCATTCTAATCATTCGCTGTGGAAATTAGGAGTATGAAGGTACACATGGCACATAATATAGTCGCTGTTACACAGAATACACTCCGTAAATGGAAACCATCAAAAAGTATTGTGGTTGTCATTGGTTATGGAAGAAGCAAGTACATATTTGAGTTAACGAACACCCTGCGGTATAATTTTAGCATCCACTTCAGGATGTGTGTTCAGCAGTTTATGAAAAATCTCTGCTCTGTTGTTTCAATCAAATATCATTTTACCTTTGGAGGTTTAATAAAATACTATAAAATAAAACCATGCCCCTGCCTTTTTTTCCCCTCTCTTTTATAGGAAAACAAAGAAACCGTTTGGAACCAATGGATACCATATTTGTTAAACAAGTTAAAGAGGGAGGACCTGCTTTTGAGGCTGGACTGTGCACAGGTGCCATGAAATCTTCAGTGTCTTGTGGATTCATTTTTATTTTGTTTCTTCTTCTACATGTTTGTGTTCTGTATTTTTCCCTTTTCTATCCTACATGCCTGTCTTTTTCTTCACATGTGTAATTACTGTTTTGAGATAGTTATATGTTTGATACTCTGTGAATGTATGTAACAATGTAACTTGATAAATTATGGACACTTGTGTTTACACCCAGATTTGGAGGCTCTTTTGAAGAACTCTTTCAGGCATTGAATTTTTACAAAGGATTACAAAATTACAAACTTAGAAAGAGCTTTATTTATTTGTTTGTTTGTTTATTGAAATAATCTTGCCATCTCCTGCTTCTGGAAGTGCCCAATCAGGTAGTAAGGAAGTAATTTGTAGCACAAAGAATGGCAGAGGTTTCCAGGCACCCCTGGATGTGGTCTTCTTAGCTGGATATAATAGCAATTTGATACTACTATCTCCTCTTAACTCAATTTTTACTATAATAAAAATTAAATTAAGAGCAAAGATTAGCAAACTCTGTTCTTTTCTCATGTTTTTATCCATAAAACAATTTAAACTAGGAATCAACAGAAAACTTCTTTTACTCCCCTTGGAATAAGGTATATTTTTATCTACAAATAAGTAGCGGTGTCATTGCCAAGATTTGCTAGGATGCATTGTAATCATCTTTTTCATTATAACTCTAATTTTAATATCATTAACATGTACAATATGTATGATTCTGTTAGATAGAATGTGTCATGTCATATTCCAAATGTTGCAAAGTTGAGAATATAAGTGGACAATGCTTTAAGCACAGCAAAACCACATTTTTTTTCTATTTTCCTTTCTCTGTCCTTTGTTTTTCTTTCTATTCCTCTCAGTTTTTCTGAGTAATCCAATATCTTTTTTACAACAAAATAACAAATTGATAGGCATAAAGTAAAAATATACACTGTATTCAAGTTTTACAGCACAGACTCTGGCAGAGACACCCAGTGTGGCAGTACCTGAACAGGCAGCCCTACTCTGTCCAAACTGAGAGTGAACCAATCTGTTTTCAGAGCATACTCTGTTTCTTTATTTAAACAGCATATCCAGTATGACATCTGAAGGAAATGAGGAACCTTGTCTATCAGGGAAGAATTTCCCTTTTCAGACCCCTGCTGACCTAGAACAGCATACAAAACCACAGATGTTTTCACCCTAGTCCCTCATGCTGTTAGCAGTACAAGCTGGGCATAACTGTGCTCAGTGCTCCTGCTTGCAGCATGGCTCCACATGCACATGCACGTAAACATGGTTCTGGATTGGGGATAAGGAAGGGTCATAAGGGAGAAATAGGAAACACTGTTTAAGATTAAAGCTGTGTGTTTAGCTTAGCTTGTAAAAGTTGATTACAAGAGGAGCCCAAGGTCTCCTAAGACTGTTTACATTGTTTTCCTAAAGGCTACCTAGATTTAAATAAGCTGATTACACAGTAGGAAGGCGGACTGAATAGATTGTGTTAAATGATTTCAAAATATAGGGTTAACTTTGGTTACAAGCTTAGGCAAAATTTCCAGTTGTAACAGAAGGCATTCCCAGAAAAGTTATTTCCACAGACACCAGCAGTTAGCCAAATATATAGATTGGAAGAGCACTGAAAGAAAACCTCACTGAATAAAATTAGATGACACTGAAGAAGTAAAGACAATGAGGTCTTTAACCAGATGAATGATTTTCCTTCCCAGAAATAACCAGGTAAGTGGAGGAGGGATCAGAACTGCAGCAGCTCAGAAAACAACTTACAGGTTGTGAGTAGGATGCTGTACTCACCTGACTGTATCATTGGAAGTTTCTGAGTTCATCAGTATCTAGAATTCTTATTTAGAATGTCACTAGACTTTGTAAGAAGTTGGATCTGTCAGAAGTTAGATTAATTTTTGTAGTAGGTACTTAAAAAAAAAAATCAAGTAAGGGCCTGGAGAGATTACTCAGTGGTTAAGTGCTGAACCCAGCATCCACATGGCAGCTAAGAACCGTCTATAACTTCAGTTCTAGGGGATCTGATGTCCTCTTCTGACCTCCACAGGCATTGCACTTAATTCAGGCTGCACTTATATGCATAAAATAAAAATAATAAATAAAATATTATAAAAATAAACAAGTAGATATTAAAAGTAATGACATTGTTGGGGCTGGGGGTGGAACTCAAGTGCTTGCCAGCAAGTGCTTGTCTGGCATTCACAGGGCCCTCAGGGACTGATCCCCTGTGTCACCAACACAGAATTGGAAGGCAGGGACAGTCTCAGGAGCTATTTCATAACTCAAAATTGAATTCTTTTGGAGTTCCTCATGTGTTTTTTTTTTGTTGTTTTTTTTTTTTTTTGTTTTTTTTTTTTTGCCTTTTTGTTTCTTTTCTTTTACTCTTCTTTGAAGGTGATCGAATTATAAAAGTCAACGGAGAGAGTGTCATAGGAAAGACCTATTCCCAAGTAATTGCGCTAATTCAGAACAGGTAAGATTCCTGAAACATGATTAATTTTGGCTAAAATCTAGAGAGCAAGTAGGTGTCATACAGTGCTGCATTCCTGTAAGGAGCTGTGGTGATGCAGAACTTTGCTGTACAGATAATGCATCCCGTGCTGCTGGGCTGCAGCACCTGAGCCCTTAGTGGCCTTGTTTATAAATTGTCAGGTTCTCCATGCCAGACCTTTGGGATTTGAAAGGCACACATTTTTATAAATGCATACTTTTTTTTTTAATCTCTTACTGAGATACCTTTAAAATGTATTTTACTGAACAGTCTTTTTGAATAAAATTCTCGGCTTAAATTTATTCATTTGTTTTAGCAGTTCAGCAAGATACTCTCTTTTAATCTTTTGCCTTATTCTACAGAGTAATAGAATTTTGAGCTCTAAAGGTAAATATATATTGGGGCTGCAGAGTCGGCTCAGTGGTTAGGAGCACTGGCTACTCTTGCAGAGGACCAGAGTTTGGTTCCCATCACCCACATGGTGCCTAACAACTTTGTTGTCTGAATCCCCAGTTCCAGGGGATCCAATGCCCTTTTCTGGCCTCTTTGCATACATGGGTGCGTTTACATACATGTAAGCAAAACACTTATACACATAAAATAAAAACAAATTTTAAAAAGAGGTAAATACATATTTGTAGAGTGACTATCTGTGGGATCACAAAGGAAATTTGGTCTTACTCAGTTTCTTTTATCTGCATACCTAAAAAAATTTGAGTAACAGAACTTAAAAGATTCCAAAGTCAAAGAGGTCACAATGTTGGGTTTCTGTAAAGAATATGTCATGAGTTTGAGTGTTATTCCAGATCATATCTCTGTTCTAAGGGGTTCCCCAGATTCAAATCCACTTTTGGATTAACTAATGGTTCCTTTTAGCTTTACTTTCCTGTCTATAATTCAACTGAAGTTCTTTATTTTATAAAATTTTGGGTTTTTGTTTTTAAGTGTGTGGGACAGTGCATACACATGAGTATGGAGGCGAAAGGACAGCCTTGAGTGTCACCCTCAGGAGCACTGTGCACCTCCTCTGAGGAGGGTTTCTCTTGGCCTAGAGCTCACCGATTAGACAAGACTGGCTGGCCAATGATCTCCTGTTACCCCCTCTCCAGCCCAGGGATCATGAGTGCACATTACCACTTCTGGCAGTCGAGGCTTTATGCTTGCCTAGCACACACTTCTCTGGATGAGCTCTCTCCACAGCCCCTAAAGGTTTTTATCAAGGGTCTCTAGTCATGTCTAAAGCAGTTTGTGCTATAGTTATCTATTCTACCTATGTGAGGTTTTTTGTTTTTTTGTTTTTTTACAATTAGATGTCATGATTACTTGATCTCAGAATGTTCTTTCTGATATTTATAAACATCTAATAAAATTCTTAGAGAAAACAAATCTCTTAAATCTAATGTTGATGATGGAGGTAGCGGAAGAGCTGCCCACGGTTGCCCTTCCTCCCAGTAACTGAGATCACTGTAAAAGCACCAGCACACTGAAATGCAGCTTAATCTTTGCTTCCTCCTAAATCTACATAATTTGCCTATTACAGTTGTAGGTTTTCCAGAGTAATAACACAAGAGTGATAGGCTCAACTTTTCAGCCAATAAAAGTAATTTGAAAATTAGAGATGCTGGTTGGTTGTTTTTTTTGTTTTTAGGGTGGAGGCGGGGGGAGAAGAGGGTTTTTATTGTTTTGAATTTGGGAGGGGGGGTTCTTTTTGAGACAGGGTCTCACAACTGGCCTGGATTCACTGACCAGGCTGGCCTTGAATTCAGAGAGATCTGCCTGTCTCTGCCTCCCGAGTGCTGGGTACTAAAGATGTGCACCACCATGCCCAGCAGGTTGTTTTGTTTTTTGAGACAGTCTTACTGTGTAGCCCCAGGTGGCCTGGAACTTGCTATGCAGACCATCCCAAAGGTGTGGATTTTTTTTTTTTTAATTCTCTTATTATCTTTTAGAAAATTGCACTCTTGTCTACAGTTGGCAGCAAATAGATAAAGCAGCCAAAACCACTGAGGTGCTGCAGTGCGTTAGCATGGAAATTTTTAGAAGGGTTTTCCTATACATCAGTATGTTTTTTGTTTGTTTGTTTGTTTGTTTGTCTTTTTGAAGCAGGGTCTCCCTGTAGCCCCAGCTGTCTTGGAACTCACTATGTAGACCAGGCTGGCCTTGAACTCACAGAGATCTGCCTGCCTCTGCCTCCCGAGTACTGGGACTACAGGCGTGTGCCACCACACCCGGCTCAGTATGTATTTTTTTACTAACTCCGAATATTGAAATACAGGGTCCTCCATTGTTGCTAGTTAAGTATGTTTAGACCTGTAGTTCTCAGTGGTTTGCTATCTTCCTAGAATTTATGAACCTAAAAAGAATGGCTCAAATCTACCAAAAAGAGACACAGGTAATTGACTGAATTTGGGACTTTTTTCTACTTTGTGCTGGATTGTTTCTTAGTCTTTGGAGTACATTAGAGGGAAATAGGACTGTTTAGATGGGACTCTCTCCATCTAAACAGTGCTGTTTCAGGACTATCCTTGCTGTATCTGAATCCAGGTCACAGGATTAAGTTTAATGTCCCCCTGCGCTTTCCTCCCTCCATCCTTCTCTGCTTTTTTTCCTGTACTGGGGACAAAATCCAGGCCTGGCAGATGCTCCCTTTGCAGCTTCTTAAATCAGAGACCTTCCCTGTCACATGTAACAGAAATTCACAGTGCCTAAATGAAAAGACTAAGTTGTTCCTGTAAAGTTCTGAAGTTAAATCATGGGGATAAAACCAGTTAGGATGATGCTGTTACACTTGTTAAAGATGAGTCATTTTAGTAATGGTGATGAATTTCTCTTACCTCTGAGGCCAAGACAGAATATTTGAAAAAATGAGGATATGTTTAAAGTTGCTTAAAGCATTAAATTTGAGGGACTATGGATAGCTCAGTTGTAGAAGCTATAGTTCAGTCCCCAGATCTTAAAAACAGCCACAACAGCAAATAGAAGAGAATAGAAGAGCTTTGGTTATTTTGTGCTAGTAAGTTTTTTGTTTGTTTGTTTGAGGTTTGTTTTTTTTTTTTTGTCTTTTTGAGACAGAGTCTTCCTGTAGCCCCAGCTGTCTTGGAACTCAAGATGTAGACCAGACTGGCCTAGAACTCACAGATATTCGCCTGCCTCTGTCTCTACCATGCCCTTGAACTCACAGATATCTCTCCTGCCTCTGCGCCACCACGCCCAGCTTTGTGCTAGTAAGTTTTAAGTTGTTATATGGGCTGTGTGATAAAAGTCTGTAATTTTTCTTATGGCTTAAATAAAACAATAAAGACTTGTATTCTGATGTTGCTATGAATTTTTCCTGGAACTATTTGCTATAACACGCTCTGTATTTTTGGATAGGCAGCACACTGTAGAGATGATGTACCTGAGTACGAACAGCACAAACACACGAGGGTACCTTCTTTTGTGCATTACTTGCCTGTGTAGTACTGACTTTCTTTCTTTTGATTTGGTTTTGAAAGTAAAGATTAATAAATAGACTCCTAAACAATTTAAAAACATTTCTGAGTTTTTTTTAATTAAATTTTTCTTACACTCCCTCCTCCTTTGATAATATATGTGTGTTCAATTTCAGTGATACAACATTGGAACTCAGTGTTATGCCAAAAGATGAAGATATTCTCCAAGTGGTAAGTTTTATTCAAATGTCAATTATTTTGTAAACATGAATATCAATAAAAATAATTCTGAAATGAAGGTGAATTGCATCAAAAAAAGTTTCTAGAAGTAAAAGCTTCCCTGGTTTATTTCGCAGAATTTGAAATTTCCTACCTTTTAGAAAATCAAAGAGGCTTATTTTTGACTATTTAGAGTTAAGTGATATGAGAATGTTTTCTAGTTCTAAGTGAGCTCTTAATGCTACCCCTTAGGAAAAACTTCTGGAGCGTTTGGCCAAACTGCATCACAGGGGTCTTTGACCAAAGTTCAGGATGTACATGCATCTTCTTAGGAATTAGGATTTTTTTTTAATATGATAGAAGTTTTATGAAGGTTGTTCCTTAATTTTCTTACAAATATTTCTGTTATAAATTGACCTAGCAGTTTTGTTAACAGAACTAACTCATTCCTTTAGAGGGTCACTGTGAGTGGCAGATACAGCTTCATAGGAAATATATTGAGGAAATGAAACAACGTAGTTGAAAACCTAAGCATTTGATCTAAAAAAATTGCTACTTTTAGAAAGGAAATGAGTTTAATGGAATATTTACGTCCTAAGCCTAAATATTACTGAAGGTAAAAAGATGATCAAAATATAAATTTCACTAAGAAAATACTTTCAGTGGACTTTTCAGATGGTGAGCAAAGCCCTTTCACCTACACGTTGCCCAGCAACAGATGCAGGGAGCAGCACAGCCTCCTTTCAGTGACTGCTTTTCACTTACAGCGAAGTTCAACCAAACACGGAACATAGTTTGAATTTATGCCAATTAAGAGTTTAAATAATTTAAAACAAGTCACTAAAGAAAGCCATACTGATTCCGTTTATTCACTGACATATAAAATGTAAACTCAACTGAAATCCATGGAGCTCAACTCTTTAAGGCACACTGGCTTTGCTAGGAACGACCTGTTACTGATCACAGAACAGTCTTCTTAGGTGCACCATCTGGGGCTGGGGAGGCCCAAGGAAGATGTTGCTCTGCAGGAGTTTTCTTGGGCATATAGAGAGGTAGTTGTAGATTCATATTCAGATGATTGCGTATAGTAACGGAGTGACAGCTCTGTGAGCGAAGCCCATGGCTCCGAGTCACTGGACTGGAAGTAGACCCTTCTCTAATGCTCTGTGGATGCAAAGTCCTTAGAGGTGCTGTATGGATGTAGTGAGGGCTAGGGTCTGAAGACTTGAACACAGAATCGGCTTCTTAAGCGCACTTCTTCCTTACTGGGAACAGGAACTGGCTCGTTGTACAGACTGCCTAACTTTCTACGTTGGGACTTGAATAGAGAATTCCATCACTGTCTGTTGTATGATAGAGGAAGGACAGAAAACCACTTAGTGAAATGGTATGATCAGTGGTAAATTAGGTTAATGTACCTTCTATTTTATTTACAGTAAGTATAGATAAGAGTACCAAGTGTTGTAAATATAGGGATGACATGAGCAGACATAGACTCACCAGTATTGGTTATGGTGGACTCTAATGTGAAATTTATTTATTTATTAATATTTTTATTTATTATTTTCATTTAATGTGTATGAGTGTATTGCCTGCATATATGTGAGTGCACCCATGTCATGCAATGCTGTGGAGGTCAGAAGAGAGCTTCGGATTCCCCTGGACAGTTCGTAGCCTCCATGTGGGTGCTGGGAATCGAACCTGGGTCCTCTGCAAGAGCAGTCAGTGCTCTTAACTGCTGAGCCATCTCTCCAGCACCATGAAATTATTTTTTAAGACATGTTTTAGAAGTTATTTTAGTTATAAATTAAAAGTGCATGCCCTTAGTAATAAAAGAAAACTCTACTTTTATACCTAGCTTTAACTCACATTTTAATTCATTAGGAAATAAAGAGTGTCTATGTAACATTTAATTAATATGTAAGAGACATTGTTCTATGAAGGACTTTAGGATGTAGCAGCTCTTCTGAAGCATAATTTTGTGGAATTATCTACAGGTGTTATTTTTGGAGCTGTTATAAATATGCACAGGAGGGGTTTTTTAGCCTTATATATAAATACTTTGTCTCTGGTGCAGATTAGGTAGTTAAAATATCTCACAAGGGCCTTCAGAAGTTGCCTAAGTACTCACACTGATCTTCAACGTGTTACTCAAGAGATAACCTTTTAAAGATGCATTTGTCCCTGTGATACTGTATATTCATTGTAAAGTGACACAAGCATTTTGATAGCCACTGTGAAAATCATTTCCCTCTGGAGATGCCAGGCTTGTCTGGGTAACAGCACATTAGGTAGTTTGTGGAGGTTTTGCTTCTTGAGATGATGCATGGACCAAATTGTCCCCAAAATGCTCAGCTCATCTCTTAAGAGGTGGCACAGGAAATTTAGTTGGTTTAAAACCTGGCTTATAGAAAGATGAGACTGTAATGATAGATTTCACATATTATAGATGACAGTGGCATTGAAAAGCATGAAGTAAAATTAAGATTAATTTCTTGTTTTTAAATCCGTGCTAGTGATAGGGCTCCTGGGCATCATTTGAGCTGTATTTTCTAAAAATATTCTAGTCTATGATGTCTTAGACTCATAATTTTAAGGGATCATTAACAAAATAAAAGCATTCATTTTATTTAAAATCAAAACAGTTTTGTTTCCCAGTTGGAGGTTGTCTGTTAGTCACTAAATCAAGCTGCACAGTGCGGCTGACCATGTTCACAGGCTGCTTGCGTGGGGAACTTGAGTTCTGCCATGCTGTAGACATGAGATTACTGTTACCTTTTTCATAGATGATGGCGTTAAGTTAGCTAGTTAAAGATGAACTAGTGTAGGCAAGAATTTTTATCTCTTTACTCTGCAGAGCATTTAATTTGTTTTCTAGCCTCAGACTCATTATGGAGCTAAGGATGGCCTTGAACTCTTGATTCTTCCTGTTCCGCCTCCCAAGTGTTTGAATTGCAAGCATGTGCCACCATACTCAATTTTTGGGAGGGGGTGCTCATTTTGAGACAGGGTCTCCCTATAGCCCCAGCTGGCCTGGAACTCTCTTTGTAGACCAGGCCACACCCTGCTTTGTTTTAAAAAAAACAAAACAAAACAAAACCATTAACTAGTATAAGCATGGTAAAAGTGGATTTGATGTGACTACTAAAAACTTCTCTGAGGGTGCAGAAGAGATGGCTGGCTCAGCAGGGAAGAGTACTGGCTGCTCAGGGTTCAGTTGACAACACCCACATGGTGACTTAGCAGCTGTCTGTAAGCCTCTGATGCCCTCTGCTGGCCTCTTCAGGCATTGCAGGCATGTGACCCACATAGCTGCTACAAAAAAGACTCATGCACATAAAATAAAAATAAATAACATTTAAAAATAAGTGCTCTGAACAATTTCTTCATGATCATTTAGGTACTATTCAGCATGGTTTCTATACTTAACATCCAAACTATTAATGTTTATTAATGGTACCTAATATGACTTCACAATTCAAATCTCAGATGAAGAGTTCCGTGGGTTCACTTTCACCACCTTGCCCCCAGCACATTTGATGTTTTTATCTGATAGGTAAACAGAGCTGCTGCTATTCTGTACAAGCTTTTATTTATTTTTATTTAATGTGTATGAGCATATTCCCTGCATGTATGCAAGTGCACTCATGTCATGCTTCGAGGTTAGAAGAGGGTGTTGGTCAGATCCCCTGGAACTGGAGTTATGGACAGTTGTTAGCTGCCATGTGGGTGCTGGGAATCGAAATTGGGTCCTCTGCAACCTCAGTGCTCTCAACCACTGGGCCTTCTCTCCAGCCCCTAAAGTACAAGCTTTTAAACCACCATGAGATATAAAAATTAGTACAAGAGTAAAGAGTCCAAGAAAGAGGGTGGGCGGTATTTTAAAAAGGGGCCAAGCCGAGCGCAGTGGTGCATGCCCTTCAATCCAGCACCTGGGAGACAGAGGCAGGAGGATCTCTGAGTTCAAGGCCAGCCTGGTCTACATAGTGAGTTCCAGACCAGCCGAGGCTACAGGGAGACCCTGTCTCAAAAGACCAAAATAAATATTTTTAAAAGGGCTAAATGGGGGCTGGAGAGATGGCTCAGCAGTTAAGAGCACTGGCTGCTCTTAACAGAGGACCCAGGTTCAATTCCTAGCACCCACGTGGCAGCTAACAACCATCTATAATTCCAGTTCCAGGGAAATCTAGTGCCCTCTTCTGACCTCCATGGGCATTGCATGACATGGGTACACTTACACACATACATACACACATATAGGCAATACATTCATATACATAAAATAAAAATATTAAAATATATTAATTTATTATTATTATTATTATTATTATTTTGTCTTTTTGAGACAGGGTCTCCCTGTAGCCCCAGCTTTCCTGGAACTCACTATGTAGACAGGCTGGCCTCAAACTCACAAAGATCCACCTGCTTCTACCTCCCAAGTGCTGGGATTAAAGGCGTGCACCACCATACCTGGCTTAAAATATTTTTAATGGGCTAAGTGAAAACAACCAATGGCATAAGCTTTTTGGCTGTACTCTGTTTTGGGAAAATAATTGTCTGTATCCATCAAAACCACCTATATCTATTGTAAAGTGTTCATTTGGGGTTTAAAATTTTAAAAATATGTATTTATAGCTAAAGAAGCAATTCTTAATGACATTGATGGCAATGGTCATATAATTCTAGGCAAACTTTTTTGTTTTGTTTCTGTTTTTGTTTTTTGTTTTGAGAAAGGGTTTATCTGTGTGACTCTGGATGTCATAGAACTCGCTATATAGACCAGTCTGACCTCAAACTCATAGAGATCCACTTGCCTCTGCCTCCAGAGTGCTGGGATTAAAGATTCATGTACCACGCCTGGCCTTCAGGTAAATTTGTTAATATAGGATGGCTTGATATCATTATGTAAAGATATAAATTGGCATCATTATATAAGAATAAATTGTTTAAATATTTTTCTTCTTGCCATTTAATTGATGTCCAATGATAATTCAGAGATCCCCCAATAGGTTGGACCCTGATGACTGATTCCCCAATAGGTTGGACCCTGATGAAGGATTTCATACCATGTAACCAAGCTCACAGAGAAAGCACAACACAGCCACAGACACAAGCAAGTTAGAATTCTCAGTTCTGTCTTCTGAGACTGTAAAATCATTTCTCAGTATTGATGTTCATTAATCTCAAAGAACTGCATATTTTGATCCTTTGCAGATTACCCACCCCTGTGAATACTTCCTATCTGATGTAGTCTCAAGCATTCCTTAGGTATCATGGGAGAAAAACATTTTGTAACTGAGCATTGTCTATTCCTAATTTTCTTTCGCAATATTATTTGGAACTTGGGTCACGTGTCATTCCACTCAGAATTGCCATACATAGTCCCGAGTTTTTCTCTGGTATGACCCTAACTGGCCAGTGAGATATGTTGAACTACAGTGACCTTAAGGTGCTGTTATTTCTCCATGGATTTTGGACTAGCATTCAGCCCCAAATTTAGTGTTTAGAATTTCTATAAAGGAGTTTTTAGATATTTATAAAGAATACAGGGCTGGAGAGATGGCTCAGCGGTTAAGAACACTGACTCTTCTTGCAGAAGACCCGGGTTTGAATCCCAGCACCCACATAGCAATTAACAACTGTCTGAAACTCCAGTTCCAGGGGCTCTGACAGCCTCTTCGGTCCTCTGCGGGCATTGCATGACACTGGTGTACTTACATACATAATGGCAATACACACATACACATAAAACAAAAAATAATAAAATATTAAAAGAAAGAATATAAAAGTTTTTATGTATTCAGTAGATAATATTCCTCTCCAAATTTGAATAGTTACCTTTAAATTATAGAACAGTGTTTCCCAAGCGTGTTAAAACCTCTGGGGGTGGTTTCGGGTGGCTTTGTATTTTCTCTTCAAGTTTCACAATGTGTTCTAGTCTAGATTTTCAGAAGCTTACCAACTTGCCCACACCTCTGGCTCTGGGGACCAGCTCTCCCTTTTAGCTGGCATGTAACAAGAGCACGCAAACAGCTGTAGGAGGTACGGCATAAGGCAGTCTAGGATGCTTCTCTTTCAGACACTTCCTGTCACAGAAGAGCGAGGGCATAATCAACATGAAAAAGCCTGTTATGTCCACGCACAGACCCAAGGTGTAAACTACATGTTCTGATTGATGGTGTTCATGCCATAAAAATATTACAGTGTGCGTGTTTTCTTTTGTAGACTTGGCTTTTATTTCCCACCATATTCCGGGCTATGTTCTTCAATATTCATTGCCACTATAAGCTTTATTCTGGACGCAATTAATGTTTTTATGTGTAGTCAGTTATTTCATAAACTAATGAAACACTATAATCATGTAATGCTGAAAGATCTTAATTTTTGAGCAAAATTTACTTAACAAAAGAGTTATTTCCCCCCAATCAGACAGCAGAGGTAGCTGTAGTCAGCTGATAGCTTGTGGTTGTGCTCTGATTTACCAGGGAAGGAAGAGGTTGTATGAATTTTTAAATGCATAATAGTGTATTCATTTCGTGTTCTGGAGCTGCTCAGGGGAAATGAGAGGCATCAGCACTGCTCATGTTGAAGGGAAGCTTGGTGGCACATTTACCAGACAGCAGTGCATGTTGAAGAAAGTGTCTATCAGGGATGTGTCACCAGATGTATTCTGCTTTCAAGAGTGGTAAACAAATCAAATAAGAACCACATAAAAGCCTATGAAAGAGATGCTCAGAAGGGGTACAGAAGTTCCTCTTTATGCCTCACTGCCCTTTACTTCTCTTGGTACCTTCCAGAGAAATCAGTATAGATGTAGTTTTAGCTTGCCGTTTCCAGCATCAATGTGACAACATGGTTCTGTCTTTAGTAAGCAGCTTGTGCTATGTTTTCCTATTTCCTGCTAGCTACAGTTTACAAAGGATGTCACAGCACTGGTAAGAGACGCACAATAGCCATTCCTTGCTTTTCAAGTCATGTTTCATAGAGATTTATAATAAGCCAACCTGTTTAAGACTGTGAGCTTGCTTTCCTTCTGTTACTAATTTGCAGAGTGTGATGTATGGTTTTCCTTCTTTATGCTTGATTTTTGTTTGTATCCTATACATAACTGCTGTTAAAGCACAATATTTATCTGCATCTGTATTTTTTAAGTATCTTACCCTCTCCCTTTCCCTAATACTTTGCCATTTTTGGCAGCTGCACTTGAGCCTTGCAGGCTGTGTAGTGCAAAGACAGGATGTGCTGATTGTCTTGAGTTCAGCTTGTTTTGAGAAGGGATGTTATGTTACCATGCCTAACTGCCGAGCCATACTCCTGTGTTGCACTGATGAACTCTTTTGTGTGGAATCTCACTAATTTCAATTGTTCTTAAATTCTCAAAAGCATTGCTAGATAATTTTATAATGCATGTCTGCTAGTGATAGAAAAAATGCCTTATAAGTAAAAGAGACAAAATAAATATCTACAAAGTAATTTCTGCATTAGCTTAAAATAAAAGATTTAAATTATATTCAGAAAGATGAACTGCCTTTTTCATGTTTTTCTGCTTTTAATATGTATGTACTTAATTTCTTAAACATGTACATTCACTTATTTTAACTATTAAAATATTTGGCATAACTGTTTAAGGGCTTAACTTACTAAGATGGATTATTAAAAATTCTCTAATGGTTACTTGACAAACCATTTTAATAAATTATGTTTAATTTATTATAGTATTAGTACTTAAAGGAAGATGTATTTGGATAAGACTTTTAATATTTTTACCATCTCCCTGCCAGACGCCAAGAATATCCCTTTGCTGGGATTTATTAGGCAGCCATTTAACCTGTCAACGGCTGAAAAATCTTAAAGCTTGAATGGGGAGATTTTAGAAGCAGCTACATCTCATTGGTTAGGGAAAATTTGATAGGTCTCACACCTTTTGAGAAAACAACTGCAGTTTGTATTTGTGGCACATTCTAAAATTTATTTGATTTCTACAAGAATAACTTTGTAAAGTACCCTTATGTTGTATTTTGCATGCATTTTATAGTGAGCATAATTTAGGAATAGGGCAGGGCTCACTTAGTTTGCAGTCCCGAACTGCAAGCATGAAAATTATTGTTCTTTTTTGCCTGTGCAGTGAGTGTTTTCTGGTTTCCACCCAGGCCTATTCTCAAGACGCCTACCTGAAAGGCAACGAAGCTTACAGCGGCAATGCCCGGAACATACCTGAGCCTCCAGCGGTCTGCTACCCCTGGCCGCCGTCTGCTCCTTCAGCTGCGGCACAGCCGGTTGAAATAGCTCCTCCAAACTTATTATTGAACAAACAGCAGACCAGTACACCAGTCCTGACCCAACCTGGCAGGGCCTACAGAATGGAAATCCAAGTGCCTCCATCACCAACGGACGTTGCAAAATCAAACACAGCCGTGTGTGTTTGCAATGAAAGCGTGAGGACTGTCATTGTGCCTTCTGAGAAGGTCGTCGACGTGCTGTCCAATAGGAACAACCACACGGGTCCTTCGCACAGAACCGAAGAAGTCAGGTTTGGTGTCGGTGAGCAGGTCTCTTTAAAAACAGTGTCGAGAACCACGTCGCCATCATCAGTTCCCACCGCCCGTCTGACTCATCAGACTGCAGGCTCCAGATCATTAGAACCTTCTGGAATTTTGCTCAAGTCTGGAAATTACAGTGGTCGTTCCGAGGGAATCTCAAGCAGTAGGACTCAAACTGTGGATTCTCCTTCGGTGCCTGTCAATCACTATTCCCCGAGCTCCCATCAGCACATAGACTGGAAAAACTATAAGACTTACAAAGAGTACATCGATAACAGACGACTGCACATAGGCTGCCGGACGATTCAGGAAAGATTGGACAGCTTAAGAGCAGCATCCCAGAGCACAACAGATTATAACCAGGTGGTCCCCACCCGACCGACTCTGCAGGTACGACGTCGGAGCACCTCTCACGATCGAGTGCCCCAGTCTGTTCAGATCCGGCAGCGCAGTGTGTCTCAGGAAAGGCTGGAGGATTCCGTGCTGATGAAGTATTGTCCAAGAAGTGCGTCTCAGGGAGCGCTGGCCTCGGCATCTGTTAGTTTCAGTAATCATAGGACTCACTCGTGGGATTACATTGAGGGACAGCGTGAAACTGCAGAAAACGCCAACTCTGAAAGTCCAGTATCCGACTCAAATGGGGAGCGAAAACAGACTTATAAGTGGAGTGGGTTTACTGAACAGGATGATAGGCGAGGTATTTATGAAAGACACCGGCAGCAAGAAATTCACAAACCTTTCCGGGGTTCGAATTTGACTGTGGCTCCAAGCATTGTGAATAATGATAACAGGCGAATGATTGGAAGAGGGGTGGGGTCACAGTTGAAAAAGATTCCTCCAGATACAAAATCCCTGCATTCCAGCAGAAACTGTCAAAGTGCTGGCGGGATGTCACTGCCACGGGCTATTTCACAGGACAGGTCCCCACTTGTGAAAGTTCGAAGTAATTCCCTGAAAGCGCCTTCTCCACCTGTCTCAAAACCACCCTTCAGCCAGAACTCATTGGTTTCCATAAAAGACCAAAGGCCCGTAAATCACGTGCATCAGCACGGCCTACTGAGCCAGCAGACATGGCTCAGGCCTGAAAGCACCCCAGATCACCAACGGGAGCCTGAGAAATCCCCATCATCACCCGGAACTTCTGCTAAGACTTGCCCACAGAGCAATGAGAACAATTTAGAATTATCTACCAGCCCAGGGAATGGAGATGTAAATTCACAGGAAGCCGAGATTCAGCAGCCAGATGTGTTAGATAATAAAGAATCTGTCATCTTAAGAGAAAAACCTCCCTCCGGTCGCCAGACACCCCAGCCTTTGAGACATCAGTCTTACATCTTGGCAGTGAATGACCAAGAGACTGGCTCAGATGCCACATGCTGGCTGCCTAACGATGCTCGCAGAGAGGTCCACATGAAAAGGATGGAGGAAAGGAAGGCTTCAAGTGCCAGTCCCCCGGCGGACTCCTTGGCTTCCATTCCATTTATAGGTGAGCTTCTTCGCCATCACAGTGTCGAGTATGTAAGAAGTCTCTTCAGAAAGTAGGATTTCTAGGTCCACAGGACAGAAATCCTAAACTGTGCTTTTCAAACACTGTGAACTTTGTTTACTAGTTTATTTTTGGTACTGGAGATTGAATCCAGGGCTAGGCATGCTAGGCCTGAGCTCTAGCTCTAAGCCACAGCAGCTCCTCTAAATTTGTAAGTTGTGTTTCAATCAGAGCCATTTGCTTTTATCTTCCTTAAAATTATTTCTATTGGAGATTTTCCTTTAAAAATAAACTTGTAGCTGGGTATGGTGGCACACACCTTTAATCCCAGCAGAGGAGGTGGATCTCTATAAAATTGAGGCCAGCCTGGTCTACATAGCAAATTACAGGACAGCTAGGGGTACCAGTAAAAAATAAATTTGTATCTAGTGTTTGTTAGTGACAGGGTCTTGCTATATATCCCAGGCAGGCTTCCCAAGTGCTGAACTTACAGGTTTGCATCTGGCCTTCTAGTATCTTTCTTTTTTATTTCTTAATTTTAGTTTTGATGAAATACATTCCTACCATCTGTGGTCAAGAGAATCAGCAAACCAGTTGTACCTAGTTGTTGATTCATCTGCGTCAGAAACCAAGTAGGCCTGTGACCCAAGTTATGTCTGCAGTGAGGAACTGCTGGGTAGGGTAGGACCGACTGTGGAATGAGCGCTCTGGGCTTTGGGCAGGGAGCTTCTTGAGCTGAGCTGTCATATCTGCTGTAGTGGGGATTGTGGCGATGCAGCTGCCTTTGAATTAATCATGCTCCTGAAGGTAACCCTCATCCATATTCCTGTAAGTAACCCAGTATGCTTATTAGTTAAGTGATGGGTAAAAGAACTTTGATCATTTAAACGGTACCTTTTCCTTTCCAGAGCTCGTTCCTTTGTAAATTCAACTTGGTATGAAAGAAAATACCTTCGTTGTGAAGTTACTTTGTCTTAGGCTAGATGTGGAAGAGTTACAAGTACATGCCACACCTTCATCACCTGCCCTGCTTCCTGAGGCGGTGGTGGTCTCCCCCTCACCCGGGTGCTCTCACATACCAGTGGTGTGATGTTTTAAAAGAAGGGATCTTCGTGCCACAGCTTTCATCAAAACCCTCTGTTTCCTTCCCATCTTGGCAAAGCAGACTTGAACCCAGAATTCCACTGTGGCCAGAGAGGCCCCCCCATTTCCTGCTCCATCCTACCTATCTGATCCCATCCCCCATTGGGATCTTCTGCACCTCCCATCTGCCTTCCAGCCTGCCTGCTATTCTGGAATGTGCCAGACTTGCTCTGGGTTCCCCATGTAATCCCAGGCCCCTCTCCCGTACTGTATTCCAGTCTCTGCTGATGTTGCTTACCTGTGCAGGTTTTCCTGTCCCTCGTCTAAGATTGCTGCCCCATACATATCGGAGATGTGCTTCAGCCAGACCCGGCCTGTGTACTTTTTCTTAAACATTTCTCTGTAGTACTAGGACGAACTCTCTGTGAATTCTGAGATTTTCAGTCTTTGGTTCAGTTGAATTCCTCTTTATGCCTTCTTGGCATAAAGAGGGCATTCACTCAGTAATTATTTATTAAAATAATAGCTGAGGGACTGGAGAGATGGGTCAGACGTTAAGAACACTGGTTGTTCTTGCAGAAGACCTGGGTTCGAATCCCAGCACCCACATGGCAGCTAACAACTGTCCACAACTCCAGTCCCAGGGATCTGGCAACCTCTTCTGACCTCCACAGGCATTGCACGACACGGCTGTACTTACCTACATGTAGGCATAACACTCATACACATAAAATAAAAATAATAAATAATTTTTTTTAAATTGGCTGAATGGTAATCTTGAGATGATGGTTAAATGTGTAGAAAATGAAGGACGGAAGGAAGGAAGGAAAGTGGGTAGGGAGGTAAGCCATTGTCAGAGTTCTTATGTGGACCAAGACATCTACAGACATGATTACCATAGATGTGTCACTCATGTCTTCATTTTAAAATATTTATTTTATTTTATCTGTATGAGTGTTATGCCTGCATGGATATAAGTGCACCCGTGTCGTGTAGTGCTGACGGAGGTCAGAAGAGGGCGTCAGATCCCCTGAGACTGGCCATTGCTTTTATCTGCTGAGCTTTTTTCCCCTGAGACATGGAAGCCCCCATATGTCTCCATTTTATAAATGAGAAGGCTTTTAAATTTTTATTTAATTTTTATGTATTTCATACAAAAAATGAATGAGAAGTTTTAAGTATAGAGAAATTAAATGGCTTCCCTAGAAGCACGCAGTTCTTATGTGGTGAAGCTCTAGGTTAGCTTGATTCTACCTCAGCACAGAAATGTGCCAAAGGCCCTGCTTCTCCAAGTGCATTTGGAAAGATTCCTGGAGTGGTGTGCACTGTGGTTCTGTCTGTTACATGGCCTTTTCTCATCTACCTGGGGCCTCATAAGCTTATGAAAGTTCTTCAGAGCTTTATGTTTATTTATCATCAAATAATATTTTTCTTTTTAAAAATTTATTTAAAAACCACATAATTAAAAGAAGCATTTCATTACAACAACATTGACATATTCAATAGTTTCCAGAGCTGAGTTGCATCTCTTTCAAAGTTGGCTCTAAATTTTTAGGTTCACAGTTGAATTAACACAGTTATACAATATTGTACTCACTAAAAATCCTATAAGACATAAAATTGAATGATGTTTTAACTAGATCTCCATTTTTTTCCCTTCTCTGATTTTTTTTTTAAATGGGGCTTTTGGCTACTCTAACATTTCCTCCTCTGAAGAGGTAACCCTAAAATCTTTTACGGATTAGATAAAAGCTCCCAAATATTTTTGACATTTTTGGCCTTTGGAATGGAGTATGTTGCTTCGAGGCTCAAGGACATTGTGAGTTTTAGCCAAGAAACTGGCTACTTTTCTTTGGGGTCTTTTTACCCTAACTGCCTAGCCAATTCCTACCTCCTATTCTTATCACACCATCTTCTGAAGAGGTTACCCAGATTACCCATACATGGAATCAGGACACAGACCCCTCTGGCTTCTTCATGCTGAACAGGGACGCAGGGTGTGGCAATTGGAGTACCCCTTCAGTGGGTATATCTAAAAGAATCCCAAATTGCATACCTCTTATCTCTAGGTGGGGAAAGAAAGTCCTTGAATCCTGAATAGGAAATGTGAAGGAGAAGTAAAGGCAAGAGTAATTAGCATTACAAGTTCTAGACAGGGAACTAGAAA
>NW_008336953.1:3688104-3690801 GCF_000622305.1 Nannospalax galili | reverse complement strand
AGAGATGTTCCATAGTCCCCTGGAACTTAGTTGACCTTGGAGGGCAAGGGGCAAAAACTGTCCTTTATGTCCCTCTGACCAGATTAGTACAGGCCTTTTCAAACTATGGCTGTTAAATATCCAATAAGGTTAGGTCCACCAGTCTGGTACTTTGAATTATCATGTGCTATTTCCTGGGACTTTTCATTGTCATGTGATATGTCCATAAGGCTTGGGTAAAAAACTAAATATTCTCAGATAAAACTTGACTAAATATATATTTTGTTCCTTAAACTAGCTGACTAACTTATGACCTTAGAAGTTTTAAGATTTTGTGTATATTATTTTTTATATATCATAACAAACCTTCACAGACCTTTATCACTTCCTTAGGCTTTCATTTTTTTTTCTATTTTGGAAAATATCTCCATTTTAACATCTTTTACATTCTCATTTTCTTTGTTTTTTTAATAATTATAAGATGTAATAGCATTAACAAATAAATTTTCCATCTGTTATGAGAATTCTTTTCCTGGGGATACTAAGCATTGCTTATTCCCTTTTAAGGTTCTAGTGTCAAACCAATGTTTGATCAAAGTTTTGCTGGGGAACCAATGGATTTACTGAGCTTACTTACCAAAGTAACTGAGGGGTTGCTGAAGTGTATTATGACCTGAGGGTATGCACCCTGGAAAGCCTTTACCCAGCATGGGTCATGCCTTCTCTTCCTAGCCTTTCCCAGATTGTATCCTTTAGCCCTCCCTAAATCCAGGAGGCCATGTGTGATTAGGGTCAAATTACATACAGTTGACTGGGAAGAGTGGCTGGATACTCCGATGAGGATCCAGTGACCCTGCTTGGTTCTCCTTTGATGAATGAGCACAACTGTCAACAAACCCAATTGTGATGATGTTTAGTGATCAGTCTCAGCTGAAGTCATGATGATGGTAGTTATTTCATCAGAAGGGACTGCTGTGTAGTATCATCTTATTAAAAGGACCTGGAATTTAAAAGGATTTGGTGCTAGGAGCCACATATGAAGGAGAAAATATATCGGTTTGTTTTTCTGAGTCTGTGTTACTTCACTTAGTATAACAGTTTCTAGATCCATCCATTTACCTGCAAATTTCATTACTTCATCTTTCTTTACTGCTGAATAGAACTCCATTGTGTAAATATACCACATTTTTTCTTAAGCATTCATCAGTTGAGGGGCTGTTAGGTTGCTTCCGTCTCTTAGCTATTGTGGAAAGAGCAGCAACAAACATGGTTGTACAAGTGTCTACAATTGGATGAGCCAAAGAGTGTTATAACTGGGCCATATGGTAGGTTCATTTTTAGTTGTTTTTTTTTTAATTATTTTTATTTTATGTGTACATGTGTATTTCCTGCATGTAGGTAAGTGTACCCATGTTGTGCGATGCGTGCAGAGGACAGAAGAGATTGTTGGATTCCCTGGGAACTGGAGTTACTGCCATGTGGTTGCTGGGATTCAAATCCTGGTCTTCTGCAAGAACAGTCACTGTTCTTAACCACTATCCTATCTTTCCAGCCCCATTTTTAGTTTTTTAACAGTTCTCCACACTGTTTTTCATAGTGGTTACACAAGTTTGCAATCCCACCCACGGTGAATAAGCATTCCCCTTTCTCCACATCCTTGCCAGCATTTGGTATCATTTGTTCTCTTGATCCTAGCCAGTCTGATTGGGGTAAGGTGACACCTTAGGGTGGTTTTAATTTGCCTTTCCCTATTACTAGCGATGTTGAACACCTTTTGAGATGTTTCTAGCTATCTTTGTTTCTTAGCTGTCTTTATTTCTTCCTTTGAGAACCATCTGTTTCAATCTTTAGCCCATCTTTTAATTGGGTCATTTGGTTTCTCGAGTCTTTGTTTTCTGAGTTCTTTATATATTCTGGATGTTAAACCTCTGTCAGATGTGTCACTGGTGAAGATTTTTTCCCATTCTGTGGGTTTTCTCTTCACTTTTTTGATTGTTTCTTTTGCTGTACAGAAGAAGCTTTTTAGTTTAATGAGGTCCCACTTGTTTATTGCTGACCTTAATTCCTGAACAACTTTTGTCTGATTTAGAAAATCTTTTCTTGTATCTTGTAAGTTACTGCCAATGTTTTCTTCTAATAGTTTCAGGGTTTCTGGTTTCACATTGAGGTCTTTGATCCATTTGGAATTTTGTGCAAGGTGAAAGATAAGGATCTAGTTTCATTCTTCTACAGGTGGAGATCCAGTTTGCCAGCACCATTTGTTGAAGATGCCATCTTTCCTCCATTGTGTGTTCTTGGCACCTTTGTCAAATATCAGGTGGCTGAAATTGTGTGTACTTGGGTTTGGATCTTCAATGATGTTCCATTGATCTATGTGTCTATTTTTGTGTCAGTACCATGCTGTTTTTATGACTATAGCTCTGTAATATACTTTGAAATGTGGTATAGTAATCCCCCTAGCATTGCTCTTTGTGCTCAGGGTTGCTTTGGCCATCTGGGGTCTTTTGTGTTTCCATAAGAATTTAAGGATTTTTTTTCTAATTCTGTGAAGTATCTCATGGGGATTTTAATTGAGATCACATTGAATCTATATATTGCTTTTCATAGGATGGTCATTGTAATGATATTAATTCTTCCAACCCATGAGCATAGGGGGTCCTTCCATCTCCTGGTGTCTTCCTCAATCTCTTTCTTTAAAGATTTAAAATTTTCATTGTA
>NW_008336953.1:3685745-3687914 GCF_000622305.1 Nannospalax galili | reverse complement strand
CTGCTCTTCTCTTATTGCTATAGCAAGAGTTTCAAGCACTATGTTGTATAGGAGTGGAGATAGTGGACATCCTTGTCTGGTTCCTTATTTTAATGGGAATACGTCCAGTTTTTCTCCATTTAAAATGATGTTAGCTGTGGATTTGTTGTATGTAGCTTTAATTATGTTGAGGTATGTTCCCTCTAGTCCATTTCCCTCTAGGACTTTGAACATAAATGCATGCTGAATTTTGTCAAAAGCCTTTTCTGCATCTATTAAACTGACAATGTGGTTTTTGTCTTTGAGTTCCATTTATATGATTAATGACATTTATTGATTTGCATATACTGAACCATCCCTGCATCTCTGGGATAAAGCCTACTTGATCATGGTGAATGATCTTTTTGATGTGTGTCTGTATGTGGTTTGCAAGTATTTTGTTGAGAATTTTTGCATCTATGTTCATTAAGGATATGGGTCTATAGTTTTCTTTTTTGGTTGTGTCTTTACCCGGTTTGGATGTTAGAGTGATGCTGGCTTTATAGAAGGAATTTGGAAGTTCTCCCTCTGTCTCTATCATTTTGAATAATTTAAGTAGGAGGTCTTCTTTAAGTGTCTGGTAGAATTCTGCTGTAAACCCATCTGGGCCTGGGCTTTTTTTAGTTAGGAGGCTTTGTATTGCTGTTTCGATTTCCTTATATGTTCTGGTCTGTTTAAACTGTTGATCTCTTCTTCGTTTAAGTTTGGTGGTTCCCATGATTTTAGATATCCATCCATTTCTTTTAGATTTTCAAATTTAGTAGTGTATAAGTTTTTAAAATATTTTTATAATGGTCTTTGGATGTATTGTTTTCTTTGATTCAATTTCATTAATTTCTGCCCGATTTTTGTTATTTCTTCTTGTCTGCAGGGTTTGGGTTTTGTTTGCCGTTGCTTTTCCAGTGTCTTGAGTTGCAGGGTTAGGTCATTTATTTGGGCCCTTTCTAATTTTTTAATATACTTAGAGCTATAAACTTCCCTCTTAGGACTGCTTTTAAAGTGTTGCAAAGGTTGTGTTATGTTGTATTGTCCTTTTTGTTGAATTCCAGGAATTCTTTTATTTCTTTCTTAATTTCTTCTTTGACCCACTCATTGTTTAGGAGTATGATGTTCAATCACCACGAGTCCATGTAGTGACTAGGGCTTTGTCCAGTGTTGATTCTGAGCTTTATTTCATTGTGGTCCAAAAGAATGAATGGAATTATTTCCTTTATTTTTTTTTTTTGTATTTGTTGAGGTTTGTTTAGTGGCCCAGTAAGTGGTCAATTTTTGAAAAAGTTCCATGGGGTTCTAAGCAGAAAGTGTATTCTTTGGTGCTTGGGTGGAATATTCAAAAGATGTCTGTTAGGTCCATTTGATGTATGGTATCATTTAATTCAGATGTCTCTCTGTTTTTCTTTGTCCAGTTGACCTGTCTAATGGAGACAGTGATATTGAAGTCCCCTACTATTACTGAGTTGGGGTTAATCTGTGTCTTAAAGTCCTGTAGTGTTGTTTTTATGAATTTGGGTGCACCAGAGTTTGGTGCATATATGTTAAAGATTGTAATATCTTCTTGGTTAATTGTTCTTTTGATCAGAATGAAGTGATCGTCCTTATCTCTTCTGATTAGTTTTAGTTTGAAGTCTTTTGTCAGATATTAGAATTGCAACTCCTGCTTGTTTCTTAGTGTCATTTGCTTGGAATATTCTTTTCCATCCTTTTACCTTAAGGTAGTACCCGTCCTTGAAGGTTAAATGGATTTCTTGCAGACAGGAAAGAGATGGATTTTGTTTCTTAATCCATTCACTTAGCCTGTGTCTTTTGACTGGGGAGTTCAGTCGATTGATATTTAAGATTATTGGAAGATGTGTATTGGTTGCTGTCATTTTGATTGCTGTTTGTTTCTCTGTCTAATTTTATGTTTCCTCAATTATACCTTTATTCATATTCTTTCATTGCCCCTGGGGTATAGTTGTTTCTCTCTCTGCTCTCTGTATTGGTTCAAGTATTCTTTGAAGGGCTGGTTTTGTGGACATGTATTCTTTTAGGCTATTCGTGTCATGGAAGATTTTCCTTGAACTATAATAGACATTTTTGCTGTGTAAAGTATTCTGGGCTGGCATCTATTGTCATGTAGAACTGGAAATACCTTGGTCCAGGCTCTTCAGG
>NW_008336953.1:3652056-3685550 GCF_000622305.1 Nannospalax galili | reverse complement strand
TCTTTCCTTAATTTCAGGAAATTCTCTTCTACAATCCTCTTTAAGATCTGGTCAATACCATTAACCTGAAATTCTTCTTCCTCTATTCCTATGATCCATAGATTTGGTCTTTTCATGGTGTCCCACATCTCTTGCATGTTCCATTCCTGTGTTTTTTTAAATTTTCCATTTCATTTATTCTAGCAGTGAGGCCCTTCCCCTGTTGTTTCAAGTTGGCTTATTGAGTTTTGCACGTCCTTCTTCATTTCTGCCTGAGTTTTCTTCGATGTTTCTATCTCTTTTGTGAATTCATTCAGAAGTTTATCCCTATCTTCTTTTAGTTTTTTCATTTATTTGTTCTTGTGTTCTTTGAATCTGTTGAATTCCTTGATCATGTTTATAATTGTTCTTTTAAATTCAGTGTCCTGGATTATATCTAGAGGGTCCTCCTTGTAGAACTCTTCTACAGGACTGGTGGAGTTTGGTGGGGACATAGTGTTGGCTTTCTGTTTTATTATTCTTTCATTGTGGTTTTGGCATGTGAATTTCTTTTGTTGTTTATGATTCTGATATGAGAATTAAATTGAAGTATGCTTCTGTTTGCATTTTCCGAGTGCCTAGTTCCTTTCTTCATTGGTTATGTAAAGCTGGTTGGTACAGGGTTCAGGTTCTCGTAGGTTTAATTTGGAGGGGACTGATGGCTTCAGATCAGCTATTCAGGAATACCCACAGAAGCCCAATTCAGTTTCCAGTTAGGTACATTCAGGCTTCCTTCACCACATGAGGGAGGCCAAGGGAGGTCAGAGCTCGGCACTCTCTGGCAGTCTGCTGAGATCAGAAACACTACCATGATGGAGGTTGAAACCCATCCTCTGGCTGTCTGCTAGGATCTCACCCTTAGCCTACCAAAGCCAGATCTGCCCTGAGACTTTGGGAAGGGCCTCATGCAGGTAGAGGGATGGGTAAGGAGCAATTAAGGGAAGCTCACCACCAGGTGGAGGCAGGATCCAGGGGCCTTCAGGCCGTTCCCTGCTTTCTCAGGCCCTTTGCCAGAGGGAGGCCAGAACTCTCTGGTGGTCTGCTACACCAATGGAAGTTGAAATCCACCCTCTCCAGTATTTCAGTTTTTCAAGAAGGATCTTAACAAGGTTGCTGCAAATAGGATTTATTCATGTTGTAAACATTGTGGGGGAGGAAGCTCTACCAAAAGTCCATCAAGCTCAATGAAATAGAATTTCATTGTAAATAGAATTTAATAATGTCATTGCAAATAGATATTTTAGAGAAGGTAACTGAGGACTAATGATTATTTTATGATTTTTTTTTTTTTGAACCTACAACCTGAAGCTGTATTTCTCAGGCCTGTGAGATCTTATCAGGACAATAGCATCACATTTTCTTTCCATATAATCAGAATGTCTTGAAAAATTGCTCATTTTTATTTGTTAATATTTCTTACTAATCCTATAAAGTACAGAGATAAAATGAAAAAAATATTATTTAATTGAAGAGTAGACTAGCTAAAAAATAAAATAGTCAGATATATAAGTCTATATACGAGCAGATTGATGAAAACAGAGAATTTCATTTGCCGATTCATTCAGAGTAAAAGTGCTTGAGGCTGAAGAAGGCTCGGTGTTTGCAAGTGCTTCCCTGCTCTTCCAGAGGACCTGGATTCAAATCCCAGCAGCCCAGCTCACCACTGCCTTTAGCTCTAGGAATCTGATGCCCTCTCTGGCCACCATGGGCACCCACACACATGTGGTATAGAGACACATAAATAGAAATAAATCTTTTTCTAAAAAAAGAGTAAAAGTACCTAATAATTACCTCTATTTGACTTTGAGTACTGATTAAACTCTTTTCCTATTTCCTAGTAAATAACCACATTTGTTTTTAAGCACTTTTTAACATTACCCAGCATAAAAATGAGTTTATGGTCAATTTACTTCATACATACCTGCTTCACCTTAATGTACAGCAGTGGTTACTGTGGTGCTAATTATACTGCACCAGTGGAGTGAAAGCTGAGCACTGACAGAATTCACTTCCTTCATTTCCTCTTGCGAAAATTGCCCACCATCTAGTAAACCTCTTAGCAGCAGCCAAGCTGGCATGGAATGGCACAGCTCCTCCCACATTTTTACAGCATGGTCAGGCTTTTGCACTATTTAACGTTGTTTGAAATAAAGACACTGGAAGGAATTTAATTTTGCTACTTTTCTAATTTTTAGAATATCATTTCAGACACTTTCTTTCACTTGAGTTTGCTCTTGTTAAGCTTTTAGCCTTTTAAATTTTTTGTGTGTATGTATGAGTGTTATGCCTGCATGTATGTTTGTAAGTTGACCTGTGTTGTGCAGGGCCTGCGGAAGCCAGAAGAGGGTGTCAGATCCCCTGGAACTGGAGTTGTGGACAATTGTTAACCACCATGTGGCTACTGGGATTTGAACCTGGGTCCTCACAAGAGCAGCCAGTGCTCTTAACTGCTGAGCCATCTTTCCAGCCCCAAAGGTTTTAGCTTTTTGATTAATAATCCTTTACTGAAACATTAAAGTCCAAAGGCATCATTGTGTTTCATTTAGTAGTTCAAAAATTTTATGTTGTTTTTTTTTTTTTTTTTTTTTTTGTTTTTTTTGGAAAAGGTTTCCCTTTTTTTTGGTCTTTTTGAGATAGGGTCTCCCTGTAGCCCCAGCTGACCTGGAACTCGTTATGTAGATCAGGCTGGCCTCGAACTTACAGAGATCCTCCTGCCTCTGCCTCCCAAATGTTGGGATTAAAGGCGTGCGCCACACCCAGTTTATGTTGTACAAAATTTTATTCATAAAACCTCAGTACTTATTGAGCTTTGAAGTTTTGTCCAACCTGTATGTTTTCCCTTGTCAATCTAAGTAGAGATAATTGGATAGATGCCAAGAGTCAAACTGAGAAGACAGTGTTTGCAACATTTCCCAGTTTCTCAGGAACACCGGGTCTAGCAGATCTTAAGTTATTAAGAAACAATTCACAGGCAAATAACTTGAAAAAATGGTCAAGCAAGCTTTTTTACTGCAATACTTTTCAGAGTCATTAATTTGCTACAAATTTCGTAGGCATGATGTAATACAATAATAAATACAATTAATTTGGGGGCTTTTTTCTTTTTGTTTTTTTGTTGATTGTGTTTTGACAGGATCTCCCTAGTTACAGCCCACCTGGAAGTTACAATGTGAATCAGGCTGGCCTTGATCTAGCAGAGATCCACCTCCCTTTGCCTCCCGAGGGCTGGGATTAAAGGTGCATACTCAGTATAATACAATTAATTTTACTTTATATAATAAATACAATTTTTATTTGGTCTTTTTGAAACAGGGTGTCCCTGTAATCACAACTAGCCTGGAACTCGCTACATAGACCAGGCTGGCCTCAGTGTCACAGAGACACGTCTGCCTCTGCCTCCCAAGTGCTGGGATTAAAGGTATACGCCACCACACCAGGCAAAATACGAATTTAGTTAATTTAATTATTTGTGTAATAAATATTAATTATTGAATTATATAATAAATATAAAATTTCTCAGAAATATTTGACAGTTGATCCTTTTATTTAGGGTACTATAAAACACATTTGATGAATGTTGGTGTGCATTCTATGCTCCTTTATTCAAATTTCAAATAGTAATGAAAGAATTTAAGATTTCTTTTATATGTCACATCCAGAATCTTCTATCCTGTTGTTTTAATACAAATGTCTTGTTATTTGAAAACAGTAATAGACTCTTGCCCCAAAATAACAAGTGCTTTAGTCCCCAAATATCAGACTGGAACCAGCTCACCGATTTACTTATCTATAACAGAGAGCTAATCTCTTATGGAAAGAAAACCCCTCTTACATTTCATCATACATTTAAAAACGTTTTTTATTTATTATTTTTATTTTATGTATATGAGTGTATTGCCTGCATGTATGTAAGTGTACCCATGTCATGCAATGTCCTTGGAGGTCAAAAGAGGGTGTTGAATCGCCTGAAATTGGAGTTACAGACTGCTGTTAGCTGCCATGTGGGTTCTGGAAACCGGACCCAGGTCCTCTGCAAGTGCAGCCAGTGCTCTTAACCGCTGAGCCATCTCTCCAACCCATCTTTACACAGTTAATATACAACATTTATCGTATGATGTAGAAAAAAAGTTTAAACATCCTGTTTTTAAATGAGAATATTAGGGGGCTGGAGAGATGGCTCATCCGTTAAGAACACTGGCTGCTCTTGCAAAGGACCCATTTTTGTTTCCCAGCACCCATATGGCAACTAACAACAGTCCATGACTCCAGTTCCAGGGCTTCTGACACCACCTTCTGGCCTTCAAGACACTGCATGACATGCGTGTACTTACACACATGCAGGCAAATCATATACATAAGTAATATTCTAATTTATTATTTTTTATTATCAGTAGTTTGCAAATCTGTCGCATATGCACACACACTTTACAGAGATTCATGAGTCTTGAAAATAAAATGTCAACTTCCTTTGTAGGCAAATTAAAAATAAGAAATGATTAACTGTTTATAAAATGATTTGAAAGTTGAGTGGCCCATTTCTCATCTCACATCAGGAGACAGAAAGGTTGCTTGAACCTGGAGGTTAAAGCCAGTCTGAGCAATATAACCAGACCTGTCTCAGTAAAAAAGATAATGTAGCTTTATATATTTATGATATATATTAATATATTTGATTTACCTCTTGAAGAGAGGTGCATTTGTCAAAGGGTGCTTTTTTTCTTCTTTAGTTTTTTTTTTTTTTAATTGACATAATTGTAAATGTGCATTGTGTAACTATCAGATCAGGTGATTAGCATTTCCATCTCCTCATACATGTATTATTTCTTTCTGAAGTGAATTCAAAACATTTCTGAATATTATGGGCACACAAATTTATTTTTGTTAACTATGGTTAACTTTGTGGTGCTGTAGAATTCTAAAACTTACTTTTCCTAACTCATTCAACTCTGTATCTGTTGACTAACCTGTCCTTAAATCTTCTGAGTTGAGCCCACTCTAGCCTCTGGTAACCACATGTGAGTGAAATCATGGGGCATTCTATTCCTGGCTTATTTAACTTAGCAAAGTACCCCCTCATACCCACACACATACTAATTCACCCATGTTGCTGCAAATAGCCTTTTTTAAAAAAGTCAGTGCATTGCATTCTGTTGTGTTTATATTGCACGTGTTATTTATGCACCAATCTCAAAGCTGGACTTTTAAGTTGATTCCATGTTGGCTTTTGTGAAAAGTGTTGTGACAAGACTGGGCATGCAATGCCCCTTCAGTATACTGACATCATACCCTTTGTATATGTTTGCAGTAGTGGGGTTGCTAGATCATAGGTTAGTTTTTTATCCTTTGAGGAGCCTTCATGCTGTTTTGCGTATTCCTACCATCAGTGTTTTCACATCCCATCAAATACTCATTACCCCTTGCCTTTCTAGTAATACCCTGTCTAGCTGGAATGATGTGATGCCTCAGTACAGTTTTTGACTGACGTTTCCCTGACGTGATATGTTGAATATTTTTCCATATAATTTCTATAAGTTTGTGTATCTACTTTTCAGAAACATGAATGCCTGTTCAGATATTTTCCTTGTTTTAAAATCTATTTGAGGTTTTTTTTTTTTGGCTCCTGAGTTTCTCATATTTTTCTGGACATTTTGACCTCTTGTCAAATGTATAGGTTTCAAGTATTTTCCCTAATTTTGTAAGTTCTCTTGACTTTGTTGCTTATTTCCTTCTAATTTTGATATAATCCTATTTGTCTATTTTTGTATTTGTTGCCTGTACCTTTGGAATCTTATTTTTTTAAAAATCCAAACAAACCTTATTTAGTCTTGAAAACTTCCTATCTTGACAACAAAACTAAACAAGCAAGCAAAAAACCCATTAGGACAAATAAATAAGTTTGGTCATGAAGCATTTTTCATATTTTTTTCTATAGTTTGGTATATTCAGATCTTACAGGTAAGTCTGCCATTCATTTGAGTTGGGTTTTGTATATAAGGATCCCAATTTCTTCGGAGTGTTGATACATTTTTCCAGCACCGGTTATTGAAGAAATCATCCTTCATGTGGCATTGCACCTTTGTCAAGGATCGGTTGACTGTAAATGATTGGCTCTTATCTGTAAAGCATGTTGGTGTTTTGGTAGGGAGGGATTGCACTGAACCCTTAGATTGTTTGGGCAGCATGGACATTTTAATAATATTTATGTTAACAGTCCATGAACACGAATAGCTTTGAAGTTATTTGTGTCTTCCCTCCCTCCCTCCCTCCCTCCCTCCTTTCCTTCCTTTCTTTCTTCTTGCTTTTTGATTTCTGTGCATTGATTATTTGCTTCCTTAATTTTTTTCCCTAGACTTTCTGGGGTCTCTGTAGCTATGCAAATGGGGGATTGCTTTCATGACTTTTTTTTTTCAAATAGCCAGAAGACTACTAATTGGTGTATAGAAACACTGCTGACCTTTAAATGTTGGTGTTTTTTCTTTTTTTTTTATCCTGCAGTTTTACTATATTGATTTGTCTTAACAAGTTTTTGTTGTTGCTGTTGTAATTGTTCTGTTTTGTTTTCAAGGTAGGGACTCATGTAGCCCAAACTGACCCAAAATTCTCTGTGTAGCTGAGGATGAACTCAAACTTCTGACCCTCCTGCCTCCGTCTCCTGGGTGCTGGGATCATAGACGTGCACCTCCACACCTGGTTTTGTGTGATGCTGGGGATTGAGCCCAGGGCTTCATGCATACTAGGTAGGCACTGAGTTACATCCCCAGCCCATGTTGTAATAGTTTTTTGATGGCGTATTAAGGGTTTTCTACATACATGATAGTATTACTTTTTGCCTTGTGCAACAAAATACCTAACAACATTTAAGGAAGTAAAGGTTGGTTTTTGTTTACAAGCCATCGAGATGGGGAGTAAGACGGCTGCTCTCAGTGCATCTGCATTTTGGGAAGCAGTAGGGGTCACAGCCCCATTGATGTGCTGCCCACGTTCAGGGCCCGGCTCAACTAAACCTTTGTGGAAATACCCTCATAGACATACCCAGAGGTGTGTTTCCAGGGTGATTCCAGATCTAATGAAGTTGACGGTGAAATGCTAGCTGTCACAATGGTCATGCTATCCACAGACAAGAACAATTGGACTTTCTCCACTAACGTCCCCTTGTTTCTTCATCTGGGCCTTCCCGTGCTTTCTTTTGGTTAATTTTCCTAAGGTTTTGTCAGTCTTGTTTATGTTTTCAAAGAATTTCATTGATTCTTTGTATTTTTTTTATTTCTGTTTCATGAATTTCTGCCCTCACCTTAATTATTTCTTTCTATCTACTTATTTTGGTTTTGGTTTGTTACTGGTTTTCCAAGGCCCTAAGGCGTATTGTTATTTATCTGAGATCTCTTTTTTTTTTTTTTTTTTTTTTTTTTTTTTTTTTTTTTTTTTTTTTTAAGATTTCAGTTTTACTTTTAACTGTGCCTATGTATGTGTGTATGTGTTTGTATACCTGAGTGCAGTGCCCATAGAAGTCAGCCGAGAGTGTCAGATCCCCTAGAGCTGGGGATAGAGACAATTTGTGAGCCACCTGGTGTGGGTGCTGGGGATGGAACTTGGGTCCTCTGCAAGATCAGTACATGCCATCTCTCCAGAAACACTCCCCCCACCCCTTGCCCCCCTGCTTCTTAATGTAGGCACTTGATTTGTGTCGTGTCGTATGCTCTCTTTTAGAGAAATGTCCATTGTCTGCTGAGAATGTATGTTCTGCAGTGTTTGAATGGAATGTCCTGTAGACTTCTATTAGGTCATTTAACTCCAAATGTTTCTGTTTATTTTTGTCAGGATAACCAGTGAGAGTGGGGGATTGAAGTCACCCATTATTTTGTGTTAGGGTCAGCCTGTGTCTTTACCTCTAGTAATATTTCTGAATTATCTTTTCATAATTTGAAGGGAAATAAAAATTGGATTTATCAGTATAGTATATAAACGAGGTAAGGCAGCTGTATTTAAACAGTATACTTTCTCTCCTCTCTTTAACATACTGGTAACCTTTTATTATAAAGATTGCAAGCAACCCTGAAATGAGAAACCCAGTAATAGTCTCGCCTATACTTCTCTCCTCTAAAACCTCTAAAATTGATATCGATTCTTCCCCTTTTAGAGAACATGCACTTGCTGGGCACGGTGGCGCACTCCTTTAATCCAAGCACTTAGGAGGCAGAGGCAGGCGGATCTCTATGAGTTCAAGGCCAGCCTGGTCTACATAACAAATCCAGGCCAGCTGCAGCTGCAAGGAGACCCTGTCTCAAAAAAACCAAAAAAGGAAAGAAAACATACTTGAGACTCAGATGATTTAAGTCCAGTGTACTTCAATAATTTCTTCCAAAAAATATTGCTTGTTCTCTACCTGGCTTATTTTGTTAAACAAAATGCCATCCATGGCTGTGCTGTCTCAAATGACAGAATCTCCTCATTTTATGTGGCAGATAGCAATTGATTGTGTAGGTATTCTTTAACATGTGTAACTGTATATCCCCAGGGAAAGTGCCTCAAGTTTGAAAAATGCTATCTTACAGAATATCTCAATTAAAATAATTTTATGTCTTATATCAAATTGTGTACCAGGTCCCATGTGAATCATCAAAATATAAGTGACTTTGCTACAGGAACTCTCTTCAAACTACAAATGCTATTAATACTGCATAAGGCTTATGGTTTCAAATGGAATACATTCTCCAATTCATATGAGTATTCATGAATCACTGTAGAATTGTGAACTAGCAGATTCATTTAAACATCTGACTTGGGCCAGCAAGCTAGCTCAGTGTTTAAAGGTGCTTGCCACACAAGCCTGGCAACCTGAGTTCAATCCCCAGAGCGCATAAAAGTGGAAATAGAGAAGTGATGGCACAAAACTGTCTCCTGACAGACATACATGCATCATGGCATGTTTGGTCACACATATGCATGTATACACTCATACATAATAATCACTTTATACTTTATATGTATGCGTCATTTGAAAATTTTTCAAAGAACTTAAATATACATTTTGGTAAAAATAAATTTTTTAAATTTTAAATAAAAATTAAAATTTTCATTGAATTAAGGTTTGTATATCTGGTTGATTCTGGGAAAAAAGATTATTGAATTCTCACTCTTGATAGTAAGCTGTCCTATCCCTACTAAAAATAGCTTAGAGAAGTTTTCAAAATAATTTCTCTTGATAAAATGTAAAAAGTTGCTTTTAAGTTTTCATAAAACCAGTAGATAAGCTTAAGATCGTCATAGTTTACTGCTTTTAGTCATAAAATGGAATGTTATAATTTTCAAACATTAGTCCTTCTGCTGAATATTGATCATTAAAATGATAAGAGAGTCTTAGGTTGCTGATATAACCTGAGCCAAGTAACCAAAACCGTTTTATCATTATTTTTAAAGGATTTTGTTATGAGACACTTAATTTTAAGCTTTATAGTTTTGGTATCTTACTAAATTATAATCTCTTGACCTAATATAGTAGAATTTAAACCATTGATGTTTTTATAAGAGTGAGAATTTAGGCCAGAGCCATTGTTCACCAATGGGAAGGCAGATAGAGAACAGGACTCGAGTGTGAGGCTTGATTTGAATCACACCATCAAACCTTGTACCTTTACACAAGCTAATCTGTCTTTGTCTGTAAAGTCACGTGTTTTAGGATTTCATAAATATTATAGGAAATAAGAAATTTAAACCATTTAGATTTTCTGTAGTATGTAATAAACACCATTAATATTAGCTGCTATGCATGCATGTGAATTTATATGACGGATAGTGACAGGCCTGGATGAGATTTGTCTGGGAAAGAGGGGATCTTTTTGTGATTTATTCAAAAATGCTGGGTAGGCTGGACATAGCTCTGTTGATACACAACTGCTTCTGACTGTTTAACAGATGGTGTTCGTATTCGCTACCTTCCTGTAAAAATTAATGACTTCTGTGGAAGTGGTGGGGGAAGGGAAATTCTGAGGGTTGATATCAAAGGTAAACCTTAGCCAAGCTTCCTGAATTGACCATCTGCAATACATTTAACATTTGAAAAGCAATTTTTAGGGTGATGTATGATTATTGGTATGCTTCAGCTAGTTTGGTTCTAGGTACCTATAAGTTTACATTGGTTTTCGTTTAATAGTTGGTAGAAAAAATTATTCATTTAATTTCTTACATTCTCAGGATTATTTGGCATCACTAGAGCAGTGTGCTGACCTTTAGCAAGTGTCTTGCTTATTGGTAGTTTCATGGGTGTCAAAGCATTTATCTGGCCCTTTGAGTAGTGATTGTCAACTGTTAGTTGTATTACAACAGTTACTTCAGTTAGAGTCCAATAACTGTTCCTTTTCTGACAGACGAGCCAACCAGCCCTAGCATCGACCATGATATTGCACACATCCCAGCTTCTGCTGTTATCTCCGCCTCCGCCTCTCAGGTCCCCTCCATCGCAACAGTTCCTCCAAGCCTCATGACTTCAGCTCCTTTAATTCGACGCCAGCTATCCCATGACCAAGGTACGTTAAAGTCGTTATGCAAATCATCTCTCACAAGAGCATGACAGATTCATCTTCTCACCATTGAAAGACTGGAAAATCACTAGAAAAGTGTGACTGTGGATTTTAATTACAGAATCTGTTGGACCTCCCAGCCTGGATGCCCAGCCCAACTCAAAGACAGAAAGATCAAAATCATATGATGAAGGACTGGATGATTATAGGGAAGATGCAAAATTGTAAGTCTCAGACACGTTATTTTAAATATTCATGTATGAGCAGGTATTCAGCCTGAGTCTGGCTATTTGTCTTGTTTTCTAACTATATGACATTAGAAATACAAATAAAATAATATTATTGAAGTTGTTACTTGGTAACATCCATTTGGATTTTAGAAATAAGACTATTTTAAAATCGTAATACACATGTGTGGTACAAATATGTATTTATAAGGTAGAATATGTTTATGTTTATAAGAACATTTTTATATATGATTTTATAGGTTATAGATATAACGTGTTCCTCCTAACTAGACTTGTAACCACTTGGTAACACTCAACATAGGTAATTGTTTTCTTATGTAAGCTTTCCTTGTACAAAATGATAATACACATACATGTGCTTATGTATGTGTGTTTTAATTATGTTTATAAACAAATGGATATTTGGTGTAAATACTGACTGGGAGATCCTTCAGTTCATAGATTCCTGCCACATTCTTTCTCATGCTTGTGTGATTTTCCATGAAATAGTATATTTTATCTATGTTCTGTTAGTTGACATTAGATTAGTAGGTGGTTGGAGCCATGCGACCACAAACACTATTGACTGTATTTATACATAGTTCATTTGGTACATGGGTGAATATAATTGAAATTTGCATCATTGTACCTCAAAAGGTGAATTTATGGTTCATTGTCCTGACCTGAAAGATTATATTAAATCACTTTTCTCCTAGCAATATACAAAGCCTTAACTTTTGAGTCTTAACTTTTGAGTTTGCTACAAATCTAATAAATTATTGTATTTTTATTTTAAAGGTACCAGCTGAGCACAGTTAACATACTTAGCAGCTGCTCGGGGATGTGTGTGTGTGAGAGTCACCTTCGGCTCATTTTCTAGTGTTTTCCCATTGACTCAGCATGTTATTTATACCATGAAAGTAACACTTTTCGGTGATGTGGTACAAATCTTCAATATTTTTCATTTGGTTTTATTTTTTTTTAGCCATGTGAAAAAACAGTTTAAGACTTTTTCTGCAGTTAAATTTAGGAATGTTTTCACAGTGTTCTGCCTCTGTCCCCAGTGCTGGACTCCAGGGCGAGTGTGTGGCTTAGCTTTTGGATATTTGACTTGTCTGGCAAAGTCTTTTTCTGCACTTTAGTATCAGAGCAGTTCTGTGTGTTTGCTCTGAAACCTTTTTTCTTTTTTTTTATATTTACAAACTTTTTATTTGGGGATTCCTTTCTGCAGTTGATTCACTGTCTCCACATACACCAGGTTCTGTTAATTATAATGATTTTAGAATGTTTTTTACTGAAGCAGGGCTCTTATCATTATGTTGTACTCTTTCAAAATTCTGCTGCTTATTTGAGTTTTATTATCTGAACCTTAAAGCCTGAGTTTCTAGTGCTTAGTTTCTTACGGATAATTTCATTGTCAATGTCTAATTTATGGATTAGTTTAGGGACTGTTGACATCTTTTATGATAGTGAACCTTCTGTCAAAAATAATTAGTCTTTTTTTATTATGTCACCCCTGTAAAAGATCCTACTATCCTTCCATCAATCAGATTATTATTTATATTCTAATGAAATTAGTTCTTCTAGGACCAGCCACTTAAAAAAGGTTCCTGTGAGATATGGCCGGCACGGTGGTGTTCCAGCCCAGTAGGAATTTTTCTAGTGATAGGTTGGACGTGTGAGCTTTTAGTTCCTCTCACTGAAAGAGTCCGTAACTGCTGCACTTGAGCCTCTCCCCCACACAGCTGTGCCCGGCTTCCTGAAAAGATGGTGGGACTGTGTGTTTCTTTACTTTAAATATATATGTGTTATTTTTTTCACAGAATGCACATAGTGTTTTGAATCACATCCCTCCCCATCCTCTCTTCTCCCCCTCCCCCACCCACTGGATTCTTCAGTTAAGACTCCTTCTAAATAGGGTTACTTGTATGAACATGGTTGGAGGTTCTTTACCCTTCTATGGGCGAGTGACCACACCCTTAAAGAAAAGTCTTCCCCTCCCGCTGTGGCTGACTCCCCGCCCTCCCTCCTGTCCTGATATTAAGTAGTAGCCAGGCAGCTACTGTCACCAGCCCACCAGCTCCACCCTGTCTCTCATGTGTAAATGAGGACTTTGGTTTTGATCTCTAGGAGGACAGTAATTACGCAGCTAATGGTGTCCTCTCCTGTCCTGTCCCCACTTTATCTCACCGCTTTTAGCTACTCTTCTCTATTCATACATGTTTTTCCTCTTTGCAAAAACGGCTAGTATATTTTGCACACATTCTTAATCAAATGTCTAGATCATCCCTGTGTCTTCCAGCGCTTTCATATTTTTGAAAATGGTTTTTTTTCTTGCTTTTGAGTCTTTAATATCTTTTTATATATCTATTTTTTATTTTGTGTATGAGTGTTTTGACTGCATATATGTAAATGCGCCCATGCTATGCAATGCCCACAGAGGCCAGAAGAGGGTATCAGATCCCATGGAACGGGAGTTATGGACAGGTGCTGGGAACTGAACCCAGGTCCAATTCTCAGCAAAAGCAGCCAATGCTCTTAACCACTGATCCATTCCTCCAGCTCCATCTTTTGAGTCTCTATTATTATCTGTATTATTTTTATTGAAAGCTAGACATTATAGGTATACAAAGATTGGGGCAAATATTATAGTATTTGTTCCAAGAGATGAGGATGAATTGTCAGACAGGTTTTCTGTCGGGTTGGCCCTTTCTTTCTATATTCTAGGTTAGTTTCAGCGTCTCCTGATACTTTTCAAGATTGACTTTGTATGTTTGAGTGGTTTCTGAGAGAACAGTGACATGTTTAGTCACATGTTAAAAGTTCAGGTACTTTGAATAATTAATATGGATCTGTCCCCCTGAAGCCTAAAGCCTTTAGACCATCAACATTTGCCGTTCCCTTCTTGAAAGCACTCAGAATGTGGGTGCAGGACAGAGTGTGTGGCCAGCAACTGTCTGACAGCGCGGCTACATTCCAGGCTGTGCGTTTCTGTCAGCTGGATGAGTGCCAGTGGCTACTCACATCACAGCTTGTGCAGCCCAAGTACAGCTTCTATCTTAAAAGCCAGTGATTGGTCCAAGTAGCTGTGCCTTTGATCTAAAGTTGTTGTTGTTGTTGTTACTTATAAAATTGGCTACACTCACTTACATTGATCAGTGAATGCATTGTATGGTCATGATGAAATATCAACTTGGTAATGAAAAGTTAGTTGTAATATTAATATAATCCTTATATCATTAAGGGTATTTTTATATTTATATGTTCATTACAAATATTTACATACTTTTCCAACAGATCCTTTAAACATGTATCTAGCCTGAAAGGAATCAAGGTTAGTATTTCATATTTTTTAAATATCAAATAAATGATGTCTTACCTTAGTTTAACTCTTCAAAGAAAAGTATTTCTTTGTTTGAATATTTAAATGGCAAAGCTTTTTATTCTGTGTCTACTGCATTTGGAAGACACATGTATCAATACACATTTTTAAATTTTTAAATATTTTTATTTTATGTGTATATAAGTGCAGCCATGTCGTGCGGTGCCCGCAGAGGTGAGAAGAGGGCATTGGATCCCCTGGAACTGGAGTTACAGATGGCTGTTCACAGCCATGTGTGTGCTGGGAACTGAACATGGGGCCTCTGCTAGAGCAACCAGTGCTCTTAAGTGCTACGCCATCTCTTTAGCCCCACATTTTTTATTTCTAAACATCTTTATCGAGGATGTAATACTTTAAGCATTGGGCTGGTTTTTCTCATTCGTGTTACCAGTTCAAGGCTGAACATCAGAGTGCTCCGCAGTCTTTCTGTGTCTGGCTCATTCCTTTTCCTGTCTTCATAATCCTCAGTTCTCTCCATCCTTGCCTTGTAGCCCATGCCTGTACTTTCTCCCCTGCCTTCCCTCATCCTCCCACCTCCGCCTAAGCTAAGCTCAGGCACTCACACTGGGCTTCTTCTTTATCTTTTTTCCCATTGTCTTTTCTGTCAAAAATATAAACCCACTAGGGAGCACACTCTTCTGTAGGTGGCTATTGAAAAATAATGGAAATCCATTTACCTTTAAAGAGCAAAAGACTAGACTTTTTCTGGTGTGATTGATAACTGTAGAACTTTCATCAGAGTTTTACTTAGAACATTAAACAGGGTTTTTCTGGCAAAGCAGTTTCTATGAATAAATATAAAAGTAAAGGCTGACATTTTGCTCTGTTTTCTTGGTCTTTTCTGTAGATTACAGACAGCCAGAAGTCATCAGAAGACTCTGGGTCCAGAAAGGATTCTTCCTCAGACGTTTTCAGTGATGCCTCCAAGGAAGGGTGGCTCCAGTTCCGACCACTGACCACAGACAAGGGCAAGGTAGTTTGCTTTCTCAGCTCATGTGATGCCAGAAATGTGGATCCTGAAAAACCAAGTACAGTGTGTATGTGTAAGAGTGCAGTGTTGTTGGGGCTGGAGAGATGACACAGTGGTTAAGAGCTGACTGCTCTTGCAGAGGACCTGGGTTTGATTCCCAGCACCCACATGGAGGCTACAAACCGTCCTTAATTCCAATTCCAGGGGAATCCGCAGCCCTCTTCTGACCTCTGCTGCATTGCACGACACAGGTGCACTCACATACATGCAGGCAATACACTCACACACATAAAATAAAAATAATTTTAAAAATTAAAAAAAAAGAAAGAGTAAGGTGTTAAAGGGGAATGGCTCATTCCTGACTGAGGAAATGCTGATCATTTGTTTGATTTTCTGCTTTTCATCCTGTGTGCCAACTGAAATATGTCTTATATTTTGCCCATGTGAATATTGAAGTTTCTAAGAAGGAACTCCACTTTCCTTCTCTGTGTGCATGGGTTATCACAGAAGCCTTTCACTCAAGTATGGATTCTCCATATTAGTAATTTAAAACTTTTACTTCTCCAAGTTTGTTTCAGTTTCCTTATATTTTTGTTTTCATTTTGTTTTACAAACACTGAATTATATAAATGAGTTCAGTGATATCAGTATATGTCCATTAAGTAGATTTCAACACAACAAAAAGTTCTATAAGGATTTTCCTGCAGTAAGTGGCCAGCTTATTTATAAGAACATTTTCTGTCAAAAGCATTTAAATTCTTTTTTTTTTTTTTTTGCCTTTTTTGAGACAGGGTCCCCCTGTAGCCCCAGCTGGCCTAGAGCTCACTATGTAGACCAGGTTGGCCTCGATCTCAGAGACCTGCCTGCCTCTGCCTCCCGAGTGCTGGGATTGAAGAGTGTGAGTGTATTCCCTGTGTGCATATAAGTGTTGTTTAGTGCCTGCAGAGGTCAGAAGAGGGTGTTGGATTCCCTGGAACTGGAGTTCTGACCTGTTGTTAGCTGCCGTGTGGGTGCGTGTGGGTGCTGGGAATCAAACCCGGGTCTTCTGCAAGAGCAGCTAGTGCTCTCAACCACTGAGTCATCTGTTCAGCCCCAATATTCTTCCTGTCTTAACGAAGTGTGTATGGGGTAAGAGCTGCTCCAGGTTAGGGTGTGCGTGTGTGGAAGGTATTCCCTAGTGCTGATCCTTTCACAGAAATTTAGCCTTGTACTGAAGATTCATGGGCCACTTCGTGTTTTTTAGAGAGTTGGTGGAAGTATTAGGCCATGGAAACAGATGTACGTTGTACTCCGGGGCCATTCCCTCTACTTGTATAAAGACAAAAGGGGACAGGTAACTCCATCGGAGGAAGAGCAGCCCATCAGCGTGAACGCTTGCCTCATCGACATTTCATACAGTGAGACCAAGAGGAAAAATGTGTTCCGACTTACTACATCCGACTGTGAATGCCTGTTCCAGGCGGAAGACAGAGATGATATGTTAGCCTGGATCAAGACCATCCAGGAAAGTAGCAACCTAAGTGAAGAGGTAAGCTTTGCAAAGATGCAGCCAGGTCTGCCACTGCTACAGCGTTCTTAGGAAGACTAAAGGAATTTGATGGAAAATTGTAAAATATGCTGTCTTCAGCTAGTTGTCAGAAAGGAAAGCTCAAGTATATTATTTTTACTTACTGAAAAATTACCATTCCTGAACAGGAAAAATAAAATGGTACAGGACCTGTGTGAATCTTTTTGACCAATATATTGGAAGTCTGTTTCTGATCGTGAAATTAGGATTATTGTGGGTTTACATTACATAAAAAGACAAAAACAAGTTACCGTATAAAGGTAAAGATAAGATTTTTTAAATGCAATTTTACAAGCCCTGTTGTAATAATTGTTTTGTAAGGAAACATGTATTCTGAAAAATCATGTTAAAGGCCAGTTTTAATTTTTAATGAGGAATAATTTACACACATTTTCTGGCTCACAACTGTCAAAATATTCCTACAGGAAGAATTCAGTAGTCAAGGTTGTTTTTAAGTATATATAGTTATAACCTTTATTGAGAAGACCCAGCAGTGATGCCATCAAGCTTTTGTTCAAAAATTCTTTCTTTTTTATGTCATTAATACGGTTTTTCTTACACAGTCTTCACAAGGTGGTATCTTTATGACCGAGTCAGGTGCACTGTGCTCTGTCCTCTTGGTTACATACTCGGGAACACCTGGGTAGACTGTGAAGCCATACAAATTACTTTCTCTATTCATTTTTATTGTATCTAATTGAAGTTTTGAAGACTTACAGCGCCATAAGGAAGGCCACTTCCCCTGTGCTAGTTTTCCTCTGCCTTATTCTTGGTTAAAAATTAACCTGAGCACCTTATCAGTACAACCTTTGTTCTAGAGCAACTCACTAGGGAAGGTTGGGTCTGAGCTGTGTAAAACGAAAGCTAGGGGTACAGATTTCAGCTTTTCTTCAGGGTGGGGGGAGGGGTGGTCAGCATACAAAGGTAAAGGTTTCAATGTGGCTTTCCATATCTATTTTTATTGCTCCTCCCCCACTGCTCTCCCCCACCCTCTTTCCTGTGCCCCCTCTTTTCCCCCAAGTAGCCCTCATTTCACTCTGATGTCAAATGTATTTCCTGTCCTCTTATTTTCCCTTCTTATGATCCCCTTTCTAATTTCATGGCCTGTACCCACATTACAGACATTCATTATAAAAATTAAAATCTAAGGTCTGCATATGAGAGAAAACATGCAATTTGCCTTTCTAAGCCTGGCTTTCTTTGCTTACTGAATTTCAGCTTCATTAAATAAAATTTAAAGTTCTTCTATAAAAATTAGGCTGGGGGCCTCAGTTCCCAGCACCCAACAGTGGCTAACAAGTCTGTAGCTTTAGTTCCAGGGGATCTGCTGCCCTCTTCTGGCCTGTGTGGGCATTTGTATTCACAAGTCAAAACACTCATACACATAAAATAAAAATAGTAAATCAAAAAAAATTTTAACTGCCTGCTGTGTGCTGGACCTTCTATTAGGTCCAGCTGATCAAATTTCTTTGGGTGGCTTTTTCTGTTAAACAGAGCTATCTCGCAGGTTCATTGAAGTATGAAGAATGTAGGGTAGTACCTGGCAGGGTGATCATGGTTAATGTCGGCCATAATCATCATCATTGCCGCCCACTCTGAGACACAGTACTTTTACAGTTTTGGATATGGCAGACACTATTTTAAGCAGTTCTGTCAATCCCAACAATCATACAAACGTGCCCTATTGTATTCATCACCAATTTACAAACATAAGTGACTGGACTAGGATTTAAGTATAGCAGCTTACTGTACCAGAGTTGTTAGGGTCAGAGCTTGGGCCCTGCAGCCTTAACAAGCAAAGTTCAGCCATCCGACCTCAGTGGACCAATTAAAGAGACAAAGTAATAGTAAAAAGCAGAGAAGAGAGGTGCAGTCAATGTGGCCACACTAGGAAGAGGAAGTAACAGGTCAAGTGTCCCCCAAGTCCATCTTTGGGGGTGTTGACATGAGGTTTCGGTTTAGCTTGAGCAAAGTAATGCGTAGCTGAGGTCAAGGTGTGATCCTGCCATCGTCATTGTGACTCAGGTCTCTCCTGCAACATGGTCTGATAGATTATCAACAATGAGTGAAATCTGTTTCTGGGAGACAAGCTCCTGCCTCTTCCTGGTTCCAGGCTCCAGCCTTTCCTTTTCCAAGCACAAGATTCCTGGGGAAATTACAATTTCTTGAGGATAATTTGGCTTCCTTTATTTATTATAATCAAAATTAAACAATTAAAAACTGTTTTGAGGACACATGCCAAAATGTCACTGGAATGAGCTGTTTGCTCAGCTCTGGGTTTACCTCGTAGTGTAGCATAGCTGCGGCGCAGCTCCTTGATGATCTGTAGCGTAGCATGCTGCGGCCCAGCTCCTTGATGATCCGCCACTCCTCGTGCCAGCGGTGCCTCAGTCTCTGTCCCTACAGGTTAATTGTCCGCAGATTCTGGTAGTATTTGTCCATCTTTTAGCCAATGGTACCACTATTGAGTGCTGGTCATTCTTTCTGGAACTAGAGAAGAAACTGGCTTTCTGCACCCCCGTCATGTTTTTCATAATGGCATGTCAATTCGATAAATATTGAGTATTTGTTACTTGCAGGAACTATCCTAGGCATTGCATAAATGCAGAAAATAGCAGGAAACACATGGCAGTGGCAGGAAGCACTTAAAACATCTGTCACATGGTGATATTGGTACAGTGTCTGCGTATTAATAAGCAAAGGTGTGCAGTGAAAGCCTCAGAAACGAGGGCACCCTACGTTCAGCGCTGGCTGTCACTGTTACCCCCCCACTGACTGTCACTGTTACTGTCTGCTTATTCTGCAGGATACTGGAGTTACTAACAGAGATCTGATTAGTCGAAGAATCAAAGAATATAACAGTCTGATGAGGTGAGACTTCTGCTATGCCTACAGTTAATATAGATATAAAATATAAACATGTTCGCAAATGTCCGCTTCTTTCCGCAGCAGAGCAGAGCAGCTGCCAAAAACCCCTCGCCAGAGTCTTAGCATCAGGCAGACCCTACTTGGCACTAAATCAGAGGCAAAGCCGCAAAGCCCACACTCTCCAAAGGAGGAGTCAGAGCGGAAGCTCCTCAGTAAAGGTAAATTTAGCAAGTTCTTTAAGTGAGATCTTGAAGGTATTTTCTTATTTTACAATACCATTTTTACTGGCAGACCCAGGGTCAGCTAGCTCAAAGTTCACTGTAGACCTGGTCCAAGTTCATTGAGTCTTTTCCTTTAAGGCGAGGCCCAAGGCATCAGTTTCTGTAATCAAAACACAGGGAGGAGAGCTCACATTCACATCAAGACATGGTTAGAGATTTGAAGAGCTCCGGGGATAGGTGCCATTGCTGAAATACAAAACCAGTTCTCCTTCTGCCTCCTTCAGAGAGGGCACGGTGATTCTGCTTTTAGCTGTTTGGCAGAAAAATCATGGTACAGACGCTGAGAGGGTGCAGAGGTACAACTCATACCTCCAAAGCACTGTGGAAGGTTGCACAGGTACAGTAGGAAGAGAAGATCTTGATAAATGTAGACTGTTCATGTTGTAGGGCTCTAGTTAACATAAGCATTGATAAAGGATTTTTAAAGTGAACTAATATTCTCACTTCCCCTTTCTTTATTATATCATTGTATTTTCAATAACAATCAAAAGATGATACCAGTCCCCCCAAAGACAAAGGCACATGGAGGAAAGGCATTCCAAGTATCATGAGAAAGACGTTCGAGAAAAAGCCCACGGCCACAGGAACATTTGGAGTCAGACTGGATGATTGCCCACCGGCTCACACTAATCGGGTAGGAGACTCCAACTACCAGACTCCTTAAAGTCATTAAGTCAGTGGTAATTGTAACACGGCCTGAGCACCCAGCCTTTCAGATGAAGGGCTGCCTGCTGGTCTGCTAAGTATTTTCTTCTTCATAGCAGACGTTGGTTTTCCTAAGCATTCCTGCTCTGTACGTTGAGCGATTTTATTTCTAATGCTTTTTGTCTAACATATTGACTCTGAAATAGAAAAATGATTTAGTCATTGGGACTGTATCTGAAAATGTCAGTAATAATTCATCTCTAATTGTGTTTCTGCTTTTTAAAACATTTATTGTCTGCATGCGTGCGCGCGTGTGTGCATGCCACAGCATGCAGTGTAAAGGTCAAAGTACAACTTGGAGGAGTCAGGACTTGTGGCAAGTACTTTACCTGTTGAGCCGCCTTGCCAGCCATGTCTCTTCTTTTAGCATCTTAAAACAAGAATGAGAATAAGGACCTTACTAAAAAAGTATAATGAATACAAACGTGTGTGTGCGTACAGCATCCATGCTAGGATTCTGAGTTATTACTCCCTCTGACTTTATTGGAATCTGTTGATAGTTACACATTCTTCTTGATTTCTCATTCCCTCCTCGACTTCTGTCTCTCTGAGGTCCTTTATCCAGTAACAATAATTTGTGTATTTCTTTTTAGCTGTGGTATATAGCTACTCACTCATCTAAACTTTTGTGCTACATTAAAAAAAATGTTTATTTTTGTTTTGCAGTATATTCCATTAATAGTTGACATATGTTGCAAATTAGTTGAAGAAAGAGGTCTTGAATATACAGGTATTTACAGAGTTCCTGGGAATAACGCAGCCATTTCAAGTTTGCAGGAAGAACTGAACAAGGGGATGGCCGACATCGATGTACAGGATGATGTAAGTTCACTTCTGTTGAGTAACGTGTCCATTTTTTTCCCTTTCATGATATTGATCACAAAAATACTGTATTTCTATTTTGTGCATCTAGAAATGGCGAGATTTGAATGTGATAAGCAGTTTACTAAAATCCTTCTTCAGAAAGCTCCCTGAGCCTCTCTTCACAAATGGTGAGTTAGCTTCCACGAAAGATGCCAGGGGAAAAGGCTCAGCTCCTCTCCTGGAAACCACAGGACAGTACATTGAGCCAGGAGAAAATGTGAGGGCTGAAAGAAACGGGAATGTTTGTCCCCATTCTAATTTTTAATGAAAAGCATACCTAAGAACTGGTTTTGTGGGCTGGAGAGATGGCTCAGTGGTTAAGAGCACTGGCTGCTCTTGCAGAGGACTGGGGTTCGATTCCCAGCACCCACAAAGCAGCTAACAACTGTCCCTAACTCCAGTTCCAAGGGATCTGACTCCCTCTTCTGACCTTCACGGGTATTGCATGACACAGGTGCACTTACATACATGCAGACAATACACTCATACATGTAAAATAAAAATAATAAAAAGAAAAGAAAACATTTTTTCCATCAGTGCAAATATTTGGATGCTGTAAATGACCCTGTATTAGATTCTTCTGGAGTAAGGAGAATGGCAGGCTGAATACACACCAGATTGTACCCTCAGGGAAGTCCATTTAGAGAACCTGTCCTCTGTGTACTGGTAAGCTTGGAGACCATTAAAAACCATAGCTAACGTGTAAACTTTAGAGATTTATATTTCAAAGATGTATTGAAATTCTGTGCATTTGTAGTTGTTTAAAGTTAACCTTGAAGGAGAATCAGGTCACAGTTCATTCAAGCAGTCTGAACTTGTCTTCTGTCACCAGATAAGTACACTGACTTTATTGAAGCCAATCGCAAGGAAGATCCTCTAGAGCGACTGAAAACGCTGAAAAGACTAGTAGGTGTTGTTTCTTATTGGGGGAGGTACAGTTCAAATGCAGCCTTTAATCCACTCTGAAAATGATGTGTTTCAGATTCACGATCTGCCCGAACATCATTTCGAAACACTTAAGTTTCTTTCCGCTCATCTGAAGACAGTAGCAGAAAATTCAGAAAAAAATAAGGTATGTGAAGTGGCACATTTAAGGAACGTGCTTTCCGTGGGTTCAGCTACAAAGTCCTGCTTAATTGCTTTCTGTCAAGTACTCAACAATGAGTTTATAATTCACTAAAACTCGAAGAATACAAGGCTGGAGAGATGACTCAGCAGCTAAGAGCGCTGCCTGCTCTTACAGAGGACCTAGCTTTGGTTCCCAGCACCCACATGGCAGCTTAGCCATCTTTAACTCCAGTTCCAGAGTATCTGACACCCTCTTCTGGCCTCCTTGGGCATTAGGCACGCACTTAAATATATGCAGGCAACACACGCATATAAGTAAAATCTTTTTAAAAAATTCTAAGAATGCATCAAACTGGCTGAGCCCTGGGAAGATCCGAATTCAAAGCCAAAGACCTGCAGGCAGCAGTTGCCAGTCTTGTGAAGGAGCATTTCATTCTAGAAGTGTTTCATTTTACATTCATCCGGCAAGAAAAATAGAAAAGTCGGAAATTCAATTTGATTTTTCAGCTATAAGTCACTTTTTTGAGTAGGTGGCACGTGCCAAAAGACATCAGATGAAGCACACTGAAAAGTCTCATGCTCTAGTTGACTTTTATACAGATGTGATCACTTTCCTCCTTTTAGTAGCACATTATTGAGCACAACAAAATTAGCTAGCTCGTGCAAATATTAGCCAGTATTCAGTTGAAATTGAGGTTTCTTGATTGATTTTTTTTTTAACAAAATGTCTCTTTAAAGATGTTTAAATATTCAGATAAGATCCACACATTGTATTTCATTAATACATTTTAGTCATACTTTTAGTCACTGATGATTTTTATGGGAGGCTGCCAGTAGGGACAGGGGTATGAAGATGATTAAGATTGACTGAGTTGTTCTGTATGAAATACAAAAATTCAATAAAAACAGAATTTAAGTAACTAGCAAAAAATGTACCCTAATTATTTTATTATATATAGGAACTAGCTAAAAATGATTTATAACAAATGTCTACATATAAATACCTATATGTAAGTGTTAATGCATATCATTAGCCTAAGAACTTGAAGTTGTAAATAAGAGTCTACTAAATGTCTGGCACATAGTGGACCTTGGACAAACCCCTTCCCAAAAGTAGTATTTTTTTCTTTCCCAAAAGTAGTATTTTTTTCTAAGTCAACGTTCTAGGAAACATTCTAAGAAAATCCCAATTTTATTGTAATTTCTCTACAGTGAGTATGGTATAATAATACATATATGTGCTGACTAACAGATGAATAATTTGGTTCAGAGGGGAAGAAAAGCTTTGGGTTTCTTGTACCCTAGCTAAAAGGCATCACAAAATAACCTAGTATTGTGGGCATGTGAATAACAGATGTCTTTTGGGTTTTTGTTCTGGTTTTTTTTTTTTTTTTGGTTTTTTTTTCAGTATGGCCTTTTGAGTTCTGCGGTCATAGTTTGTATACTGTGGTAGGTTTTTAAAGTTAATTAACACTTTAGTCAAAGCTTAAGTTGAAAGCATAATATAAAGCAAAAGATCCACTCCTAGCCAGGTGTGGTGACGCATGCCTTTAATCGCAGCACTTGGGAAACAGAGGCTGGCGGATCTCTGAGTTCAAGGCCAACCTGGTCTACATAGTAGTTGGAGCTACAGGGAAACCCTGTCTCAAAAAGACCAAAAAAACAAAAGATCCACTCCTATGACAGTCTTATAATTAAACAAGGATTTCAGAATATCAGGTCAGCAGATGTACAAAGCCCATAAGCATGTGGTACTAAGGTGTTCATACAGGAGTAAGGCTGAAAATGGAACTTCAGGATATTTGGTTGAGGTAAAAGTTGATCACATTTTTTCTAACTGGTTTTTTCATGTTAATGATTTTGATGTAGGCTATGGTGGCACATTTGGAGCATTGATGAGTCTCCAGCCCTTGCTTGGTCCAGTTCTGAGGGGCAGAGTTCCTTTTTCTTTTCTTTAGTAATTTTCCTTTTGTGTTTGTTTTGCTTTAAACCAAATCAATAATTTTTAATCAAAGAGTTCTTACAGAAAAAAAAAAAAGAATTCTAGTTAGGTGTTGTGCGTTATCAATCAGAAAAGGATGCTACATATAAATTTGCTTCAGAAACTCCTAACTGGAAAGTTTTAACTTGTGTTCAACCATTCTTTATTTTTTTCATCAGAAAGAACTTCCCAGAAATAAATTTTGAAAAAAAAATATATAATGGGAATGTAAGTGTAATTTTCCAGTTTCATTCTTTCTTTCAGATGGAACCAAGAAACCTCGCGATAGTCTTTGGCCCCACTCTAGTGAGGACTTCAGAGGACAACATGACGCACATGGTCACTCACATGCCTGACCAGTACAAGATCGTGGAGACTCTCATCCAGCACGTAAGTTCACACTCCGTCTCTTCCGGGCAGTTCGTTTTCATGAATGCCTGATAGGACAAAAAAAGAGAGGAAGCAAATTTTTTGTCCTAAGAAATTTCCTTATTTCTGTGCTGTCCTCCAAGATAGCAGTATGTATAAGAGCTTATCTAATCTCTCTCACCTTTTCATTTTAAATTTTAGCATGACTGGTTTTTCACAGAAGAAGGTGCTGATGAGCCTCTTGTAAGTATTGCCTGCAGCCTTTGCCTCAGCTGTTTTCATTAGGGACACAGGCTCCTGATGTTCCAACAGTCCTGATCCTCTGCTTAGTACACTATTGTCTGCTTTAGCTGTTGTCCCTGGAAGCAGGTCACTAGCGCCTCAGTTTCTGATCTAATGAAAATATAACTATGATTCTTATTTACTGTTAGTTATAGACATAACCAATGTGAAAAAGTGAAGCTCGTGCTCCATATAATAATGTATCTTTTTACTGAATATTGTTTGAATTTTAAAGAGTGTTATCTTTGAAGAGATGATGAAGAGATCTTTGTTTGTTAACCATAGACAACAGTGCAGGAGGAAAACACAGTAGACTCCCAGCCAGTGCCAAACATAGATCATTTGCTCACCAACATTGGAAGGACAGGCGTGTCCCCTGGAGATGTATCAGGTAACTCTTGTCCAGGCAATACTGACGTCTAGGTTAATCTGTATTATCCTATAACATGAAACAGCAAATCAGCCATAAGTAAAAATTCACTATGAGTTTTCTTCTTTTTTTTTTTCTTTCGACTAATAAAAAACTTACTCTGCTTTTTCTGATTGACCTCAGTTTTCTTCCAGTGACTATAATGACATTGACAGTGCATGGAGTTGTAATGTTTGTCAGAGTGGAAATTGAGAAAAACAAGCATGCAGACCACTGTTTGTTTTGTTTTTTTTAACCCACAGTTCCATGTAATAGTCATCACAAGGTAAACAGATATATGCTGCTGAATATGTGGTTGCTGTGATGGCAGAAAGTATGGTCTAGATGTATGATAGTCCTTGTTCTTAGCTAGAAGTTCTGTTTGAGAGCAGCAAGGTATAAGGTGTACATGCTGAACTGCCGACGGACACCATTCTCATGGATACAGTGTGTTATCTGTCACTAAAGATGTTGCAGTGAAGGTCACTTGATTTGACACTGGTTTTCTTCTTTCTCCTCCTGCCACCATAATGCTTGGTTAAGTATTAGTATTTAAAAGGCTCTGGATGAAAAGCTTGTCCTGCCAAACTGTCTCACTGATCTAGCATGTTATTTCACACAATGTTCTCCCTTTGTCTCTAGTCTTTGTTTTAGTTCTAAAGGGTTTTTTCCTCAGCACTTACTGACACAGGCAAATCTGTACCGATGTTGCACAGGTGAAGTGGGAGGAGTCTATCACACGGTAATGTCACTAGTGGATTCTGTGATGTCCCTGATGGACAGCTGGAACTGTAGGAAGAAGGAGGATTGCTGTCCACACTGCAGCTGTCTTGTCTGCAGAAACCCCCGGTTCTTGTAAATGCCAACATGGTTGATCTGTGGTGTAACGTCTCGCTTAAGAATATTGTAACAGATCAATACTACTTTCTTAAAGTTTTTCTGCTGTTTCTTGTTATTTCTGAAGCAGACCATGAGGAGAAATAGCATGGTATGGTCTACCAGTTCTTAAAGTCACACAGCATTTAGCCATGTGTTAAAGGGGCGTGGCACGGGGCTCAGCTCACTCATTTTGAAAATCGGTTTCTGAAAAGTTGAAGGATAAAATTTTTAAATTGGTATTATTCATACTATTGCTAGCCCCTTCCTACCCTCTTTATAATTGTATAATCTGAGTTTTTGCCAGACAGCAAAAGTATGGTCTCCATTTTTCCATTTCCATAATAGCATTTGTTAACAATCACAAAACTGGTAGCAGTTTAACCAAAGTAACCAAAAGGAACCCTGACAGTACCAATACGAAACTAGGGTCAAGCACAAAAATCAGCTTCTCTACTATGAAACCAAAAGTGACCTGCAAGCAGAGTTTCCTAATGCCTCTTGAATCTATTTGCATATAGTATATGCTTATAAAAATTCAAATCTGACAGTCTGACAAAAATCACACCAGTATGAGTGTCTCAATTTGTAACTAGGGCAGCCAATAGCTGAAAAGTTCTACATTGTGTATCAGTTTCAGATACAGGATGTGGTACCTGATATAATTTGTAAAGGTCTTCCAGCTTCTTTATTGCAAGATTTAATATTTAGAAGTGAACACTAGTGTTTCTGCCTAGCACAGGGCTCCTTTGCCATTCCTATCATGAGCTGGTTCTGCCTACAATTCACAGCATCCTTTCATGGCGGTGGCTTTCTGTGGTGCAGCTTGCATCTTTGTGAGCTCTGACTATCCACTGTGTTCTGTTGTTTTGAGTTTTGCTTCTACATTTTGTTCTGTGCCTGGTCTTCTCCATTGTTTTGCACTGTTTGTTGAAAGCGGTAAGACTTGGCTCACACTCACCACTTTTTATTTCCCTCCCACAGATTCAGCTACTAGTGACTCAACAAAATCTAAGGTAAATTGTTGTATGCAGCTTGCAAGTACTTTAGGATGGATCTGCTTGGGGGCTGATTTTATGATTCATATACATGAGTAGGATCTGTTCATATCTGAGCCACAGCAGCAAAGTCTAATAAGCAGAAAAATTAATAGAATATGATAGTGAAATGCTAGTTTGTGAGTTGGAATAATACTGTTGTGGGAGTGGCTTAGTATGATGCAGACAACAGTTTCTTTACATTCTTGACACTTTCAACATATAACAACTGGGAGAATGGAGTAAAAAAGTCTCTCTGAGCCAGGGATGATGGCACAGGCCTGCAGTCTCAGGACTTGGAAAGCTAAGGCAGGACACCAGGGTCAGGCTGGCCTGAGCTATGTAGTGAGACCCTGTTTCCAACACTAAGCCTCCCTGCACCTGTTACCCATCCTCCACAGGGACCAGGCAGCCAGCTTCAAGACTCTACCCACTTCCTTCCTGGGACCACTGTCGAACTAATCCCAAACATCTATTATTCTCGCTCTAAGTATTCCAGCAGTGGTGTAGGTTTTTGCATTATTATTCATTGTTATATAAAGTAAAATAAATATGCGCCTTTAATCCCAGCGCTTGGGAGACAGACACGGGCAGATCTCTATGCTTTCGAGGCCAGCCTGGCCTGCATAGCAAGTTCCAGGCCAGCCGGGGCTACAGGGAGATTCTGTTTCAAAAAGACCAAAAAATAAATTAATTAAAAAGTATATATGCTTTCCTTTTAGGAAACGTATTAATTTTCATGTAATTTGTGTTCCATTGGCAGCAGCACTAAATTACCTGACTTTTGAGTAGTTTGTAGGAAGTTTCTTATTTTTTATGATGTATTATGCGTATGTTAGTATCCTGACTGGTAACTACACTGTGTTTATGTTGGCGAATACCCTTGTTTGTGGGAGAGGGGTGCAGAATTATTTAGGATAATCAGGTCTGTTTTTCTGTCTGTCCAGACAGAAATTACAACTGTAATTTTAGTCAATAAGCTTCTTAAAACGTGTTGTTTTGTAACTACATACGAATTTTACATGCTGTGTTTAAATGTCTTCATGAGGCTGGATGTGATTAAATTATACAGTCAGTATCACTTGGGATTTTCACCATCTTTTTTCCTCCAAGATTTCACTTTGAAAAATAGTAAGCCCACTGAAAAGTTACTAGAGTAATAGCATACTCAGCCCCCTTTACAAACACGTTTACATTTATTTTTGTGTATATGTGTGGGTGCATACATGCATTAGTGCACACGTGGAGGTCAGAGGACAATTTGCTGTGGTCACTTCTCTCCACCATGTGAGTCCTAGGGATCAAACTCAGATTGTCAGGCTTGCCAGCTATTACAGTTTCCTTTTTGTTGCTATGACAACACCATGACCAAAAGCATCTTTGGGGAGGAAGGGTTTATTTCAGCTTTCAGGCCACAGTCCATCATGGAGGGCAGTCAAGCAGGAGCTTGAAGCAGAAGTCATGGAGACGTGCTGCCACTCACACTCATGCAGAGTCTCAGGCTCAGCCAGCTTTCTTACACACAGGAGTGCCTGTCTAGGAACAGTGCCTCCCACAGTGGACAGATGGGGTCCTCCCACATCAGTTAGCAGTTGAGACAGTTCTCCACAGGCCAATCTGATCCAGGACATCCCTCAATGGAGACTCCTCTCAGATGACTCTAGGGTGTGTCAAATTGACGGTTAAAGTTAACTAGGACACCGGCTTTTTTTTCCTTTTTTAACATACCTTCTTTCTTTTTTTTCATTTTGTGTGTGTGTGTGTGTGTGTGTGTGTGTGTGCGTGCACGCGTGCACATGCATGCATGGTCCTGTGTGGAGGTCAGAAGACAGCCTGTGGGAATCATTTCTTTTCTCTACCATCTGGGGCCTGAGACTTGAACTTAGGACAATAGGGTTGGTGGCAAGTGCCCCCACCTGCTCTGCCCTGTTGTGATTTTTTTTGACATAAAATAAGACATAAAGATGAATTTTTTTTTTTTTTTTTTTTGGTCTTTTTAAGACAGGGTCTCCCTGTACTAAGTCTAGTCAGCCTATCGAGAGTCCCTTGTTTTAGAAAGATCAGCTCTTCTTGATCTTGCAGCAATCAGTTGCCAAGATTCCTTCAGATAAGTTTAGGTCTGCTGTTCATTTTCCCAGTTCTATGCTGTGTTGTTGTCTACCTGAGTTTGCATGGGACTTGTGTATGCTAACACTATTGCCATAGAATCATATGAGCAGGTTCCCAGGAACTTGTAGGACTCTGTTTCTATATAGTTATGCACAGCCTCCCTGGCTCTTACAATCTCTCTGCCCCCTCTTCTGAGATGGTCCCTGAGCCTTGGGTGGAAGAAGTTTAATAAAGGGATCCTGTCCAAGGACCAGCATCCAGCAGACTCTTGATCTCTACACTTTGGCCATTTGTGACCTTGTGTGTTCCTGGCCCTCCGCTGCATGAGGAGCTTCATTATTGAGAACCGAGAGATTCCTTAGTGTCCTCTTCTTTATCCTGTTCTATGTTCCATGAGCCTTAGGTGTAGAGGTTGCATTGTAGATGTGTCACTTAGGCCTGGGCAATTCATAGACAATGTCTGTGTGTGACCAGTTGTGGTACTTGGTCATAGTCTCTGACTGGTGCAAAATGAGCTTCTCTGATGAGTGGTGATTGGGATACTTGTCTGTAAACATAAGGATACACATTTTGCATGTAGTAAGAAATCACATTAGTCTTTTGATGTGACAGTCTTGGGGTTTTCTCCAAGATCTGTGGCCACTCCAGCCGACTGTATTAGGCTCTGCTTACATTACCACACCTGAGTTTCCTTCCTCTGAGTGGGTGTTTAGTCAAATTAGCTAGGTGCTGATTGCCCCCAATATAAGAGTGCTACTACTGCACCAATGACATACGCTTTGCTGGCCATTGATGTGGTTATTTGGTCTTGAAGCTGGTGTTGGATCATCCATTGATGTTTTGCCTTGGCACCTTCATAGGGCTCTCCAAAGCTATGAGACCTAGCCTTCAGGGAAGTGGTTGCAGGTCAGTTGCAGCTCTATTGATCCAAATCCTGTGTCCGAAGTATGCTTTGCCTTTGGCAGTAGGGTCTTACCTTCAAATTCTGGGAGGCCATCAAGGACTGTGGAAATAGCCTGAGTAATTTTGGGAGTCTCTTGGGCCAACCTGGCCAACAACTCAGAGGAAGGTATCTCCTGTCAGTTTCTTGTTATGTAGCCTTTAGCTATACACATGGACTCATGTAGAGATAACGTAAATATAATTTGTCAGTAGGTTGTTGGATTAATATGATTCGCTCTGGTTTTTTAAGGCTGGGTGTGGTGGCACATGCCTTTAATCCAGCACTTGGGAGTCAGAGGCAGGAGAATCTTTGTGAGTTCAAGGCCAGCCTGGTCTACATAGTGAGTTCCAGGACAGCTGGGGCTACAGGGAGACCCTGTCTCAAAAAGACCAAAAACAAACAAACAAACAAACAAAAAAAACTAGCTAGGCATTATTTATCTCTCCTCTCCCTTGCCGTCTAACCCTTCTGCTGTAGTTTCCCATATAAAGTGCCCCCATTTTCACCATTTCTCCCTTGATAATACCTGTCACCTATGGTCCCACCTCTCTTGAGCTCCTTCTTTCCCTTTATCCCTAAAGTTCCTTGTATAACCCTCCATCTCCCCATCCATTTAAATAACCCCATTTTTATCCATTTCTCCCTTGTAACACCTGTTTCCTACTGTTCTTCTCTCTCAGGTTCTTTCTTTTTCTTTGCCTCCCTGGTTCCTTGTCATTATCCTGGTTCCTGTAGTTATGTCTGGATACATACTCACTTATAAGGATTTGGTGCTAGGATCCACATATGAGGGAGAACATACATCATTTGTTTTTCTGAGTCTGTGTTACTTCACTTAGTATAACAGTTTCTAGTTCCATTCATTTACCTGAATATTTCATGATTTCATCTTTTCCACTGAGTAGAACTCCGCTGTATAAATGAACCACATTTTTATTATCCACTCATCAGTTGAGGGACACTTGGGTTGCTTCCATCTCTTAGCTACTGTGAAAAGAGCAGCAACAAACATGGATGTACAAGTGTCTCTGAAGTTGGATGAGTCCTTTGAGTATATGCCAAGGAGTGGTATAACTGGGTCAAATGGTAGGTTCATTTTTAGTTTTTTAAGAGTTCTCCACACTGCTTCCATTGGGGTTGAACCAGTTTGCAGCCCCACCAGCAGTGGATGTGTTCCCCTTTCCCCACATCCTCTCCAATATTTGGTATCATTTGTTCTATCTTAGCCAGTCTGACTGGAGGTAAGATGAAATCTTAAAGTGGTTTTAATTTGTATTTCCCTAATTATTAATGATGTTAAGCACCATTTAAGATGTTTCTTAGCCATCTTTATTTCTTCTTTCGAGAACTCTCTGTTCAGCTCCTTAGCCCAACTTTTAATTGGGTTACTTGCCTTCTTGATTTGTTTTTTGAGTTCTTTATATATTCTGGATATTAAACCTCTGTCAGATGTGTCGCTGGTGAAGATTTTCTCCCCTTCTGTGGGTTTTCCCTTCACTTCCTTTGGTTGCTTCTTTTGATGTACAGAAGCTTTTTAGTTTAATGGGGTCCCATTTATGATTCTTGACCTTATTTCCTGAGCAATTGATGTCCAGTTTAGAAAGTCCTTTCCTACACCTATATCTTGTAGGTTCTTGCCAATGTTTTCTTCTAACAGTTTTAGGTTTCACATTGAGGTCTTTGATCCATTTGGAGTTAATTTTTGTGCAAGGTGAACGATAAGGATCTAGTTTCATTTTTCTACAGGTGGAGATCCAGTTTTGCCAGCACCATTTGTTGAAGATGCTGTCTTTCCCCCATTGTGTGTTCCTGGCCTCTTTATCAAATATCAGGTGGCTGAAACTGTGTGTACTCACATTTGGGTCTTTGGTTTTGTTCTATTAATCTCCAGGTCTATTTTTGTGCCAGTACCATTTGTTTTTTATGACTATAGCTCTGTAGTATAGTTTACATTTTGGTATAGTAATCCCCCCCAACATTGCTCTTAAAATTTGGTATAGTAATCCCCCAACAAAGCTCAGGGTTACTTTGGCTATCCAGGGTCCTTTGTGCTTCCATATGAATCTTAGGATATTTTTTTTCCAATTCTGTGAATAATGTCATGGGGATTTTGATTGACTTTGGATTGAATCTATAAATAGCTTTTGGTAGGATGGTCATTTTCACAATATTAATTCTTCCAATCACGAGCATGGGAGGTCCTTCCATCTTCTGGTATCTTATTCTGTCTCTTTCTTTAAAGATTTAAAATTTTCATTGTAGAGGTCTTGAATGTCTTTGATCAGGTTTATTCTGATATTTTTTTTTTTTTTTTTTTGGGGCTTTTGTGAAAGGAGGTGTTTCCGAGTTTTCATGTACTCTTTCTCTGATTGCTTGTTATTGGTATATTGAAAGGCTACAGACTTTTGTAGATTAATTTTGTAACCTGCCACTTTACTGAACTTGTTAATAATATCTAGGACTTTTCTGGTGGAATTTTTGGCATCTCTTAGGTATAATATCATATCATCTGCAAAAAAGGGATAATTTGACCTCTTCTTCAATTACTTCTTTAATTTTCTTCTCTTGTCTTATTGCTCTTGCAAGAATTTCAAGCACTATATTAAAAAGGAGTGGAGATAGTGGACAGCCTTGTCTGGTTCCTGATTTCAATGGGAATGCTTCCAATTTTTCACCATTTAATATGATGTTGGCTGTGGGTTTGTTGTATATAGCTTTAATTATGTTGAGGTATGTTCCCCTCCAGGCCAGTTCCCTCTAGGACTTTGAACATAAATATGTGTTGAATTTTGTCAAAGGCCTTCTCTGCTTCTATTGAGATGACCATGTGATTCTTTTCTTTGAGTCCATTTACATGATTTATGACGCTTATTGACTTACATATATTGAACCATCCCTGCATCTCTGGAATAAAGCCAACTTGATCATGGTGGATGATCTTTCTGATGTGTGTCTCTTGCAGTTTGCAAGTATTTTGTTGAGAATTTTTGTAACTATGTTCATTATGGATATTGGTCTATA
>NW_008336953.1:3641553-3651828 GCF_000622305.1 Nannospalax galili | reverse complement strand
GTCTGTTTAAGCTGTTGATCTCTTCTTGGTTTAGTTTTGGTGATTCCTATGATTTTAGATACCCGTCCATTTCTTTGAGGTTTTCAAATTTAGTAGAGTATAGGTTTTTAAAGCATTCCCTTACAATGTTCTGGATCTTTTGGATGTCTGTTGTGATGTTTCCCCTTTCATCTCTGATTTTGTTGATTTGTAGGTGCTCTTTCTTTCTTTTGGTTAATTGGGCTAGTGGTCTGTCAATCTTGTTTATCTTTTCAAAGAACCAGTTCTTGGATTTGTTGATTCTTTGTATTGTTTTCTTTGTTTCTATTTCATTAATTTCTCCTCTTATTTTTGTTATTTCTTCTTGTCTTCTGGGTTTGGGTTTCATTTGTTGTTGCTTTTCAAGTGTCCTGAGTTGCAATATTAAGTCATTTATTGTGTTCTTTCTGATTTTTTAATGTAAGCACTTAGAGCTATAAACTTCCCTCTAAGGACTGCTTTCAATGTGTCCCAGTGGTTTTGTTGTGTTGTATTGTCCTTTTCATTTAGTTCCAGGAATACTTTTATTTCTTTCTTCATTTCTCCTTTGACCCATTCATCATTAAGAAGTGTGTTGTTTAATCTCCATGTGTTCATGTAATTACTAGGGTTTCTTCTGGCGTTGATTTTAAGCTTTATTGCATGTGGACTGATAGAATGCATGGAATTATTTCAATATTTTTGTATTTGCTGAGACTTTTTTTGTGCCCCAGTATGTGGTCGATTTTGGAGAAAGTTCCATGGGGTGTGAATAGAAAGTATGTCTTGTGGTGCTTGGGTGGAATATTCAAAAGATAGCTGTTAGGTCCATTTGATGTATGGTATTGTTTAATTCAGATGTCTCTCTGTTTATTCTCTGTCCTATTGACCTGTCTAATGGAGACAATGGGGTATTTAAGTTCCCTACTATTAATGAGTTGGGGTTAATCTGGGTCTTAAAGGTCCTATAGTACTGTTTTTTATGAAGTCAGGTGCACCAGAGTTTGGTACATATATGTTCATGATTGTAGTATCTTCTTGGTCAATTGTTCCTTTGATCAGAATGAAGTGGCCCTCTTTATCTCTCCTTATTGGTTTTAGTTTGAAGTCTATTTTGTCAGCTATTAGAATTGCAACTCCTGCTTTTTTCTTAGTACCATTTGCTTGAAATATTTTTTTCCATGCTTTCACCTTAAGGTAGTACCTGTCCTTGAAAGTGAGATGGGTGTCTTACAGACAACAAAAAGATGGGTTTTGTTTCTTAATCCATTCAACTAGCCTGCATCTTTTGACTTGGAAGTTCAGTCCATTGATGCTTAAAGTTATTAATGAAAGACGTGTATTGATTCCTGTCATTTTGATTTCTGTTTGCATTCTTGGTCTGTGTGTTTCCACAGTTATACCTTCATTTAGTTTCTTTCTGTTACTCCTTGGGTATAGTTGTTCTTTCTTCAGCTCTTTGTATTGCTTCAAGAATTCTCTGAAGGGCTGGTTTTATGGACATGAATTCTTTCAGCCTATTTATGTCATGGAAGATTTTTCTTTCCCCTTCATGTATAATAGACATTTTTGCTGGATTAAGTATTCTGGATTGGCATCTATGGTCATTTAGAACTGGAAATACCTTGGTCCAGGCTTGTCTGGCTTTCACAGTTTGCACTGATAAATCAGCTGTAATTCTGATGGGTTTTCCTTTATATGTGACTTGTTTTTCTTTTGCAACTTTCATTGTTCTCTTTAATGTACGCTTAGTGTTTTTACTAGGATATGCCTTGGAGAGTTTCTTTTCTGGTCCTGTCTATTTGGTATTCTGTGTGCTTCTTGTATTTGTATGAGCATGCCTTTCTTTAATTTTGGGAAATTTTCTTCTACAATCCTGTTGAAGATCTGGCCAAACCATTATCCTGAGATTCTTCTCCTTCCTCTCTGCCTATGATGCATAAATTTGGTCTTTTTATGGTCACACATCTCCTGCATATTCCATTCCTATGTTTTCTTAAAATTTTCATAATCTGTGCTTGAGTGGTCTATTCGTCAACTTTTATCTTCCAGTGTTGATATTGTTTTTCATTTCATTCATCGTATTGGTGAGGCTTTCTCCTGTCGTTTCTAATTGGCTTACTGAGTGTTTCACTTTCTTCTTCATTTCAGCCTGCGTATTCTTCAATATTTCTAACTCTTTTCTGAATTCACTCAGAAGTTTATCCCTATCTTCTTTATCCCTTTGATTTCTTTTTTTGTCTGTTCTTTAAGTTCATTGAATTCTTTTATCATATTTATAATTGTTGTTTTGAATTCCATGTCCTGTGTTATCTCTAGGGGTTCTCATTGTACTCCTCTACAGGACTGTTGATACTTGATGGGGACATATTATTTGGGTTTTTCATGTTATTTTTTCGCTGTGACTTTGGCATATGGATTTTTTTGTAGTTTCTGATTCTTGTGTGAGACTCAGGCCCTCCTTTGTTGAGATTAGGTCTGTTTCTGTTTGTACACTTTATGTGCCTTTGTTGTTTACTTGTTGGGCATAAAAAGCTGATTGGTCTAGGCTTCAGGTTCTCTTTTGATTTTATGTTGGAGGGGCCAGATGGCTTTCGTCCTGCTGCTCAGAAGTTCCCACCAAGACCCAAGTCGTGTGAGTATCAGATACTCTCAGGCTTCCTCCTAAGGTCTGGATCCCTCTAGTCAGCAGTACACTGTACAGTTTGAAAGGCTTGCTAGGTTGAGGTAGGATTCAGGACTCTCAGGCAGTCAGGAAAGGAGGCTGGTCTCAGGAATCCCAGGCAGGTGGGGAGTGGGATAGCCAAGGATAAAGGCTGATCTCAGGTATGCAAAGGTAAGTTGGGGGTGGGGGCAGGCTATGAGGGCTCTAGGGGACTAGACTGAAGAATTGGGTTGGTCTGGGTACAAAGGATCAGGAAGCAGTGGAGAGTCTAGGCCAAGAGAATAGTCCTGAGGTCTGGGCTGCCAGGAGAAGAGGTGGGCCAGTGCCCATGCTAGAAGGAGAAAGGGGATGTGGGGGCTGGAGTTTAAGTCAGGTGTGGGTGTCCCACACTTTTTCTTGAATCATTTGAGTTACTCGGTTGCTTACAAACGTGGTAACACTATCCTAAATAGTTCCACAGCACTCTCCTGTGAACCAGGACATTCTTCCACATAATCACAGCATAATTACCATAGGATGCTAACATGAGTAATGCAGTATAATGGAGTTTTATGCAAATTTTTCCAATTGCCCTAATAGTTCTTTTAAGTTCCCTATTCTGGAGTGATTAAGGGTCATTGCTTGCATTCAGCTGTCACGTCTCCTTAATCTTTTTTAGATCTAGAACACCTCCAAACCTCTGTTGCCAGAAATTTGTTTGTTTGAAGCAGGTTTCACTATGTAACCCAGACTGGCCTGAGACAAATGATCTTCCTGCCTCATTTCCCCACCACACCTAGCTCAGAAGATGAGGGTTTTAGAGCAGAAAGGTGTTTTTGAAATCTGCCTTCCCTCACACCAAACACATGCTCCTGTACCCTCACCCGCGTGTTCTCTACCATGCCCGTAATGCACCCAAATAGGGTAACACAACAGTTTCCAAATTGTACTCATTTTCCATCATCTGCCACAGTGTTAAACAGAACATGGGGAAACAGCAGCAATCAATAGAAATGTCCTGGGAAACTCAGAAATCCTTCATAACTTAGAGACACAAGCCCACTGATCTGTGGTTTATCCTTTTTAATAGAACAGTCCTTTTAAAGACCTCAGCATAGCCTTTTAGCTTATCTAAGATTTGTTTACCTTCCAATTGCCTCTCCTTACTGAACTTTACAGCCTAAAACAGGTACTTCCTGACCTCCCCCACCCATTCACTTAGCATACAGACCTTATGAACAAACTAATTAAATAGCTGTAATCACAAACCTACTACATGGCAGGCAACTTTGCCAGTAACAATGCACTAAGTAGTGTTTCTGTGGTGCCGATTTACAGCCTTTTGAGTAACCTTCTGTTAGCTGAATTCTCCAGTTCTTGTGACATGAGATGAGTGAAACTTTACTGACTTGATTTACCCAAGGAAAATCCCTGAAATTCCAGTCTGGTCGAGCTAATGGGAGCCAAACTTTCTTAGCTGAATGGGCTGTGATACAGTGTCTGTACCATATGTGGTCTGTAATTAGAAAATTGAATTCAGCCATAAAATTCTAATCTATGAATATTAAACTAGGTCAGAATATTGTTTAGTCTCCTTTTGGGCTTTTTGAGACAGTATTTCACTTTGTATCTGGGCAGTCCTCAAACTTGTGATCTTTCTGCCTCGGCTTCCCAAATGCTAGGATTATAGGTGTACACCACCAAACCTGGCAGAATATTGCTTAACTCTTAGACCTGTGTACCAGATAAAGGAAACTGAGGGCTATCTCAGCATTATGGAAGGGTGGAACATCAATACGGGAATTAATGAAAACTAGGAAAGCTAGATGCCCCTAAACACGAAGTATTTTCCTGAAAGAGTGATTTAGGACTTGGCAAGTAACTACCACCATGCTCGAAATGGGACCTGGTGACGAACACATTGGCATTGGTGCAAGTTAGAGCATAGTTAAAAAAATAAGCCTACCACAATGTCAGTGCTTCTAGAAGAGCTCTGGTGGACTTGGTTCTTTAAGGAGCACCTAGGGCCAAGCATCTCCGGTGCCCTGGAGTTCTCAGTGCGCCCTTCTGCTTGCTTCCTTAGGGCTCCTGGGGATCTGGAAAGGATCAGTACAGCAGAGAGCTGCTTGTGTCTTCCATCTTCGCAGCTGCTAGTCGCAAGAGGAAGAAGCCCAAAGAAAAAGCACAGCCCAGCAGCTCGGAAGACGAGCTGGACAGTGTGTTTTTCAGGAAGGAGAACGTGGAGCAGGGTCCGAGCGACCTTAAAGAGGAGTCGAGGAAAGACAGAGAGCCGTCAGGCGGAAAGCAGAGCATCCTCACTACGCACGAGAGTAGCGCGAGGAAGGATGCGGGCGCGAGGGGGAGGCCGGCGCGACAGGAGGGGCGCTCATCAGGGGGCTCCGGGCTCAGCCGGCCGGGTGCAGGTCAGGACAGCCCGCGGGCCCCCGCACCCGGGCCCTTCCAGGCCGGACCGTGCAGCAGGACAGCCGCACAGCTCCCGGCCGGGGTCTCCGACCCCAGCACCAGCCTGGACCACGGCCGGCGCAGCCCGGACGCGCAGTCGGTGGCCGAGAGCAGGGGCGACGAGGCAGATGACGAGCGGAGCGAGCGCATCAGCGAGGGACGGGCGGTGGAGACAGACAGCGACGGCGAGGGCGAGCTGCCCCCTAGCCCGCCTGCACGGCCCCGGAGCGACCCGGACCCCCACGCCCGGCTGCGCCACAGACACTCGGCAGGTAGCGAGGGCACGGAGCGCAGCCTGACGCCAGACGTGGACAGCCTGGCGCCTGGTGTGGATGACCTGACACCAGATGTGGACGGCCTGGCCTTAGGTGTGGACGGCCGCCGGCCGCAGTTTAGCTCACACCGGCTCATTGGCTGCGACACGCTGTCCAGGAGGAAGTCGGCTCGGCTCCAGGCGGACTGTGCGAGCCCCGGGGACTCAAGCGACAGAGACGCGCCTACCCTCGCCAGAGTGCTGGACGTGATGAAGAGGGGCAAGTCCACCGGAAGTCTGCTCCCGCCGGGCAGAGGCGAGTTGGACAGGCCGGAGCCCACCTGGAGAGCGCGGATCGCCGACCGGCTCAAGCTGCGGCCCCGCGCGCCCACGGACGACATGTTCGTGGCACAGCCCACGGGGAGGAAGGGCATCCGGCGCCGACACACGCTCGGGGGCCACCGGGACGCGGACATCAGCGGCCTGGGATTCTGGAAGGCGCACGAGCAGAGCGCGGACCCAGACTCGGAGCTTTCCGCCGTGAACCGGCTACGACCAAAGTGCCCAGCCCAGGACCTCTCCATCTCGGACTGGCTGGCCAGGGAGCGCGTGCGCAGCAACGCCTCGGACCTGGGCGCAGACGCCCAGGAGCCGCAGCCTGGGAGTCCGGGCGTGCGGGAGACCGCCAGCACCGCCACCACCGAGGCACCCAGCACTACCACCACCGAGGCACCATGCTCCCAGCACCGCGCCAGGGCTGCCACCAGCACCGCGGCTGCACCCAGCCGGCCCCTTCCCACACCACCACGGTCACCGGACCAAATGAACGGAGAAAGCTTCCAGAACCGGAGCCAGAACGCGGGATCCGCGGCCAGTGGCCGCCAGCACAGACTGGCCGATGGGCCGGGCCCCAAGGCGCAGTTGCACCCGTGTCTTTAGGCGGCGGCATGTCCACTCGAGCACGTAAAAAGCTATTGTTACACGGTCCAGTAACTCTGTAAATATGTTTCTTGTACCAGAATTGTTATTATGCAGCCTTGGTTTGGGCTGGTTTCATCATTTTGCACTGTGAACTAGCTTTACCGTGCATTACTACAGCCAGAAGAACACACATATATATTTAAAAATATATCAGATAGTTGTATACAAATAAGCTATTTGTTACAACTTAACTACATAGTATATACCCCAAATTACTGAACAAAATCGCTGTTACTATGCAGCAAAATTGTTCTTTCGGTTTTCTCACTAACAAAAGTGCCTCATGAAAGTACGTTTGATTTTTAGGGTGCCATATTGTCAAAATTAGATAACTTACATTGAATAAATGAATGCGTTTTACCAGTAACAACGTTCATTACACTCACCAGTTCTAACACAGGTTGGTACAGAACTTCAATTCCTTAGTCATTCCAGGTGGATCTGAGTTTTATATTCAAACTTTTAATACAGTTTTTGAGTTTTGTGTGACTTGAATTTTTAATCTTTCTGTAAAATACATAACTTAAATGAACATATTATATGCGTATCTTTTCTTCAGATACCAGATTTTATATAAATGTTGTAACATAGGTATGTAGATAGTGGATCCTGGATGGAACTGGCTTCTTACAAAGAAGGATATGAATCTGCATGAGTACTTCAAACCTGTGTCATGCCTCTGCGCATACCCAATTAAACACTGGAAATAAAAATTGTTTTGGTGAACTTTGCATTGTTTGGAACTTTGTTTTGTTTTTGATCTTTTGAGACAGGGTCTCCCTGTAGCCCCAGCTGTCCTGGAACTCACTATGTAGACCAGGCTGGCCTTGAACTCACGGAGATCTGCCTGCCTCTGCTTCCTGGGTGCTGGGATCAAAGGTGTGTACCACCGTGCCCAGCAGAACTTTGTTTTTAAATGTTGCCCATTTATACACTAATTATTCCTATATTTTAAAAATTAACTCCTGTATGTGTATAGTGCACCTCTCCACTTGCTGTGCTGGTAAAGATCTCTTACAGATTCTTACAGGACTCTGACCTCACTCCTGTGTACAGATATTTGACATTTCTAGCTAAAGCAGTATAGATTGCCCACCTTTTCTCAGAATGCACCAAGTGGAAAGCACTTGAGTTGTGGACGTCATCCCAGTTCTTTACTTCCCAGATATGTGTTAAGTTAGATGATGTAACTTCTCTGATTTCTTCATATAAACAGTGACAGTAATACTTCCCAGTGTAAGTGCAATTCCTGGATAACAAAATGCTGTCCCAACAAACGCAGTGTTTGACAATCTTAGCAATCATTGGAGCTATGGATTCTCAACTGTCAGACTTGAAGCTATGAAAAATATTTTTAAATTCCCCTTTACCACAAAATGAAATTCATGTATTTACATATCTTTATATATAGTCAGCATATCATAGAGGCCACAGTTCCCTTATTACAAAAAATACATGTATAACATAAGCATTTCAGTATGCAGATGCTCAGACATAGCCACGTTGTAGAACTCTCATGGAGTAAATGTGGCACAGGCAGGTGCGGTCACTCACAGTGCACTGACCATAAATGGGGCTGAATTGCTATGCCACCAGCGATGTGATTTTCTTAAACAGCATGCTGCTAGTAAAGATCTCAAGAGAACACTTTTGCTTAGTTTACATGGCAGAAGTAAAAGCATATTAGTAACCATCAAAAATAACTTAGGCATTTAAAAACATTTGGTTCAGGAGGCTGGAGAGATGGCTCAGTGGTTAAGAGCATTTGTTGTTCTTGCAGAGGACCTGGGTTCCATTCCCAGTGCCCATGTGGTGGCTAACCATCTAACTCCAGTTCCAGGGGTACATGTGGTACACATACATGTAGGCAAACACATAAAAATAAATGTTTTGAAGAAGTTTGGTTCAAGGCGATTGTATTCCAATCTGCCCTTAAGTTCATTTTTTTAAAATATTTTATTATTTTATGTGTTATGAGTGTTTTGCCTGCATGTGTGTTAAGTGCACATGTGTTGTGCAGTGAATGCCTGCAGAGGTCAGCAGAGGGCTTTGGATTCCCTAGAAGTGGAGTTATGAATGGTTGCTGGCTGCCCTGTGTGTGCTGGGAATCAAACCCGTCCTCTGCAAGAGCAACCAGTGCTCTTAACTGCTGATGCATCTCACCAGCCCCATTTTTTTTTTTAAGATTTCATTAGTTGTACCTTTTTAAAATTCTAATGTAATTGCTTACATAATTGTTTTTTCCAGGACTTTCCTTTTTTCTTTCTTTCTTTTTTTTTTTGTTTTGTTTTGTTTTGTTTTGTTTTTTTGAGACAGGGTCTCCCTGTAGCCCCAGCTGTCCTGGAACTCACAGAGATCCACCTCTGCCTCCTGAGTGCTGGAATTAAAGACATGTGCCACCATGCCTGGCTTTTACTTTCTAATATATGCATTTTATAGACCTGCAGGCTCTATTTTTATTAACTTTTTTATGTTCACTGGCAAAATGGCTGTATGGTAGAGGTGCCTGGCAGCAGGCCTGACAACCTGAGTTCACTCCCTGGAACCTGTATGGGGAAAGGAAAGAACCAATACATCTACATTAAAATGTAATCTTATGTTTTCTAGTTTCCCTTCTGCTTTTTTCTTTGAACCTGTGTGTTATTTGCACGTGGATTGGTATAATTTCCGCACATCTAAAGGCTTTCTAGTTAATAGCCAAAGGCATACAGGATCACTGAACATAGCGAGTTTTCAAACATTCAAAACATACATGATCAATTTTTAATTTTTTATTCTGTATGAGTGCAGGCACCTGCATGACATCATGTCTTCTGATGCAAGTGGGCATCAGAGGGCAACTCTCAGGATTCACTCCTGCCACCTTGATGGATCCAGGGGTTGAACTCCGGTTGTTAGGCCTGCCTGGAAGCATGTCCACCCCCTAAGCCACCTTACTGGCCTTCTTGTCGTTTTAAAGAAGTGTTCCTCCTTGGGAAGAGTGCGTGTGTGGTCCGTCAGGTGACATAAGAAAAAAGAATGAAAGCTGGGCATGGTGGTGCACACCTGTGATCCCAGCACTTGGGAGGCAAAAACAGGTGGATCTCTGTGAAGTCAAGGCCAGCCTGGTTTACATATTGAGTTCCAGGCCAGCTGGGACTACAGGAGATACTGTTTCAAAAAGACACACAATTCTGTAAGTAGTAAACCTACCTTTCAAGAAAAGCATGTGAAATAGACATTTCCAAACAGAAACAAAAATTTACTAGCATACTCACACTAACAGAAATAGTAAAGTTATTTCTTTTATGTGTATAAGTATATTGCTCACATGTGTGTAAGTGCACCCATGTTGTACAATGCCTGCAGAGGTCAGATGGCATCAGATCCTCTGGAACTGGAGTTACAGATAGTTGTTAGCTGCCATGTGGGTGCTAGGAATCGAACCAGGCTCCTCTGCAAGAGCAGTCAGTGTTCTTAACCACTGAGCCATCTCTCCAGTCCCATAATTAAAGTTCTTTAGGAAGAAAAAGACCCCAGATGAAAAATAGAATTGCAGGGAGAAATGCAGAACCAAAGAAATGGAAATTGTTGGTAAGTCTCTGTGTGTGTGTGTGTGTGTGTGCGCGCGCGTGCGTGCGTGCGTGTGCGTGCGTGTGTGTGATCCGTCATAACTGATGTGGGTTTTTATTGCTTTTCCATTTTTTTTCCCTTACCTGTCAGCAGTTTTCTGTAGTGTGTGATTTATGATGCTTTGGGTCTTGAATTTGTCACTTGACAGCCCTTTAGGAAGCTTCCCGCATACATTCCTTCTGCTCATGGTGTTGTGTCTGTTCTTTACCATGCAACACACAATTCATGATGTCTGTATGTTCATCCTTTCAATTTACAGGTATTGATCCATATTGTCTACTGTCAATTCATCCTGTCTCAGGTTTATTCAATCTTACTTCTTAAT
>NW_008336953.1:3637252-3641519 GCF_000622305.1 Nannospalax galili | reverse complement strand
TTTGGTCTTTTTGAGACAGGGTCTCCCTGTAGCTCCAGCTGTCCTGGAACTCACTGTGTAGACAAGGCTGGCCTTGAACTCACAGAGATCTGCCTGCCTCTGCCTCCCCAGTGCTGGGATTAAAGGTGTGCGCCACCACGCCCAGCTTGGTTATAATTTTTTTTTATATCCTATTGTTTGGTAAACACTCCAGCTCATTTCCTTGAGCATGTTATTCATATTTAAAGTTTATTTTTTAAACTGTTAATCTCTGTGTCACTCGTGGTTCTGTTTGTTACTCCATTTTTTTTTAAAATCACATTCCAGATGTATTTAAATGAGGCAGCAGTGGTTGATGCTTTCCTCTGGAAAGGGGTCTCCATAGCCGCTGGAGGATGGAGACAGTTGAGGAAAGGCTGCAGTCTTTGTAAGGATACTTCTGACTCTGGTTCAGCCCCTTTCCAAAAGTGGAACTTCAGACACAAATGACACAGAGTAGTTCCTGAATGGCCTTGTCACCTCAATGCTTTGAGATGGTCTACATCACCAATCTGACTCATTTTCTCTGCTTTCGGCCTTTGTAGCCTTTCATTCCAAACAGCTTCAGAGAGTGGCAAGCACCTTATAGTGGGAACCCCAGCTTGAGCTCTCTTTTGAGCCTCACTCGTTTCTGAGATCTTGGTTCTCTAGGCTTAGCAATTCAGCACCCCATGTTCCTGCATATTTACAGCTCCCCAGTCTAGGAAAAAAAAAAATGCTGTTAACCCTCTCAAACCTCATACTTGACTTCTGAGTCTTCCCCTATATTTGAGAGTCTACAAATGCCCCTGAAAAAAAAAATAGGAAGCACAGGCTTGCCTTCTGCCTTGGATTTTATCTCCTCAAGTTCTGGCTGCCTCGATGATACCCCAGTTATTCTGCTTTCATTCAGCAATCCCAATCTCTGTGTAGCAGGCTTGCTCTACAAGGAGCATTATCCACAAGTCAGAAATCCAAAGAGCTCTGAAATCCAAACCTCTAAGCACTGACTCAAGGTTCACAAGTTTTGAAATTTGGAGCATTTCGATTTGGGGATTCAAGATGTTCAACCCACAAAGTCTAAAAATTTTCTAAAATCAGAGAAACTCAAATGTGTAATGATTGTGGTTCCAAACATTTTGTTTAGATAAAACATACTTGGTCTGAGGTAGAAATAGATATAGCCTAATTCAGATTATTTATTATCTATTCATTTATAATTTATTTATTATTTATCCATTTATAAATAAAGTCTTATAGCCTGGCCTAGCCTTGAATTTGCTCTGCAGTCAAGGATGACTTTGAACTTCTGATCTTCCTGCCTCCACTTCTTAGTTACCACAGTACTTGAGATCAACCATTGTTTGTGTTTGCAACAAGCACACTACCAACTGAGCTCTATTCTGATCCCTCATTTTTAAAATTTTTATTTTATGGTATGACTTTATTACCTGCCTGCATGTGTGTAAGTGCACCTGTGTCGGGCCCAAGGATGTCAGAAGAGAACGTCAGATCCCCTGGAACTGGAGTTGCAGACAGTTATTAGCCACCATGTGGGTGCTGGGAATCAAACTCGGGTCCTCTGCAAGAGCAGCCAGTGCTCTTATCCACTGAGCCATGTCTCTAGCCCTGTGAGCCCTCATGTTATTTATTTATTTATTTATTATTTTTAAATAATTTATTGAGAATGTCATACATGCATATAACGTGTTTTGATCAAATCCATGCCCACTCCTTCCCCTCCATCTCCTCCCATGTCTCCCCATCACTTTTTTCTGATAACGTCATGTACTCTTTCTTCTTTCATTTATTTATTTATTATTTATTTATTTATTTGTTTATTTTTACAGGGCTTTGGCTATTCTAACATTCCTCCCTCTGAAGAGGTAACCCTGAAATCTTTTAAGGATTAGATAAAAGCTCCCAAATATTTTTGACATTTTTGGCCTTTGGAACAGAGTAGGTTGCTCCAAGAGGCCTGAGGATATTGTGAGTTTTAGCCAAGAAACTGGCTACTTTGCTTTGGGGTCATTTTACCCTAACTGCCTAGCCAATTCCTACCTCCTATTCTTATCACACTATCCTCTGAAGAGGTTACCCAAATTGCCCATAGGGAATCGGGATGCAGACCACTCTGGCTTCTTCCAAGCTGAACAGGGACGCAGGGTGAGGCAATTAGAGTACCGGTTAGGTGGGTCTATCTAAAAGACCACAAATTGCAGACCTCTTATCTAAAGGATGAAAAGAAAGTCCTTGAATCTGTGACTAGGAGATGTGAAGGAGAAGTAAAGGCAAGAGTAATTAGCATTACAAGTTCTAGACAGGGAACTAGAAAGAAGTCAGAGCAGGTTAAATTTTAAATGTTCATATGAGAGTCCATCAGAATTTCTTGACAAGGGCTTTCAAAAGCATCCCTCTATTGGGTTCCTCCTCATTCAGGATTTCCTTTCAGGTATTTTGATAGCTGTTGGAGTGGTTAGAATCAGTGTCAGTTCCCTCTCAAAGGCTTCTAAATAGGGGGAGAAAACAAATTCATCCATCATTTTAGAACAATAGCGGGTTGTCTCCCTTAGCTCCAGGCGGGCACTACAGTATTGGAGACCAAGATTTGAAATCTTACATCTGAGTAGCACTTTCTGGTTAGGAACGAAATCATGAATGAGAAATAATTGTCTAAATAACTATTTATATAGACTTAAGTCTAATCTCTGGGAAGTGGAATCCCTTGAAAGCTTAAAGAAATATACTGATGACTTTACTCTGGTTGTACTTTCCTTTTGGGTATTGACCCAAATAAATCTATTTTTACACTTAAGATCATTTGAGGATCTGTTCCTCAGGGGTCACATGGGCTTGGGAGGAGCTCCTGGCTCCTTTCTTTTACCAGTTCCATCTATGTGAAGATAAGTCAAACGTCCTGCTCGATCACGTCTGGCTTCACTTGGAAGCATGAATAAGATGTTTCTTCTGAGTTGACCCTCCTCCTTGTAGACTGGACACTGGTTCAGTCCATCTCGTGGCATCTCCATGACCTCCCTAAACAAAAGGACAGGTGACTCACCACAGTTACAGGACATTTTGAGAGATGTTCCATAGTCCCCTGGAACTTAGTCGACCTTGGGGGGCAAAGGGCAAAAACTGTCCTTTAAGTCCCTCTGACCACATTTGGATAGGCCTCAAACTATAGCTGCTGTTACACATACAATAAGGTTAGATCCACCAGTCTGGTACTTTTAATTATTATGTGCTATGTAGATAAGGCTTGGGTAAAAAAACAAACATTCTCTTGACTAGATGTATATTTTGTTCCTTAAACTAGTTGACTAAACTATGACCATAGAAATTTTAAAATTATGTGTATATTATTTTTGTCTCATCCTTTATATATCACAACAAACCTACACAGACCTTCATCACTTGCTTAGGCTTTCTCATTTTTTTTTATTTTGGAAAATATCTCCATTCCCATATCCTTTTAATGTCTTTTACATTCTCATTTTCTCTTTTTTTAAAAAATAATTATGAAACATAATAGCATTAACATATTTTCCATCTGTTGTGAGACTTCTTTTCCTGGGGATGCTAAGCAATGCTTATTCCCTTTCAAGGTGTCAAGCCAACTTTGATCAAAGTTTTACTGGGGAACCAATGAATTTATTGAGCTTATTTACCAAGATAACTGAGGGGTTGCTGAGGTGTATGTATGACCTGAGGGTATGCACACTGGAAAGCCTTTACCCAGCATGGGTCATGCCTTCTCTTCCTAGCCTTCCCCAGATTGTATCCTTTAGCCCTCCCCAAATCCAGGAGGCCATGTGTGATTAAGGTCAAGTTACATACACTTGGCTGAGAAGAGTGGCTGGATACTCTGGTGACAGTCCAATGACCCTGCTTGTCCCTCCTTTAATGAATGAGCACAACCATCAACAAGCCCAATTGTGACTGTGTTTAGCGATCAGGCTCAGCTGAAGTCGTGATGATGGTAGTTATTTCATCAGAAGGGACTGCTGTGTAGCATCATCTTACTAAAAGGACCTGGAATTTAAAGGACTTGGTGCTAAGATCTACATATGAGAGAGAACATATATCATTTGTTTTTCTGAGTCAGTATTCACTTAGTATAACAGTTTCTAGATCCATCCATTTACCTGCAAATGTCATTATTTCATCTTTCTTTACTGCTGAATAGAACTCTGTTGTGTAAATATATCACATTTTTTTAACCACTCATCAGTTAAGGGACACTTAGGTTGCTTCCATCTCTTAGCTA
>NW_008336953.1:3634387-3636553 GCF_000622305.1 Nannospalax galili | reverse complement strand
TGGGGTCTTTGATCCATTTGGAGTTGACTTTTGTGCAAGGTGAAAGATAGGCATCTAGTTTCATTCTTCTACACGTAGAGATCCAGTTTTGCCAGCACCATTTGTTGAAGATGCTGTCTTTCCTCCATTGTGTGTTCTTGGCACCTTTGTCAAATATCAGGTGGCTGAAACTGCATGTACTTGGGTTTGGATCTTCAATGATGTTCCATTAATCTGTGTCTATTTTTGTGCCAGTTCCATGCTGTTTTATGACTATAGCTCTGTAATATACTTTGAGATCTGGTATAGTAATCCCCCCAGCATTGCTCTTTGTGCTCAGGGTTGCTTTGGCTATCCTGGGTCTTTTGTGCCTCCATGTGAATTTAAGAATGTTTTTTTCTAATTCCATGAAGTGTGTCATGGGGACTTTGATTGGTATTGCATTGAATCTATGTGTTGCTTTTGGTAGGATGGTCATTTTCACAATATTAGTTCTTCCAATCCATGAACATGGGAGGTCCTTCCATCTCCTGGTGTCTTCCTCAATCTCTTTCTTTAACGATTTAAAATTTTCATTGTAGAGATCTTTGGTGTCTTTGGTCAAATTTATTCCAAGATAGTTTTTTTTTTTTTTCAGCAATTGTGAATGAGAGCATTTCCCTCTATTCTTTCTCCAATCGCTTGTTGTTGGTGTATAGAAAGGGTACTGATTTTTGTAGATTGATTTTATCACCTGAAACTATACTGAAAGTGTTGATCAGTTCTAGGAGTTTTCTGGTGGAACTTTTGGGATCTCTTAGGTATAGTATCATATCATGTGCAAAAACTGACAGTTTGACCTCTTCTTTTCCAATTATTATTCCTTTAATTTCCTTTTCTTGCCTTATTGCTCTAGCAAGAGTTTCAAGCACTATGTTGAAAAGGAGTGGAGATAGTGGACACCTTGTCCTGATTTTAATGGGGATACTTCCGGCTTTTCTCCATTCAGAATGATGTTGGCTGTGGGTTTGTTGTATATAGCTTTAATTATGTTGAGGTATGTTCCCTCCATCCAATTCCCTCTAGGATTTTTGAACATAAATTCATGCTGAATTTTGTCAAAAGTCTTTCTGCATCTATTGAGATGATGACAATGTGGTTTTTGTCTTTGAGTCCATTTATATGATTAATGACATTTATTGATTTGAATATATTGAACCATCCCTGCATCTCTGAGATAAAGCCTACTTGATCATGGTGAATGATCTTTTTGATGTGTATGTGGTTTACAAGTATTTTGTTGAGAATTTTATCTATGTTCATTAAGGATATGGGTCTATAGTTTTCTTTTTTGGTTGTGTCTTTACCCAGTTTGGATATTAGAGTGATGCTGGCTTCACTCCTTCATAGAGGGAATTTGGGAGTTCTCTCTCTGTTTCTATCTGATAGGGCTCAGATCTAGGTGATCCCAGACCCAGAAACCATGAGGCTCCTAAGAGGAGCTGAGTCAACCAACTCCCAGCCACCTGCAAGTTAACAAAAGCAGCCCCTAGGAAGTTAATGACCAATGTATTGTGATCACCAGAGCATGCACCACAGGCTGACAAAGAGGTTTCCCTAGCCCTTAGCTGCAATTAATTCCTTGACCACTGTAAGTATAGAAAACATGTGTTACAGTAGATGTTTTCCTTGATAAGTTTCACCAGGTACAGACCCCATGCCCTCCATGAGCAAGCAGCCTCCAAAATAGTCCCAAACAGCAGAAAAATATTCTTTTTTTCCTCATTCTTTCCCTTTATAAGCTACCCCTCTGCAGCCATTAGGCTGCTGGTTCTTCCTCACATCTGCCTTGAGGACCAGCCCGCCAAACCTAATTAAACTCTCCCTTTGCCAGAGTCCTCTTTGTTTCTGTTTCCCAGAGATCCGGACCCCTGTCACCTTTTTATCTAACACTATCTTTTTGAATAATTTAAGTAGTATTGGTTGGAGGTCTTTAAATGTCTGGTAGAATTCTGCTGTAAATCCACCTGGGCCTGGGCTTTTTTTTAGCTGGGAGGCTTTGTATTACTGTTTTGATTTCCTTATATCTTATGGGTCTGTTTAAAGTGCTGATCTCTTCTTGGTTTAACTTTGTGGTTCCCATGAGTTTAGATATTCATCCATTTCATTTAGATATTCAAACTTAGTAGGGTGTAGGTCTTTAAAGCA
>NW_008336953.1:3602542-3634286 GCF_000622305.1 Nannospalax galili | reverse complement strand
CATTCATTTCTGCTCTGATTTTTGTTATTGCTTCTTGTCTGTTGGATTTGGGTTTCAGTTGTTGTTGCTTTGCAAGTGTCTTGAGTTGCAATGTTAAGTCATTTACTTGGGCTCTTTCTAATTTTTTAATATAGGCACTTAGAGCTATAAACTTCCCTCCTAGGACTGCTTTTAACATGTTCCAGAGGTTGTGTTGTGCTGTATTGTCCTTTTCATTGAATTCCAGGAATTCTTTTATTTCTTTCTTAATTTCTCCTTTGACCCACTCGTTGTTTAGCAGTGTGTTGTTCAATCGCCACGAGCTCATGTGGTGACTAGGGCTTTGTCCAGTGTTTATTTTGAGCTTTATTGCATTGTGGGCTGATAGAATGCATGGAATTATTTCAATTTTTTTGTATTTGTTGAGGTTTGTTTTGTGGCCCAGTAAATGGTCAATTTTTGAAAAAGTTCCATGGGGTGCTGAGAAGAAAGATGTCTGTTAGGTCCATTTGATGTACAATATCGTTTAATTCAAATGTCTCTCTGTTTATTCTTTGTCCAACTGACCTGTCTAATGGAGACAGTGGGGTATTGAAGTCCCCTACTATTACTGAGTTAGGGTTAATCTGTGTCTTAAAGTCCTGTAGTGTTGTTTTTATGAATTTGGGTGCACCAGAGTTTGGTGCATATATGTGAAGAATTGTAATATCTTCTTGGTTAACTGTTCCTTTTGTCAGAATGAAGTGACCCTCCTTATCTCTTCTGATTACTTTGAAGTCTATTTTGTCAAATATTAGAATTGCAACCCCTGCTTGTTTCTTAGTGCCATTTGCTTGGAATATTCTTTTCCATCCTTTTACCTTAAGGTAGTAACTGTCCTTGAAGGTGAGATGGGTTTCTTACAGAGAGCAAAGAGATGGATTTTGTTTCTTAATCCATTCACTTATCCTGTATCTTTTGACTAGGGAGTTCAGTTCATTGATATTTAAGGTTATACTGAAAGATGTATATTGGTTGCCATCATTTTGATTGCTGTTTGTGTTTTCTGTCTAATTTTCTGTTTCCTTAATTATACCTTTATTCATTTTCTTTCATTGCCCCTGGGGTATAGTTGTTTCTCTGCTCTCTATATTGCTTCAAGTATTCTCTGAAAGGCTGGTTTTGTGGACATGCATTCTTTTAGGCTATTCGTGTCATGGAAGATTTTTCTTTCCCCTTGAACTATAATAGACATTTTTGCTGTGTAAAGTATTCTGGGCTGGCAGCTATTGTCATGTAGAACTGGAAATACCTTGGTCCAGGCTCTTCTGGCTTTCATAGTTTGCATTTATACATCAGCTGTAATTCTGATGGGCTTTCCTTTGTATGTGACTTGCTTTTCTTTTGTTGATTTCAGTATTCTCTCTTTGTTCTGCATATTTAGTGTTTTTGCTATGATTATACCATGGGGAGTTTCTTTTCTGATCCTGTCTATTTGGTGTTCTATGTGCTTCCTTCATTTGTATGGGGATGTCTTTCATTAATTTTCAGAAATTCTCTTCTACAATCCTGTTTAAGATCTGTTCAACAGCATTAACCTGAAATTCTTCTCTTTCCTCTATTCCTATGATCTGTAGATTTGGTCTTTTCATGGTGTCCCACATCTCCTGCATATTCCGTTCCTGTGTTTTTAAAAATTTTCCATAATCTTTGCCTGAGTGATCCATTTCTTCACCTTTATCCTCCAGTGTTGATATCCTGTTTTCCATTTCGTTCATCCTAGCAGTGAGGCTTTCCCCTGTTGTTTCAAGTTGGCTTATTGAGTTTTGCACTTCCTTCTTCATTTCTGCCTGAGTTTTCTTCAGTGTTTTCTATCTCTTTTGAGAATTCATTCAGAAATGTATCCCTATCTTCTTTTAGTCATTTGTTTGTTCATGTGTTCTTTAAATTCTTTGAATTCCTTGATCGTGCTTATGATTGTTCTTTTAAATTCAGTGTCCTGGGTTATCTCTAGGGGGTTTTCCTTGTAGAACTCTTCTACAGGATTGGTGGAGTTTGGTGGGGACATAGTGTTTTGACTTTCCATTTTATTATTCTTTCCTTGTGATTTTGGCATGTGAATTTCTTTTGTTGTTTATGATTCTGATATGAGAATGAAGTTGAAGTTTGCTTCTGTTTGTATTATTGAGGTGCCTAGGTCCTTTCCTTATTGGTTATGTAAAGCTGGTTGGTACAGGGTTCATGTTCTCTTGGGTTTTATTTTGGAGGGAACCGATGGCTTCAGATGAGCTATTCAGGGGTACCCACAGAAGCCCAATTCAGGTCAGGTACACTCAGGCTTCCTTCACCACATGGAGGTAGGATCCAGGGGCTCTCAGGTAGTCCCCTGTGTTCTCAGGCCCTCTGCCGGGGGGGGGGGCAAAGGGAGGCCAGAACTCAGCACTCTCTGGTGGTCTGCTGAGATCAGAGCCACTGATCTCAGCAATGGAAGTTGAAACCCACCTGCTCAGGCTGTCTGCTAGGATCTCAGCCTTAGCCTACCAAAGCCAGATCTGCTCTGGGGCCTCACGAAATCCCAGGAAGGGGAATAGGTATGGTGCTATTATGGGAAACCCACCACCATGTAGAGGCAGAATCTGAGTGCTCTCAGGCAGTCCCCTGCATTCTCAGGCCCTCTGCCAGAGGGAGGCCAGAACTCGGTACTCTCTGGTGGTCTGTTCCTCATTTTTTTAATATACAAGAATTTCTGGGAGGAAATTTTAAAATATGTGGCACATCAGGTTGTTCTTGTATGAAAATCCTGATACTTGTCACACCAAAGCCTCTGACGTGTGCTTATTACAGGTGTAAAAGAGCACCTACAGCACAACTCAACATTGAAATATTCCCTAATCTCAGAACAATGGTTCTCTAAAGGCACTCCTCTGGCCAGAAGACCGGCTTTTCTCAAGTAAGCTGGTTTTACCTTTTCTGTAATTCAGGCATGCAACATGCTTCTCTGTGCAATAAACATGAGATGGATGAGGCTGGTGGAGCACGGTGCCAGCATAACGTTTCACGGTAACTTTTGGTAAGTAGTAGTACATGCCAAAATAATGATAGACCAAATAAAGCAGAATCTTAGTTCTCAATCACATACTGAAAGTCTTTTACATCCCTGATTCACAGGTTTGTTTATACCATCCCCACCACAAACGCAAGGTGTTCTACCACATTATGATGGTTGTGGTGTTTCTAGGGAATAAGGTGTTTTTAAGCTCCATTGTAGCCTTACTCGTAACTGTTATGTACATAACCCATGATTAACCAAAACGTCATTATGTGGCTCCTAACTGAATGCATAATCCATTTTCAGGCAACCAATGGGAGGCTTGGAACTTCTCATTCCTGCCACGAGGAACCAAAACAAAATAGCCAGACATAGTGGTAATTCCTTTAATCCCAGCACCCAGAAGCAGAGGCAGGAATACCTATGAGTTCAAGGTCAGCTTGGTCTGTGTATCCTGGAACTGGAGTTATGGGCAGTTGTTAGGCACCACATGGGTGCTGCGATTCAAACCCTGGTCCTCTGTAAGAGCAGCCAGTGCCCTTAACTGCTGAGCCACCTCTCCCACCCCTCATCCTTTAATCTTGAACCTTTCTTTATCTCTATTGTCTATAACTAGATGCACACCCTTATGTCTGTTTTTGTTTTGTTTTAATTAGTCTGACAGAGTATCTCTTTCAACTTCCTTGATTAGTTTTTTTCTCATTGATTGTACTTTCTGATTTGTTCCCATCATCTATCCACTGGCTGTTTTTTAAATTTTTCCTTGTCATCTTTATTTTAATTTGGGTTGATATTTTCCCTTTCCATCCCTCCTCTTTCTGCCCTTTCAGTGGATATGCTAGAATGTATAGTATGCAGGGCTGGAGAGATGGCTCCACAGTTAACATTTATTGCTCTTGGAGAGGACATTGGCTGATTCTCAGCAGTTCACAGGCAGCTCCCAACTGCCCTATAACTCCAGCTCTAGGGGATCTGATGCCTCCATGGGCACCTGCAGTCATATGTACACAGGCACACAAATAATTAAAAATAGGGGCTGGAGAGATGGCTTAGGGGTTAAGAGCACCGACTGCTCTTGCAGAGGACCCGGGTTTGATTCCCAGCACCCACATGTCAGCTACGAACCATCCTTAACTCCAGTTCCAGGGGAATCTGAAGCCCTCTTCTGACCTCCACGGCATTGCACGACATGGGTGCACTCACATACATGCAGGCAATACACAAATACACATAAAATCAAAATAATATATAAATTTTTTTAAAGTTAAAAATAAAACCAGGTGTGGTGGTGCACACCTTTAATCCCAGCACTCAGGAGGAAGAGGCAGACAAATCTCTATGAGATCAAGGCCAGCCTGGGCTATATATTGAGTTCCAGGTGAGCTGTGGCTACAGGGAGACACTGTGTCCAAAAAGGAAGTCAGGAGAGGGAGGACGGTGGGAGTTGGGTAGTATTGGGGGGAGGGTGGGGATAATGGGGGCACTGTGACTAGGGAGGGAGGGAGAAGGGAGGCTGTATGGGAGAATAAAAGAGTAGAGATGAGTGAATATTAGGGGGCTAGAGGGAAAAATGATGCCCTTGAAACCCTATGAGAAATGCACACATGGTATCTGAACATTAATGCATATGTATACCTGGGAGCTGCTTGGCAAGGAACACAGTGCCAGACAGAAGAGACTTGAAACAATGGAGCAGGAACTGAGCTGGAAGCCTTCTAACTGAAGTTTGGCTATCATGGCGGTAGATGATGATATGCAAACTCCCAAGGGAGAGGAGCAGTCAACCTTCCAACCCAACCCTAAAGTATAATAACCATAACAACCAGCATGGCAAACTACCTCTATTGGTGCAGTAGTGGTGCTGTTATCTGCAGGGCAATCAACAGCTGTCTAATTGGACTTAAAGCCCTGTCAATGGGAAGGAACTCATGGGTGGCACTGTAAACTCAGTCAAATACACATGGCAGGGGAGGACATAGAGCCTAGAGAAAACCCTATCTCTTCCATATCTCAAGACAAAAGAAACTTCTTACTATGTGCTAAATATCAATCCTTCTATTTGCAGACAAGCATGCTGTACAGCACTCATTAAAGAACCTTCTTTTTGCAACAGATGGAGGATACTGCAGAACTGCACACCTGGTCAGACACAGAGAACATATGTTTGAGAGATGCTCAGTACTAGGTGACAGATCTACAGTTGAACCTCTACAACTATGGCTCATGGAACATAGCAGAATACGAGGTAGAGAGAAAACTAACATATCCCTCAACTCTCACCAGTAAAGCTTCCTTACACAACAGAGTTCGATGCACACAGAAGGCCACAACTGGCCAAGTTTTAACGAATAAGAGACTGTAGAGTGTATGATAGTACTCCTATATGGAACCTCACCCACCCACTGCTCAGGGACTATTGCAGAAGAAGGGGTGGAAAGATTATAGGAGCCAGGGCTTGTTTGTGAGCACAGGGAAGCAGAGGCTTCCAGGGCACTGGAAGCTTGCACATGTGAACATGTATCAATAGTGGCATCAAGCACAGGACCCATGTCAACTCAAACAAGAGCCCAAATTGGAGGAGAGAAATGGGTTGCAGGCCGGCACTAGACTGAGAACTATTCGAGACTGATTGCTGCTGGGTGAGGAAGAGTAGGACTTACATACAATCATTAGATGAGCTGACCAGCCTCCAGTGGATGTGTTTACACTGAAGGACATTTAGATACAAATGTCTGAATGAATAAGACTTAAAACGCATGGCAAAACACATGAGGCTTGGTGCGGGAATGGGGGAGGCATGGTTGGGGGAGGGGGTCTAAATTTGATTAAGAACTGTTGCATGAAATTACAAAACCTCAATAAAAATATATTTTAAAAAATCAAAAGGAATATGATACTTGTGCTAAAAAAAAGGACAATTTTCGTTCTGCCTTCCTCTCAAGCAACACAAAAATAAAGTGTCTGTTCATGCCAGCTGCCCCAACTTTATACTAACATCTTACAGAATTTTATTATTGTTTTTCACTGGCATGTTTACCATTTCCACTGTCACTGCTCCTTGTAATTCGGGCCAACATGTCATTTTTTCATGGTTCCTGAATGGCATCTTTTGAAGGTTCCTTTAGTGAAAATCATTGGTGGTAAATATCCTTAGCTATTATTTATCTTTGAATGAGATTATTTTTGCTTTTAACTCTTGGAAGATTGTGTTGCTGGACACTCCGTTATAAGCTGACAGCAGTATTTTCCCTTCAATATTTGGAGATCCCAACCTGAAATCCCAACTGGACTCCATTGTATTCTAGCTGACGTTTCTATCCAGCTCCCACCTCCTGCTCACATGCCTGCTAACCAATCCCAGCCAGGCAGAACCAGTCCTATGAAGGCTGTACCTGTATTTCAGGAGGTACATTGTTTCTACAGTACTGAAAAACCTACAACTAACTATCCAGGTAGCATGTCCTCTTCCAGCTACACAAAATGGAGCCCTTTACTTCTGCAACTCTGAGAAACTTGTTTTTTTCCTATCCAAAACTTAGAAACTTTTATTTAACTGAAAACCTCTGTTAACTGACCTGCCCCTGATCTGTTGTAACTATGGTGATCTGATGTAACTATGGTTATTGACATTGCCCCTGGCATGATGTAATTGTGGTTTTAAGCTTTATAAACTCTGCCCTGCTACTCCTTGGGGTCAAGAGTTGTTTTGGGTGTTAGCCCTTGCTCAACTGCTGGCTAGTAAAGAATTCTTAATTCAACTATCACTATGTACTATGTGGCATTCCTCTGTGTTGCAGAGGAATTATACAATCCATTCTCTTGACTGTGGTGTTAACACTGAATCAGGAATCTGTGTAAGTAACTTACTTTTAAAATTCTCAGATCATTTTAGGATTGTCTCTTTGTTGTTCTGAGGTTTTAATACAATGTGTATAGATTTCATTTTATTATCCTGCTTAGAATTTATGTGGCTTTATAAACTGAAGTTTGGCATCTTATCAGATTTACTTTCTAGTATTGATGCGCACACACACCTTGCTCTATCATCTCTTTTGGGAACCCTTCTTAGAATGTTTTCCATGAGCTCCCTCCACCCTCCACATTCTTTTTTTTTTTTTTTTTTGGTCTTTTTGAGACAGGATCTCTCTGTACTCCAGCTGTCTTGGAACTCACTATGAAGACCAGGCTGGCCTTGAACTCACAGAGATCTGCCTGCCTCTGCCTTCTGAGTGCTGGGATTAAAGGCGTGGGGACCATGCCTGGCTCATCCTCCACATTGTATTGTTCATAGTTTACGTCTCATTGTTTTTCCTGTGCTGCATTCTGGCTGAGTTCTTCAGAGTTACTTTCCAGTTCACCATTTTACTTTTAGCCATGTCTAATTCACAGTTTAATTTGTTCAATAGGTTTCAAATTTCACTTGCCCTTCTCTAGAAGTCACACTTTCAAAATGACCTTAACTTTGAGCATCATGTTTTAGACTCTTTTAGTGTCTATAAAACATCAAACACTAATCTTACCATGCATGCTAGAACCAGACTGCCTGGCTTCAAATCTAGACTCTGCCACTTATAAAATAGATGAGTTTCCTCCTGTTGAACACTGAGGGAAATGATAATTCCCATCTCTTGGTTACAATCTGTACAGTTATTATCGTATTTTGGATCCCACAATTGCCATAACTTAGTTCTAGTTGGTCTGATTCTTTTAAAAATATTTTATTATTTTTATTTTAGGTGTGTGAGTGTATTGCCTGCATGTGTGTAAGTGTACCCATGTCATGCAGTGCCCATAGAGGTCAGAAGAGAGCATGGGATCCCCTGGATCTGGAATTATGGACAGTTGTTAGCCACCATGTGGGTGCTGAGAACTGAACCTGGGTTCCCTGCAAGAGCAGCCAGTGCTCTTAACCACTGAGCCATCTCTCCAGCCCCCATTCATCTGATTCTTTAATCTGACATCTTTACTAACTCTTCCTGATGGAGATCCACTTTCTCATAAGGTACATGCCCAGTTTCTACTGACACAAATCAGAACAATGGACTTACAGTTTTATCTTTATTGCTGTTTGTCATCGTATACATAGTCCAAATACCCAAATTATGCCTGTCCTTTCCTGTGTTTGAGAATACTCAAAGGCTGCCTTCGGAGACCAACAGGGAGGGGGATTTGAATGAGCATTTCACGAACATTTATGCTGTGACTTGGGAAGTCAGCATGAGGTTCAAAAGCAGCCCAGAGTCATGCAGGAAATAATTTTTAAGCAATCTTTACATTGAAAACCAAAATGTGCATCAATAATTAAATGTATCCAGAGCTGCTATGGGGCAAATGATGTTAATATTTCAGTCTTTTGTGGCTAATTTTGGCTTTTCATTACCAAGAAACTATTATCTTTGGCTATAAGCATTGTTTTTTTTTTTTTTTTAGACTAAATATCGTTGCTTCCTCCAAATATCCCTCCTGTTCAAACAGCCATACATCTGTAACTTGTTCATTATTTCTTCATTTTGGCCAAGATGACTTGAAGAAGTCTATACTATGTAAGTTTTCTTTGTGGTATGTTGACATTTTTATAGTCTAAATTTCTCATGAATTCTTAACAGAAGAAATATCCAATTATTCCCTTCCCCATTTTCCATACCTAGGCTCAAGGGACTCTTTACTAATAGAATATAATGAGAGGAATCAGGGCTTTAGTCTCAGACGCTAGTGGCCCTTCATGGTTGATTTTTGATTGGCAGGCATTTCCCAGCCCCACCATTGGAAGATATTTAGGTAAAGATGGATTTATCCTTAGTCATGCAGAGATGAGAAAAATAATCTCCTTTGTGCTTGCAGATTCCTCATGGGGTTAGTGTAGGTGCTGGGTAAGAGCAAAAACACTCAAGTCAGATTTCTTCATGTAAGCCAGCCTCAAAAACAGAAATGTGACTTTGTTTGGTTTTTGAAGGTTTTACTTTATTATTTTTAATTGTGTGTGTATATGTACATGAGTGCAGGTGCCCACGGAGTAATGACCTGAATCTGGAGTTACAGGTGCTTGTGAACCACCTTCTGTGGGTGCTGAGAACCAAACTCGGGTCCTCTGGAAGTGCAGTATGCGCTTTTAACTGCTGAGCCATTTCTGTAACCTCTTGTTTTTGGTTTCTAGACAGGGTCTCACATAGCCCAGGCTGGTATCCAACTTGCTGTGTAGCGGAGGACAACTTTGAACTCCTGATCCTCTGCCTTCATTTCTGAGTGCTGGGCTTACACATATGTGCCAACACAACCAGCTCAGTGGCATTCTGTTTTTCTGTTTTTTGGGGTTTTTTTTTTTTTTTTTTTTTTTTTTTGAGACAGGGTCTCCCTGTAGCCCCAGCTGTCCTGGAACCCGCTATGTAGACCAGAGTGGCCTCAAACTCACAAAGGTCCGCCTGCCTCTGCCTCCCAAGTGCTGGGATTAAAGGTGTGCACCACCATGCTCGGCTATTTAAAAAAAAAAAAATTTAATTAATGCTCTATTTATAGTATACTTTTTTAAATATTGAAAAATAGTAATCTTTCAATTAACAGACACCATACAAACAAAACTCTTAAGGCATAAAGCCTGATATTTCCTTCCTTCCTTGGGCTGCAAGCTGAGAACCTCCTCCAGCTCAGCCTGGGTCGTCTCTGCCCTTGTTTCTGTCCCTCTGTACCGTACCTTGCCTCCTAATGTTTTACAATCATGCCTCCAGCTGCCACGGATTGCTTTTTCTAGCCCACCCCATGCCTCCTTATCTTCATCTCATGTGGACTTAGCAGACTAATTGTTGGCCTGTGGCCATAGGAAGACAGTGCTCAGGGTGAATAGAGAGATGTTGCATTACAAGAAATCCAAACGTCTTTAAAATTGGAAGTCGTGGCAGCTCTAGTCTCAGGCATCCACAGGCCAGCCACGGGATGGCAACTACCTGGAGAGGGCATGAGTGTTTCCAGTTCGCCTGGTGCCACTGGCCTGTGCCACCTAGCTGTCAGTACTGCAATCTCTGTCTTAATCTGCAAAGCACTAACCTCACTCTTTCTCTACTTGAATGAAATCTCCTTGAATAGGGAGAGGGCAACCATTTGGCTTTTCTACATAGCCCTAAACCCCATTTCTAAGCAAAGAATAGGAAAGACAGTTGAAAAGGGCGTAGGTTTTTGTTTGTTATTTTGTTTACTATTTTTATCTTATGTGTATGTGTGTATTGCCTGCATGTATGTAAGTGCACCCATGTCACCAATGCCAAAGTGGTCAGAAGAGGGTGTCGGATACCCTGCAACTGGAGTTATGCATGGTTGTTAGCCAAGAGCAGCCAGTACTCTTTACTGCTGAGCCAGCTCTCCAGCCCAAGGGCATTTGTTTTTGATGCATACATTTCCTAAGCTAAACTGCCTGTCTCCAGCACTCCCTGTTCTGTGATAGCAGCTAACACCAGGTGAGAATACACAGTGTTTGTTTGATGTGCATCAGCCCTTTGAGTACTCACAGTGGCCAGTGAGACAGATTGTGGCACAGAGTTCTGTTTATTTCCTTTTGCCACTTAAAGAAGAAAAATAGTGTTTAAGCCATTTTAGTTTTCTGTTTTGTATGTTTTCAACTTTCTTGATATACTTCCAGTAATTTCCATCATTTTAGAAAATCTTATTTCTAAGTAACATAACATCTAAAAGCTTCTAGTGACTTGACTTTATTCAGATAAACAATACTAACCTGAGTAATGCCTTCAGCTAGATGTGGCCACATGATTAAGTCCTCACATGCTAGTCACAGGAAGGGCAACATCCAGTTGGTGTCTGGAAAAGCGGGTCACATAGGCCTCTCTCTTGAGCCTGAAGGTAACCTCAGAATGGGAGCCTTGTAGAGTAGACTCCGAGTTCATGGCACCATGGGCTGCCACCACAACTGTTCCTGCCTCTCAGATGTTTGCACCTGAGAAGGGAATAGATGTCTCTCTTGCTTCTGTCACTACTACTTCTGGTTTCTGTCATGTGTAGCTACCTCTAGCTCTTACCTCATAGGTAAGGAAACTCAGGGGAAAGAGTCAGTCATTTGTTCAAATTTATGTAGTTAGGAACAACAAATCTGAACTCTCTACCCAGGTCAGGTACCAAGCACACACTCTAGCACCTTTTGATGACATTACAGTTTGACAGATGGGCTTGCTCTACTGGATCTAGGTTTTGTCTTGAATTTTTAGAACTTAAAAAATTTAGAAATAACTATTCTTTTATGAAATGCTAAGAACACAAAAGTAAATGGAAACATTCTGTTGGTATTATCTGAGTAAAATTTAGTTACTTGGGAATTTAAGATATATGTCTGGTAAGGAGAGGGATGGGAGGGTAGGTAGAAGAGGATGGGGATAGCCAACACTGAGGGTGTTGAAAAAGCTGTGTGAAAGCTTACTACTTTATAAGCTTCCTAAATATATACGTGCACATGTTTAATTGGAGTTACCCTAAATGGGGAATAATGACTACTCCCAGAAGCTTTAAGTTGCCAAGTAAAAAGCCCAGTGATAGGTTACCTACCCAAGTTGTTATTTAGTCAGAGGTCTCCCCTGACTAACCCCAAAACCGTACAAACTATTGCCATTGCTCATGCTTGCCCACCAGAACTTGATAAATTGCATCACTATCTTTGTGGACTGTATGTGTGGTATTGGGGCTCCAAGCCAGGGCTTTGAACATGGTAGGCAAGTGCTGTACCATTGAGCCATATCTCCAGTCCCTGTGGCACACATTCTACTGAGGTATCCACAGCTTCTTCCCTGTGGTAGCAGAGAAACTTCCAAAATTCCACAGGCACAAATCAAAGAGCCACAAGTTTTTGGTGAGCAGAGCAAAATGTACAGTTCTTGCTCATGAAGGAGCTGAGTTCCAGGGGCTTCCACCCCACCGCTGCCCTCCGACCCTTAGGATTCCACTACTGACCCTTTAATCAAGAGTTGCTCTGTGGCGGAAGGCCTGAAAGTCTTGGAGAGAACCTTTGTTTCCTGTGCCTTAATTTATTGTTTCACTCCCCTCCCAAGTAGGAGGGTAACCTGAGTGAAGAATGCCACCTGCCTCACGCCTTCATTCAGGGCTATGGCTGCGTAGGCTGGGTGGATGTGAATTTTAAAAATCTTTTATTTTATGTGTATGAGTGTGTTGTCTGCATGTATATAAGTGCACCACACACATGACTAGTGCCCACGGAGGCCAGAAGAGGGCGCTGGATCCCCTGGAACTGGAGTTATGGATGGCTGTTAGATACCATATGGGTGCTGGGAACTGAACCTGGATCCTCTGCAAGAGCAGGCAGTGCTCTTAACCGCTGAGCCATCTCTCCAGGCCCAGCTATACATTTTTGTAACTATAAGAAAAATTAAGCCATTTGAAGTTCCCTTTGTTTTACTTATTGGGTAAATACCTTGAAATGTTACCCTGGGATGCTCAGAGATGTTTTATTATTGCTCTGTGGAGTTCTCAGGGAGTTCCTGCCCTGACTTCCTGCAGTGATAAACTGTTACATGAAATGTAAACTGAAATAAATCCTTTCCTCCCCTAAGTTGCTTTTGGTCATGATGTTTATCACAACAGGAAAGCAAACTAGAACAGATATCATGTAATGATACTAAGAGGATGATAACATGGTGTCCATAAATTCTCATTTCATAAAGTTGGGTGGGGCATGATGGCACACACCTGTAATCATAGGAGGTAAGAAGAGATGAATTTGAGGCCAGCCTGAGCTACAGAGGGAGACCCTATTTCTGAATAAATAAAGTAACACAGTTGGAAAGTTGTGAGGCAGGGCACAGCTACCCTGAGGTGGTGACTGAGCCATGTCCTTCCTGTAGGAATCTGCGGTGTGACAGCAGTCACCCTTAATTTTAGCAACAATTGTATTTCACTGCCTCTGGGTCTGCAGCTTTCCTTGTAGGAGACGGTGGTTCCCAGCTCTGCTGTCCCTCCTTACCTCTTCTGAGTACCTGAGTGGTGAGAAGTCAGGCAGGAACCATTTCATAGCCTTCTGGGAGAGCAGTGCCATAAACTTAGCTTCAAGTTTTATTGCAACATCAGACTTTCTTGGGCTCTGCTGTTTCTAGGGTCTATCTTGCTATTTCCATGTTTTATTCCTTCCTCAGCCTGGTGCTGGTGGCAGGGACTAGCTTGGTTCCAAATGACTATGCCCATGCCACACCCAGAGCACCAGCCCTTTGCACTCAGCTTCCTGAGGCTTCCTAGCCCCTCCCTCTGACAAATGCTTAGGGGCTGGGATTCCATCTCTAAAGGCTTGCTCTTCCACATACAGAGGACAAGTGCACATGTGGCTATAGGCTTAATAAAGAGCACCTGAGGGTAGAAGGGGCAGGACTGGCTCATGGGGGCGATTTGGAGGATCTGTGGGGCCAAAACTGGCATTTAGTGGTGGGTGTGGGTCAGGGATGCTAGACCCCTGCTCAAGAATGGGTCCCACCTAGCAGGACTTGGTGCTCTCCTGGACATTTATGAAAGTGAAAACTATAATTACCCACGCCTCGAGGCCAAATCCACTTTACATTTAAGCAACCAAGTTTCCAGGAATATAAAACCAGGGAGAGCTGAGTTTGCTTTGCTTGAAGCTGTAAACACTGATCCACGATTTGGGAAAAGTCATGTGACCACACAGCATTAACCATGTTTGAATCCTGAGCCCTGGTTTGAATGCATCCGCATTTGTGGCTAAATTCTGTCAATGATTCCTTTATGCCCCAGCCTTGTGTTACTGCCAGGGATTTAGATTATGCTGTAGAATGAATGGGTAGGACACACACCAAGGATTTTACGTCATACAACATATTGGTTTAAACGAGGCCCTGTGTGCAACAGGATCAAGACTTGTTCTCTCTTTTCCAAGACCCTGAGGGGTGTGTAGTGCCCCTTCAAAAGTTCATGCTTGGCAAATCTCAAAGCCAAGACCTCAGAATCCCTTTTAGGAGGCACATGGGAATTCCTTACCCACAGCACTGCTGCAGGGAATGAGCTTACCACGTGAGAGGAGTCTCACGTGGGGCAGTGTCAGGTACAGCAAGGGAGGGCCAGTCCTGGCAGGAGAGGTCCCTGCCAAGGACCCTGGAGGTTTAGATGCTGTCATGGGGCTTACGAGAATCAAGTCATGCTGTGATTCCCTGGTCCATTCCCAGCTTCATTTCCCTCCCAAGAGCAATACCTGATGACTTCAGCTCTGCGAGCAGAGTGCTTCTTCATCTTCCCTTTCAAAGGGAAGACAACAATGGCAACCAAATAACCCCTTCCATGGCTGCTTTCCTGCAGTAAGCTCATTTCTTTGATCTGGCAGTGAAAAGTGCCCGTTTCAAAGAGAAATCTCACCCCAGGCCAAACGACCAAACTCCTGCCACCTCAGCCCCAACTTCACTAGCCACTGTGCACAGTGAGGTGGGGAGGGAGGACAGCAGAGGGCTCGCATGGTCCTTATGAGGCTGAAAAGGCTCAAGTCCCTGGAGCATGATGCCTGGCTCCTAACAGGTAACAGAGGCCCATTACTGCTGATGTGTTCACAGACTCAAGGCCAGAGAAAGCCAGAAGCCCTGGAAATCTTGGGCAACCAGGAACAAAGCATTTGTATAGATTTCAGATCTGCAGCCTATGGGCCTCTGCCTGCATTAGCAGAGTGTGGAGCACAGCTTAACCTGTTTTAGGATGCTCAAGTGCACTTGTGCTTTTGTGGTGGGCAGCGTGAATGGGAGTGGCCGGGTCTGAGGGTGGCGTCTTGCTTGGGAGCCTGTTCTCACAGGTGCGTCCAACTGTAGCTACAAATGTGCCCATCACAAAATGGTAAACTTAAGTCATTTTTTTCAAATTCAATTGCACAGCCTTGAGCATAAACTTTATAGATGGTAGTATTGTATTGCAAAGTCACAAGGTTGGACACACCTACTACCTCCTCTGGAGCGTAGATGAGGGCTGTGTGGTGGACCTGGCCAGGGCTGTGTTTTCCTGGCTAACATTGTTGTTTTTGTAAAGATTAGATTTTGAATTGTTGGTTGATGAGTTCTCCCTCTTCAATTTCCTCCTAAAGGCTGTGAGAACATCTTACCATTTATAATCTGTTGAAGAGGAGGGGAAGTTGGTTTGAATTACAGGGACATTCAGGAAGAGGCTTGTATTCGAACCTGGGTGACCCAACCTCCTTGCTCAGGTTCCCCTTTTCTTGGGGGATCTTGCTTCTGACACTTCTCCCAGGAATGGGAAGCATTGGGAGTCTAGGGTGGGCTGAGTTAGGGACACCTATCAATCTGAGGATGTAGCTTCCCAGAACTGCATTCTTGCATCCAAGATTCCTAGAGTCCTGGTGTTTACTAAAAGCAAAGCAGTTCTTTAATGAAGAATCAAGAGGGCCAAATGCCACTAGCTCTGAGCAGCACTAGAAAAGACCTCTGCACCATCCATTGAGACTCTGACTCCCAGGGTCCCGTCTGTGGCTGGTCCTCCTGAGGATTCACACCTCCCCCTTTTAAATTATATAGGAAGACTCTTAGGGGTCAAACGGTGCCACAAACATCAGTGAAGCTGATGTTCACCAATAATCCAATAATCCGACCTTTGGCCAAGTGCTCAGTGTGTGACAGAGTTTTTGTATGTGCTGTTGGAGGGAGAATCAGTTTTCTCCAGGGACTAGCTCCCTGAGAGGTTATCTAACCCTAAATGGACAGTCCTAAATACAGGTACACAGGAACACTATTAAATGAACTCAGTACATTATATATATATATGTATATGTATAGATGTATATTTAACAGCAATAACATGGGAGGAGTTGGTGGACTGGGAGAGACAGAAATAATGCAAAGACAGCACTTGTATGAAATTCTCAAAAATAAAAAAATTAAAAATTAAGAAAAGTATTTTTGTCTGAATCATATTTGATCCTCAATCCTAGGACTTAGGTCCTACTGTTATTCTCTGCTAATGATGAGAGAACCACAATGTGCTCAGACTGTACAACCAGGAGCAGTAAGGTCTCAGGTCACAGCCCCTTGGCCCCCTTCCCCCGAAGACTGGTTCAGTGCAGTGACTCTGAAAAGCCTATGTAGCTTATTTTTAATTTTTTTGCTGTTGTGTGTGTTTGTGTGCACATGTAGAGAGGCCAGAGGACAACTTTTGTGGAGTCAGTTCACTCTTTCTTCCTTTAGGTAGGTTCTGGGAATTGAACTCAGGGCATCATCAAAACATACTAGTGGGGACAGTGCCTTTATCCCCTGAGCCATCTTGCTGGCCCCATGGAACTTATTTCTAAGAATCTCTTTGAGATGCAGATATTTATCAGTTGCACAATGAGCTTAAAGACTCTTAAGCAAAAGTCTGTTAATAGTTTGACAAACCTGAAACCCAGCTGTTCCTGTCACCCATCGCTCACTCCAGACTTAAAGTAACCAAGGTGCTTTGTGACCTTCACTGTCAGGGGTTTCAGTCTGACCTTGAGATCTTTGTATTGATGTGGCCTCAGGACAAACAAGGCCTTGTTAGGTCTAGGTGTACAGGTCCTGGGTAACACGTCAAAACTTAAATGCAAAATGTATGAAGGAGAAGCAAGACATTACTAAGGATCACAAGTGCTGGTGGGAATTTAGATGGGGTGGGAGGTGTGGGTGTGGGGGCAGAACAAAGCTCAGTCAGCCATGTGGAGCACGCACAGCGCCCGGGGGCCACGACTTTATTAAAGTCCTTATGCAGGCTCCATGACTTTCCTGTGGATTTCTGGTTTAAAGAAAACTCATGTGAAATGGAAACTTATTTACAGGTGCAGACCATCAGGTTTGATTGTGTCCAGCAGCTCAAAGGTGTGTTGGGTTGGGTACGATGAGGAATAAGTGGACTAGATTGCAAACAACGAAAAGGGAGGGGAAGTTTAACTTGACCAAAGGTAACAGGGTAAAACTGGGTTTCAAATGACTTGTGTCAGACTTAGGTGTTGGGCCAACAAATTTGTGACGGGTGCCTTTTTTGCTAACCATGGTTATGGGCAGCCTACACATAGCTGGATGCTGCCTCTCACAGAATGTGGAGCGTTCACTCTGACATTCAGTGAGCCGTTAGGTGTGTGTTGAGAGCCCCTTACCTGAGGAATCTGCTCTTGCCTGCATTGCTCTAAGCTCAAAGGGACCATTAGCTGTACCACGTTGCCAGAGCTCTGAGGTTAAACTGAGAAAGGGAACCTCAACCTGCTGGTTACATGCTTCAGATACCCAGCTTGGCCATAAGTAAGAGCAAATAGAATGGCATGAATCAACCATCTATTAGCTACATATAACAATGATGGTAGCTAGGTAATATCTACACTGTATGAGCTGCTGGTGAGAGTAAGGGACATGATTAAAATGCCGGAATCATTTATACCTAAATCTTTCCTAAGTGCTTTCCAAACTGTGTGGCTGCTATCACTGTTAGGAATAAAGATACTTACCAAAGATATTTCTGACAAAGATGTCCTGCTCAGTAAGCCTAAGTCTGGGAACATATAATGGGGTTGGACAGTGTGGGTAACACTATTTGCTCTTTACACCAAACCGCCAAGTTAAACATTTTGGAGGTGAAAAATATTGATAAGCAGGTTCCTCAGATTGTTCCTGTAATTTGGGACTTTTTGACTATTAACTCTGCCCATTTTATTTATTTATTTATTTATTTTGAGACGGGGTCTCACTGTGTAGCCATGGATGGCCTGGAACTGGCCTGGAACTCACAGAGACCCACCTGCCTCTGTCTCCTGAGTGCTAGGAATAAAAGTGTATGCTACAATGCCTGGTCTCTGCCCATTTGTGTGTGTGTGTGTGTGTGTGTGTGTGTGTGTGTGTAATGGCCAGGGGTAGACCATGTTACTTCTCAGGGTATCTCACTGGCCTGGAACTCACCCGTTTGGCTAGACTGGCTAACCAGCCAATTACCAAGGATCCACCCGGCACAGCACTATACACAGCTGATTTTTTGTGGGTTCTAGGGATGGAACTCAGGTTCTCATACAAGGCAAACACTTTACGGTCTGAACTAGCCCCCCAGCCTTCTTCCCATTATTTTTTATTCTATTTTATTATTACTTTTTTATTTTATGTGTATGAGTGTGTTAAGTAATACATGTGTATGTAGCTTGGTGCATCTGTGTCATGCAGTGTCCACGGAGGTCAGAAGAGGGTGTCAGATCTCCTGGAACTGGAATCATGGATAGCTGTGCTGGGAGTCGAACCCGGGTCCTCTGCAAGAGTGCCCAGTGCTCTTAATGGCTGAGCCATCTCTCTAGTCCTGTTCTCACTCTTTTTAAATGAAAACATACGCTATGTTACAAGTATATTTTCTTCAGACCAACAAGATTTTTTAAATTGAAAACCCAAAAACAAAAACAAAAAACCCCCAATAACCCGGTGATAAAGACATTTTATTTAAATTTGAGAAAATGAAGATAAGCCCCTTCAGTGAATGAGGGTGGAAGGTTTGTTTTCTGTTACCAAACCTTGAGAAGCCCCAGAGAAAAGTCAGCCATCAAATTAAGTCCAGGCTACCACATGTGCAATCAGTTTATTAGGAACTCACTGTTGGTTACCACCGAGTTTTCAGAAAAGCAGAGCTGTCTGGGTGGGATGTGGTTACATGTTGCTTAGAATGCCCTCAAAGCCCAAACCATGTGGCAATAGTTACGTTCTTTGAATAGGAAGTAGTTAGTTATAGTGACAAGTACAAAAAATAAGCATGCAGCCCTTTATTCAGTTTTTCAAAGTCTCTGCTTATAGTTCTGTATATTACATGACTGTGTTATACAAATACATTTATTTACAAAACACTAGCTGTGCAAACTTGTTGCTTTTTAAAAATGTATGGGTAGTCCCATTTCTGCCCATCCCAATATATACTTTTAAAGCATGCATAAAAATTAACTTTGGTGTGGGAAAAGCTACTCTGTGCGCTGTCACATAACAGTGTTTTTATGTCTATTTATATATTTACAAACATTGATCGGTTTATAGAACCATACAGAAGTGTACATTTTAAAATCCACAATGCAATAGTGTGGGTTACCAGATCTAAGAAAACATACGAAGGGGGCGAGATACCACACAGAAAACAGCTAGAGAATTCCAATGTTAAAAAAAAAAAAAAAAAGGAAGAAGAAAGAGGAAAGAAAGAAAAAAAAAACAAAGAAAGGAAAAAGAAACTAGCTTGCTTGGGCTAGCAAATTATCACACATACTTTGTATGGCAGTGCAATCGTTTTGATAAACTCTTCCTACATGGGCCTCCCTACCGGCTGTGTAGAAGTTCACTGGCTTAGGGTCTAGCACACTACTTTCTAATGTACAATGCTGTAGTATCAAAATGTATTGGCAAAAATCTTGAAAGGAACCATGACGTTTTGACAAAAATAGAAATCTGTAATAAAGCTAAATAACAGTAAAATAAAAGGAAACATTATAGTATCTGCTTTACAATTTATATAGTCACACTGTGTAGTTCTCTTTCACTTCTAGTCTCCGTAATGAAAAATAGTTTTGTACAAAACATACTAAAATTCTGGAATCATACATGTCTCACATGCTTAATACAGCCTGCATCTCACACCCCCACTCTCACCACACTCTCTTTTTCATAGCACATGCTTACTTCATTTAATAGGTACTGAATCTAGACAGTAAACACCATGTAATTACAACAGCAACAGAATAGAAAAAACGAGCTTTACTGTAATCTATCAATTCAGAATTTAGCACATACTTTGCATGAAGCTTTGAACAGTACAGCAATATGATACATTCTTTTGTGAAAACAGTTGTTTCGGACTGCTAAAAATTAAAAACCAAAGAACTCCACCTTGTGCCTAACAGGATGTGGCCTAAATTTAAGAGGCTTCCTTTGCTGTGGATGGGGTGGCTCTGCTTGAACTTCCATTCTGTGCCTTGTAGCTGGCGAGGCTAGGAGTGTGGATGGTCCTGATGCCCTTGGCACCTTGATTCAGGGAGGTGGGGGAGGCAGGAGAGGGAGGGGAGGAGGAGGAAGAGGTGGAAGGAGGGGCGACTCGGCCGTTTTGAGACTGCAGTGCGAATGAGAGGTGGTGACCTTTACCTGTGTGAGGCGGGCTCTGAAACTTTAAGGAGCCATTAGAAACAGAAGGGATGAGGGAGGCGGGTTGAGCGGACCGTCCTGCTTGGGGGCTGAGAGGGTTAGAAGCAATCGATGGTTTAGTAGCAGGTGCACTGGGGAGGTTAGAGCTGTCACCGCTAGCAGAGGGCAGAGAACTGCTTTTCCCAGAGCTGGGAGAAAGGGCTGGAATCTTAGAAGCAGGTAAGGAGGGGGAAGTAGGCTTACAATCCCCACCAGCTTTCTTAGCACTTCCATTAGCCTGCAAACAAAGATGGTGGGAGACAGTTTGTCAGAAAGCCAGTAAACATGGTCAACCACAGGGCCTGGCAACACGGCCCTTCTGAGAACCATTCAAAAACAGGAAAACAACACACAGTTGGAAGCCTGAGCTAAGTTTTGTGCTTTTCTGCCTGGCTGAACACACCCCCCTCCCCCACCCCACACAGAGCAAAGGAGGTAGAGAGACGCAGAAAGGAAGACCACACATCACTCAATCCAACAACCATTTCCCGGTGCCAGTTGGCCACAGGTGTGGATTATTATTGGAGTGGGGCACTGTGAGTGGACGGTTAATGTGCTTTTAATGCAATGCAGTCAACACAGACGTTAGTATTGGTGATTTTAAGAGCAGTTCAATGACAGGTTGCTTTATCTGTTTCCCAAGATGTTTTGATGAAGTACTACATTCACCAAAGAGAATTCCACTGGTAGGGGCACCGTGTGTCACAAAGTAAAAGATGTTGGATTGCAAGCATGCAAGAGTGGTGAAAAGTTTAACAAGGCTCTTCATGCCCCCAAATCCAGGATGTCTACATAAATGAGATCTTACAAAGAAAACACAGTATTTGGTATAAACTAAGTCAGCGACTGGCTTCTATTAGCAATAGTGTCCATCCAAAAATTGGGTTTAAGGTAAAACTACCTGACGGTATTGGCGGGGATCCTGCAGTTTGGACTGCTTGCTGGGTTTGTCCAGGCTTCCGGGTCTGTTCTTGGAACTCATGGGGACTGGCATCCTGCTCGTCTGTGGAGTGGCGCTGGAGCCCTGTGGGAAGAAGCAGTAGAACATGAGTGGATTGTTACGGAAGCTGCCCCACTGTGTGCGGAAGGTCAGGTGAGAAGCTAGCGCCCTACATGCAGGACAGATTCAGGAGACACCAACTGGGTTAATCAGAAGAATCAGACAGAATCAACGCTCACTACTGATCAACGATTTTAATGTGAGTATCGACAGCACACGGCTGACCCAGCATCATTTGACCCAACACCGATCAGCAACAGAGGCACAAACAGAATCAATTAGCTGTTAGACACCTAGTTGCTGTTTTTTTGAAGGCGAGGGAGAGGGTAGGAGAGACGGGTACGTGACGAACAGACAAAAACGTGAGCCACCTGAAAGGAAGCGATTAAATCACAAGACACCTTTTGCTAATGTGATTATGGCAGGTTTGAGAAAGCAGGTGGGTCTTTCCATTTTCCACCAGACCAAGATACCTTACGTGAAGCTGAAGAAATGGACGTGAGGGGCTCTGGGGCAGGGGGACCTTCATCCAAAGCCAGCAAGGCCTGGGGAGAGACCTCACTGGCTATGTGGGGCGAGCTTGCATCACAATCTCTGTTGGAAGAACATGAGGTATCGACTATGGTCCGGGGGCTCATTTCACTGATGGTATTTTCCAGCTGCTTAATAGTCTGCTCCAGGCTGTCCAATGTTCTGTAGGTATTTTTCCTAATTTCATCAGTTCTTGAAGTTGGCGATGTGCCCTCAAGGCTGGGCTGCTCTGGCCTCCTAGCCAAATTTTTAGGGGTGTCTTCTGGCTGAGACCTGGTGATTTCAAACCGTTTGGCTTCCTTGTGCTGTTTCAAAGTACCATCCTCTTCCTCCTCTTCGTAGACCACCACCTGCAGGGTCTTCTTCCCGGTTTTGGTTCCTGTGCGGATGGCTTGAGTGAGAGCTGCCAGTTGCTTTTTGGGGAACTTGAACTTAAACTTTTTCTTGGGGCTTTCAAATTGGTCATCGGTCACATCGCACTGGTTTTCTGAGTTTGGAGAATCCACTGAACTAAACGCGCTCTGCTCTGTTTTATTTATTTCCTGTCCTCCTGGAGTCTGGGTCTCTGCCTTTTGTCCCATTCTGCCACTTCCTGAGACAGCTTCCTTATGAAGCATCTGTGCAGTGTGGTTCTGGACTCCAGCATCTCCAGCCTCTTCCTCTTCCTCCTCTTCTATCTTTTCCTCTGTCATCATTTTCTCTAATTCCTCGTCACATTCCTCAAAGATGGTTGAAAGTCTCTTATACGCAGACCGGATGTCCATGGGTTCATCAAAAATGATGATAACTGGTTTCTTGTCTAGGCATACAACCGGCTCCTCGCTGTCAGTCCCTTCTTGCTGGGAGGTCTCTTTTCTTGCATCAATATTGACTGTCTGTACATCTTGACCCTTTTGGCTAACTATATCGTGGACCTCCCCACTGGACAGAACCTGGACAGCGGTTTTGGTGATCATAAAGGCGATGTTGTCAGTGCCTATATGTTCCTCACTGGGAGAACTTGGAGTTGATTCTCCATCCCCCCTAGTGTTTATATTTGTGTGCCTAGTCCCTTTGGATCTTAGGACAACGTGGCCAAAATCTGTCATAAGAATATCTTGATCTTGGGTTTTGATATCATGAATACTTAACTCTGTTGACCTAGTTGGAGGAGGAATGTGACTCTTAGCTGTATTTTCTTGTCTTTCTTGACCTATCTCTTTTATCTTTCCATAATTAAACTTCTGATTCTCAGTGTCAGGAATAGCATACTGTGGTCCAGAGATGCTGGGCACTTTATTTGCTCCATTTTCCAATGAATTCATGCCAGTGAAATTGAAATTGACCTTAGGTATATTTTTATGGGAATAATTTCTACTGTCTCTGAATAAATTCTTATTGGGCATGGAATTTTCCTTCATGAAGATGTCAGCTGGACATTCTGACATTCTTGATGTGTCAGATATACTATTCACTGTTTCTCTTTCCCACTTGGGAGGGTCACTGGGTCTCAGAACCCCTGTAGTAACCTGAGAGGCAGAGCGGAGAAAGGAAACCAAACACATTAATCAGAAATGGACCTGCAAAGGGAAGTAATTAATCTGCATGGCATCAGTCAGAAGCCAGATGTGGTGTGCTCACCTTGTAAGATTCCACTTGGGGGCCGTTTTCATATTCAACATCAGATTTCCGAACATCTTCATGGAAAAATTCCAAATTCTGGTAGAATAGTGTAGGACATGTTACTCCACAAAACCACACCCCCCGCCGCAGTGGACTATAACTAAATCCTTCCTTTAATTACATTTCCAACATGCGGGCAGGCCAGGCACATGTGTTACACACCAATCCAAACCCTGTATCTCTGTTTACCTGGGGCCACTTTGCTCTCCAACCTCCCAAAGTGCCCTGTGCTTACATAAGGCAAAAAGTCTCCATGAACAAAATATTTCAAGTCTTTCAGATTGTGTGGGGAAGCAGTTATGAGAATACCAATCCTCTTGGCAATACCCATCTGTCTGAGATCTTAGCAGAATCTAGCACCAGAAGAATGCAGGCAGCTTAGCATGTGGGTCAGGGAGAATGTCTGGATTCTCATCCACATCTGCCTCTAAACTGTGTGACTTTGGGTAAATCCTTGATTTTACCTCAGGGCTTTTTGTTGCTGTTGTTGTCTGTCTTTTTGCCTATTGAATGAGGATAAGAGCAGATTTTTAACTTCTTTTCCAGCCCTGTCATGGAAGTCAGCTTGTAAGGATTTATGTTTTGGTCGGCTATAATACTTTGGGGTGAAAAAAAACCATTTTTCTTCTGTGGTCCAATGAAATGTCTTTGCAGGTGTCAAAGTGTTCAAATAACCTTCAAATTACTAACGGCTAAGATGATCAAGGCTAAATTCATAATGATGATGCTGCCTGAGCATATAGTTATGCAACCTTTAACAACAAGAGAATGTGCTCTGAAAAGTGTACCATGAGGTGGCTTTGTTGTGAAAACATCAGAGTGTACTCACACATACCCAGATGTCTAGTCAGTCATCAACAGAGAGTGTACGTATGCATAGCTGGATAGTCAGTAATAGAGTGTACTTAACACACCCGGATGTCTAGTCAGTCATCAACAGAGACTGTATGTACACAGACCCAGATGTCTACTAGTCACTGAGTGTGGCCTCAGGACTGCACTCAACAGACTTAGCACGTACACTTCTCCACCAAAGTAGGCTGCTGGCCACGTAACACAGCCTACTCTTTTACAGTAAGCTTTCAGTTTTTATATAAGTAGAAGTATAGCATATGGAGGTAAAGTATGGAAACTACATAAAGCATGACAGTTTTTATTGTCATATAACTGTATGTGCACTGCTTTTACACAGCTGGCAAGGCAAGTCTGTGTACATCAGCACCACCCAGACACGAATAAATCATTAGTATAATTGTGTGACACAGATGATGTCAGTTGAGGGTTCACTGTAATCTCATTGGATCACTATTGTAGACATGGTCTACATTGCTAACCAAAATGTTATTATGTGGTATATGATTGTAATCTAAAAACAAAACAGGTGCTTGAGGTTAAGATGGTGACTGTGATGTTATAATCCAATTTTATTCTCTGTATTTTATGATGTAGCTTTTGTTCTCCACATTTTAGGATGTAAAGGTGTTTATGAGGGTCTCACCAAGATTCAGGATTCAAGAACCCAACAGTGAGGATCCAGGTAACCAGAGCATTTCACCTGGGGACACAGCTGTTCCAGCCTAGGTGTGTGAGTAGCCTCAGGCCCTTCGTATCCTTAACGCTAGGATGCCTGGTCTCCTGAAGGCCCTGCTGCCTGCCCTTGTAGCTGCCGAACCGCACTGCTGGCTGTCCCAGGGTGAGGCACATTTGCAGTGGATGGCTATTTGGTTAATGTGATGACAGCATAACAAGGCACAATAGCACAGGCTGAGCCAAAGTCAATCTGGAACTATTCTGCTGCCCTGATTGAAAATGAAAGGAATGTTCACAAGCATTTAAGGAATAGCACACCAACAACAAAGTCAGTATTAATTACAAGAAACACCACTAATCACAAAGTACAAGGCACACTAGCCACCAAACACCTCCTGTTAGCCTGTCCATCTCCCAAGAGGTCCCCAAACAGGCACAGGGACTGTTGTGGCCACAGAACACAGAAGCTCATCTGTGGGATTTTTTAATTCAGATTATAATCACAGCTAAATAAATGAGGTTCCAGCCTAAGGCTTCAATTCCAAATATGGAGTTAATACATTATGCTAGGACCCAAGTAAGAGCTTGATAGCTCAGTCAAAGAAAGGACTGGAAGTGTGTAAACTCAAGTACCCTGCCGGTCCCATTCACTGGGGGTTTGGGGGCAGGCATCTGTTCTGCCTGGTCAGGACCAGGCCATACACATTGCTAAATATTTCCAGTCTCAGTAATATGTGTACTTGAATACAAAGTGCAGGAATGCTCCAGTGGAAAGGATCTGAGTTGACGATGAACTATCACTTTTATGACTCGATTAGGAAAAAAGGATAAATGTATCAAAGCAACTACATGAACAGCAGGGTACTTAGTCACAGGTGTCCCATGATCTGGCATCAATTTCCTAGTCTTTGATAGCCAAGACTGCATGGAAGACTGCTAAACCTTTTTAATATTTGTTTATAGGCCCCATGATCTGGATAGCTTAGACAACCAGAGAAGCATGCTCAATATGTATAGATAATAAACAGAAATTAGAGATGTAGTTATGAGAAAATTGTATAAAACTGTGAAATACTAGGCTGGAGCTTCATGAGGACAGGAGAAAAAACTGAGAAAAATTTTCATTTATGGAAGCGCAGATTAGGTCACAAAGGGTTAACAATGGCAAAAAAGTTAGGGAGAGAATCTGAAACTTCTGGTTATTATGAAGCGATTCGGCTACTGAGTTTAATGATTCAGAATGAGCACCTCCAATTAAACCCAGTGCTGGGCACTCAGTAAAGACTTGCTGGCTTTGCAGTAGCTCCTTGGTTCCAATTAGCACTCTCAGTGGGATATGGATTTAACCCTGTAAGACAAGTAATCCATGTAACCTTTGAGCCAATCAGAATTCTACAGTGACAATGGGAACTTCAGAGTGCTACTAAGTTTCTGGATAATGTTCTAGAATGATCACCCTTGTCCAAGTATGACATACCAGGCCATACTGGGGCCTTCCATGAATTAGTTGCAATAAAGCCATGTAAAAAGATTTCATGCACTGAAAAAGCAACGTATTTCTGATGTGATTTCACGGGCTCAGTTTTCTTTGTGATGCAGATTTTCTCATGATTATTAATACTCTCCTGATGCACAGAGAGATTCTCTCTGTCTGCTGATAGTTTCATATGTCTACTGAGGGACAGATACCTTTGTGTGAGGTTCTATGATGGATATGGGTCAGGGAGGAGCCTGTCCTCATCAGGCTGTGTTACATTCACTCTGGAGCATGCAATATGACATCCACCTCACTGATGTTACTTATATATAGGCCAAGGGATCCAGGTGGGGTAGCAATTAGGCTACCTGAAAGCTTTCTTGTTTGACTTTATTTAAGAGAAACCAGAGTCCCTCAATTATGAAACCCACGTTCCTTGGTGAGACTTGAGTTGGTAAAGCTTCTTCTCCTTAATTAAGTTTAAGATGGCTCTGAGCCCCCAAATCCCAAACGCTAGATTCAGCTTTACACTGCAGCTCTGATGTGGGCACTGACAACTTTCTCTTCAGGATGTGTGTGCCACACGGCTTTTGATGCATAGCCTGAACAGCGTTTTGAAGTCACAAGTACATTTTCCCATTAACAAATATGCTGAACTTACTGTCTCAGAAGAAAGATATATTTGAAAAACTGGTAATGGTCTGCAAAAATTCTTTTGGTATCTTGGAGGTATGTACTGATTTGTTCTTGCATGCTTCCAGGATCTCAAACTTGTATGTAGGTGGTGACAGGTATTTTCTGCAATGCATTTCTTTCTTGAATCTAAAGTTTTTATAAAGGTATGTTAAAACTGAGAAAAACTTCTGAATACTTGGTTGCTGTTTCTGTTTTTTATAAGTTGTTCTAGAAAAATCTTGGAAGCTATATACTCTTCAGTTTGGGAAGATACGGTCTTGCTTTTGCATATACTTGTGTTGTGCACAGGGACATAGTGTTCACTCTGGAACCTGAGCTAGGTAGGTATTTCTAATCTCAGCCTGAATCCCTATTGCTATTAGTTTAAAAAGAAAAGGGAGAGAGAAAACAGGGCATGAAGGTCAAGCGCAAGACAGTTGTGTTAGTACCGGAGCAAGAGAGGAAGGACTGTCTGGCCATGTGGCAAATGCACAACTGCCACGTGTTACCTTCTTCTCCTTGGGTGGGGCTGTGGCGCCTGGCCTAGTGTCTTTAAGGTGACTGTCAGCCCGGGACTGCTCAGCATGACTGTTTGAATTTACATCCATAAAGGAACACTTCTGGAATGCCTAAGGAATTAAAATACTGAGGTTAATAGGGTCCAAGTGTATCAAGCAGGAAAGAGTCAGGATTCCTGAGACATGGAGACCCCAGCCATGGTCCTGTGTGCAGGCTCATGACTGTGCACCCTGAAATCCTGTGCACCACAGAAGTCTACAGAGCTGGCCCAGGGGCTGAGCTATTGGTAAAGCTTCCTTACCAAGGATTTAAGAGCTATTAATACCCTGGGGCTAGAGGTGTGGCTCAGCGACAGGTACATGTTCAGCAGGCATGAAATTCTGGGCTCAATCTCAGGCATCAAAAAAACTAGAGGGAAAAAAAAAGCTCTCAGCTAAACTTGATTTGACTTAATGTAGTTTCTTGCCCCATTGGGGAATATGTAAATGAATTAAAATGAAAAGGTATATTCTTTATTTTCTTCATTTTTATCAGCTTTATTGAAGTTATGTGAGAAAGCTCACAAGGCATTTAAAATTTCTAAATAAAAATAAACCTATCCTATCAATGCTCTGAAATAGTAACAGTTACAGTAGCAGACACAGTCCCACTCTGTTCTGTCGCTCATTTACAATCAAATGGTGCTCTTTAGCCCATCTGGTTCTTAGTAGCCAGGGCTCTGTTGAGCTCTGGACAAAACTGTCAGATCCAGCAGCTGATTCCTGTGAACAGAGACAGGGAAGTACTTCCTTCTTAAAGAGGGAAGTACTGCTTCTGTTTCCCTGCTGAAGGATACAGGGCCATCAGGAGAGATTCATGACAGTGTGATCATGGGGGCAGGGCTGATGCTAACTCAGGGACCCATACTGCTGAACGTCAAGGGTATGTACCACCCAGTTCAACAAACAACCAATACCACTACCCAGGCCTCACGCAGAGAGCAAGTAAATCAGAATCTCTGGGTTGAAATGTATCTTTTCTCCAATTCCTCTAGTAATCACAATGTTTACTCAGTATTAAAAAGTATTTATGAAAATGAATACTCTTAAATAATTGCCTAGTATTTCCTTTCTGTCAGATGTCGACATTTAGAAATAACTCAGCAGGCAGACTTTGCCAGATGAGCATTTCAGCATTTGTCCTAACGTCCGGATGCAGCTGATGACAAGGGTCCTTCGTGCCCTCCAGGAGACTCCTTAGAAAGTTGGCTTGGCTTGCCTTGGGCATGCCGACTTTTCTACAGGCCTGTCCACTGAGGTCACTGTGACATCTTGAATTTCAGAGCCTGGATTTTCTTTTGATGCCTGGTGACCTGAGGACACCTGAGGATGCTGATCCAGAGGACTTCCTTATAGAGGGCGGTGATTGTCCTGCCTGGGGTGTGCCTGTACATGGGAAAACTTTTAGGATCAACAGAGGGGTCTTTATCAGAGCAGGAGTGCTAACATAGCAAGAGCAGTTCATTCACTATTATTAAACAGCCACCAACCAACAGAGCAAGAGGCCAATACTCCATCTTTTGGAGAGGGGTCATCATGGAGGGCACGGAAGATCAAGCCTTCGAAAGTGGGAAATGTCGTCTTCAAATAATGGCTACAAGTGCCCGTGACTTCTCTCAGAGGGCTAAACATGGAAATTTCAAAAGTCTAACAGTTACTAACTCTACAAACCCATGGTTCCTGTGTTCCTGTGAATAGATCTCTGACCATTCTAAGGACCTGTAGAGTCAGCTTGGTGGAGGGGCTGCCCCAGGCTAGTCTGTGAGTCTTGGTGAGGTTTGAAAGTGCTCACCCACGGAGCACTCAGCAGTCCCATTTTCCTGGAAAAATGCAAAGAGCTCAATTCTGGCAGCTTTTACCATGAATACCATCAAATCCAGAGTAGACTAAATGCTACAAAACTGACACAGTGTACTGCTTTCCCCACTCCAAATGAGGAAAGATTCCTGGGCCCTCATAAAACCACAGGGCAGTGGTGAGAACACAACATATTTTGGATCTCCATAGAGGCCAAAGTCCATCTGACAAGCAGAAACATCCTATAAAAAGTATGAGTTAAAAAAACACAGCATTTGGTGTACATGTCTAATGAGGTAGTCTTAGGATATCCTTATAGGGCAGAGTCATGGGACTGGAATGAGGGATGGGTTTGGGGTATATCCTCTGTAACCTACATTCAATCCCAGGAATAAGCTATGTACATTAGTTAAAAATTAAATGTCAAAAACTAATCAAATCTTTCTACAATAGGTCAAAGAAAATAGAAACAAAATTATCCAGCTCTTCAGAATATTTTACACTGAGCAGGAGCTTGGTGTGAATTGTAGGAGTCAGTCCTGAGTTATGATTCAAAGCCAGTCATTCTAAAGGTTGAAACCAGGAACAGCAGCAATCAACCCAGAATGCACCAAGACAAAACAAGAGCTGTTTCTAATCCCCATCTGAACTGCCTTGGGGATAAAGATAAGGCTATTAAGCCTGAAACAAAGGAAGAGAATTCCTACCTGCCAGATGGTGTGTGTGTGTGTGTGTGTGTGTGTGTGTGTGTGTGTGTGTGTGTAAAACTGATTTTTTAAATATAAATGTTCCAGAAGTGTTTTGTGAAATGGCTGCTCTCCATACATGTCTTAGAGCCGCCCAGACAGCTGGTTGACTGCCATCTTGGAAAACAGAGGTGAAGACTAAGATGCAACTGACGTTCCTCAGCTCCCCTCCCTAGTCTTGACCAGTGAACCAATCTGTGATGAGATCCATGGCCCCAGAGGCCCAGACGAGAAAGCAGGGAGCCAATGGCAGGGAGTCCCCTCAGCCACGCACCTGGAGTTCTGCCATGATTTTGTCTCCTTCTTCTTCTTCTTCCTCTTCATCCTTTGAAGAGGAGGTAGGGACTGGCAGCGGGGATGGGACCCAGGCTGAAGTAGGCTCCTCTGTGGGGCATTTTGTGGCTCTAGTCTGTGGTCCAGCATCTTCACCACTCACCTATGGGAGATTCAAACCACAGACACTGGCTTACTGCCTGCAGGTGCAAGTCAAAAAGATGGATCCCACAGCTCCTCACAGCTTCTTCTGGCTTCCTGGAGCTCCTGTCTGAAAGGTTACTTTATCCCTTGCATTCAGTTTGAGTTTGTTTGCACAAGTTGCCATTTTGATGAATGGACTGAAGAATTATATAATTGCAAATCCTCAACATTTAGTGCTTTCACAAAAGGCCCTCTCTACACTTCCCTCTCCTTGGAAATTGTACTTCCCATCTAACACAAAAGACAAAACTTTTACAAGTTAAGTGCAAGCTACAGCTTGTTTAACAAGGTTTTGTGTAAGCGCCCACACTTGTGTCAGCTGATCTCTGTAAGACTATCTTTCTATCCCCACTTGGGAAGTAGCTGGAAATCTCTATTTCATGTTGTTGCAATTAAAAGTCAAGTCAGGCTGGGCATGGCAGTGCATACTTTAATCCCAGCACTTGGGAGGCAGAGGTAGGCAGATCTCTCTGAGATCAAGGCCAGACTGGTCTACATAGCAAGCTTCAGGTTAGTTGGGACTAGAGGGAGACCTTGTCTCAACCCCCTCCCTCCCACCAAAGAAAAAAAAAGTTAAGTCAGGATGGCTGGGGTGATGCCCAGTGTAGTCTGAGATCACTGACTGATATTATCTGTGGCACTTTCTAGGAATCTAGTTGAGTTGAATCACTTTAAAAAAAATGTTCAGACGGATAGAGCTATCTACACCCAGAAACCAGTATGCCAGAGCTCAACCCGTCAAACCTTAGCTCCAGGGCTCTCTTTCCTGCTGGTGTAGACCACATCGCCAGACCTTGTGGTAGTGAGCCCCGAACCAGGCAGGTAGCTTCGCCGCGGGGGTGGGGGAGGAGGAGGGGGCGACTTGCCCCCTAGCTTGTCTGATTCTTGCTCTGAATTTGGAGACTCTTCTGGAAAACAGTGTGCCATTTCAAAGACAATCAAGACACATCTAGTATATAGCTATAAACTCTATGCAATTGACTTACAGATTTTCTGCCATCTCCATAGATCAACCATTAACAGGACAGACCTTGAAGACACACTGAACTTAACCCTCAGAAGGACCTTGTATCTTCCCTCTGCCTCAGTTTTCTCATCTCTTAAAGGGCATTATAATAACCTACTTTCTCCAGGGGTTTTTGAG
>NW_008336953.1:3597959-3602427 GCF_000622305.1 Nannospalax galili | reverse complement strand
ACACACACACACACACACACACACACACACACACACACCACACACCATACACATACACACAGCTGCTATTGGCTTATTGTGATCGCAGTACAGATAAGTAGATTTAAATAAAGCTCTTGTTCCATAAAAACCCCTGAGGAACACCTGGGAAAGTGAAAAGATGGGAAGCTGAAGACAAATCTAAAAGCCCTTGCAAGGCCTCCAGAGCCTTCACTCCCAGCCTGAGGAGTGAAGGGCATTATCAAGAGGAATTTGCAAAGCTGTTAGAATAGACTCTAGCTAAAGAGGGGTGTGGGGTAGAGAGGAAATGGGGATAAAGCTGAAGAGGAAGTGGGACTCTGGAGAGGAGGGTCGTGGCTGAGGGGTTAGGAAAGATTCTAAATAGAAGGCAGAATGGGAGAAATGAGAGAAAATATCATAAATTGGATTAACACCGTAGTTAGGAGACACATGGATCACTCAGCTTGCCCTTGTGTGAAGGAAAAGGCATTTCTCACTCAAAAGCGAACCTAACAGCCTGGCTTTGCCCTTCTCTACCTGAGACCCATATATCCTGCCACTCAGGAGCTGGAGTTTTCGCCTAACTCTCTTGGGACCTGGCCTGGGCGCTTAAGGGCATATTCATTTTTATTTTCTGAGAGACTGAGACATTGTTTTGAGGAGCTTCTTGAGTTTCTACTTCAAGTTGTAACGAAGACCTGGGAAAATCACCAGAGTGGAAAGCAAGTGCTTCTATGTGGGAGAGGATGTGGCTTCAAGGCTGCTGCAGTTCCTGGGGAGGTCCAGCCCAGCCTGGGAGGGCTGCCTGGGCTTTGTGTGTCCATGCAGGGGTTGCTACAACTAAGTTGGACAACATATATAAGAACCCAGAACTTGGGAAGCAGAGCAGGTAGATTTCTATGAGTTCAAGGCCAGCCTGGTCTACATAGTGAGTTCCAGGCCAGCTGGGGCTAAGGGAGACCCTCTTAACAAAAAACAATATAAAAACAACCAACTAACCCCAAACCCAAAACAACAACAAAACAAACCCAAACCAAACCCCAAACCAAAAAATATACACAAGAAGAAATGAAGTGTACTTTTCATATGTGTATTTTTTTTTTGGTCTTTTTGAGACAGGGTCTCCCTGTAGCCCCAGCTGTCCTGGAATTATAGGCGTGTGCCATCATGCCTGGCCATATGTGTACTTTTATCTCACTAGTAAAAATGCATAAAAACAACATTCCTGACAAATACAAAGATAGAAACCTACCTTTACAGGTAGAGATGACCTTATACATTTTGAGTGGTCTGCACAATAGAAAACTCTTCCTGAGAAGAATTCAGTTCATCTACTAAATTTTTTTTTTTTGTCTTTTTGAAACAGGGTCTCCTTGTTCCCCAGCTGTCCTGGAACTCCCTATGTAGACCAGACTGGCCTCAAACTCACAAAGATAAGACCCACCTGCCTCTGCCTCCCAAGTGCCGGGATTAAAGGTGTGCGCCAACATGCCCGGCTTAAAATTTTTGTAAAAGGGAAAAACTGATTATTTTAATTGAGTAAAAATACTTCTGCTAGTAACTGAAAAAAAAAAAAACCGATGCAAGAATTTTTTAATCTGAAAGGGAAAAATGGAAAGTTAATATGATATATATTTTTATTATATAAACAGAAGGAACAATTATGAAAATTACATAAAACACATTGTGTGAAAAAGTTAATAAAGGGGGAGGGCAGCTATTCAAGGTAGAGATGTAGTGAGGCAGTTCAGAAACTTCCCAGAGGCTCGAGGAGGAAAACAGCTTTGGGAGATTATCAACCCTTCCAGGGCACTGCCCTCTCCAGGCAGATTCTTTTTTAACAATTTTAGTGTGTGTGCATGTGTGTGTGTGTGTGTGTGTGTATGCGTATGTGTGTGTGTGTATGCGTGTGTGTGTATGCGTATGTGTGTGGGGGGGTTGCTGTCTAATAGCTAATGTATGGCAATCAGAGGACAACTTGCAGGAGTTGGGTCTCTCCTTCCATCACATGGATGCTAAGGATGGAACTCAGGTCCTCAGGCTTGTTGGCAAGTGCCTTTGCCTGCTGAGCCATCTCATAGGCCCCCCAGGCAGATTCTTAAGGGAGACATGAGAGCTGGAGGGACTGCTCGGCAGTTAAGAGCACTGGTTGCTCTTGCAGAGGACCTGGGTTCAGTTCTCAGCACTCAACATGGTGGTTAACAAACTTCTGTAACTCCAGTTCCAGGGTATCTGATGCCCTCTTCTGGCTACCATGGGTACTGCACACATGTGCTGCACTTATATCCATACAGGCAAAACACTCATACACATACAATAAGTAACTTTTAAAAGATGAGGCATAGCATATAGTACTGTTGTCTTGAAGGAGCTCATGTGTGTGACACCACTCTGATGAGGACAGTGAGCTTGCACATCTCTACATCCCTCACCTGACAGCTCCAGCTTGTCTGCCACGGTGTCTCCCTTTGAGCCGGAGGCTGGCGGCATCTCCAGGTTTGGAATTGACTTCATGATGTTTGCCTGGGCTTCTTCCAGGAGTTTCTCAAACTCTTTCCCATCATAGTGGTCTAGATTTTGCCTTTTCTCTTCCCATTTCCTTTCTGCTTTCTGAAAGAAAATAACAAGCGGGGAAACTTGAAAACTAGAGAGAAAAGCTAATTTTGATTGGCAATTTCATATCGACGTGCAGGGGCTGTAACACAGTTTACCAATGCCCTGGTTCCATTTGAAGAACTGCCACTGACCTCCTGTCTGTCACACTGCCCAGAGTGCTACAAGCTGCATTTCAGCCCAGTTGATACTGGTCTACAGAAAAGCCATGTCAGAAATCCAAATCCATCCCTTGATCACTCAGCCACATACTTCTGCCAATACCAAATTAAAATGGGTCCAGATAATTATTTCAAATATATATTTTCCACTACTAATTTTTTATTTATTTACTTTATGTAAATAAAGTATGTGTATAAATGTTTTGCCTGCATGTTTGTTAACTGCAATGCCCATGGAGGCCAGAAGAGGGTGTTAGATCCAGTCTCCTGGAAATGGAGTTACAAGACAGTTGTTAGCTGCCATGTGGGTGCTGGGAACTGAACCTGGATCCTCTGCTAGAGCAGTCAGTGCTCTTTATCACTGAGCCATCTCTCCAGCCCCTCTACTACCAAATTTTGTGACTGAAATTCAGTTTTCATTGTAGAAAGAATGTTTAAACAAACAGAAACACAGCTGGGCGTTGGATCCCTTGTAACTGGAGTTTCGGATGGTTGTTAGCCACCATATGGGTGCTGGGACTAGAACCCTGGTCCTCTGCAAGAGCAGTCATTGCTCTTCACCGCTGAGCCATCTCTCCAACCCAATGAGCACTTTTTAGAAGCTAACATGGATTAGAAGCACAGCCACTGCACAGGGAACAGAAACTACGCAATGTCTAGAGGACCTGTGACTGTGGCCATGGCAGTTTTAAAGTCATGAACACACCCTTGTGATTTGTAAGATGGACAAGAGGGGTTAAGGCCAGGCTGCTAGGGATAGAGCTGGGGGAAAGTTCTGGGGTAACAGGAAAGGGAGCTGGGGAAGCCAAATATACTTAAAAACAGTATGATTTTTCTATATGCCACTTGTGTATTTAGTGCTCAGTACTGAACCCAGGAACCAGTCTGTGCTGAGCAAATAAATGTTTTCTCACTGAGCCACACCCTCAGCCCCTCCCTTGATCTAAAGACCTAGTTTTCTGCACCTCGTCCCCTCCACCCCCAACCCCAAGTATCTTACTGTGCAACAGGCTACCCTCAACTCACAATACTCCTGCTTTGGCCTGCCAATTGCCGCAATTATGGGTGTACCATGCCCACCTCTCCAACTTCCATCCCATTCAACACCCCTAATTCTAGACCCACCACCTCAATCAATTCTGTGTCTTGCCTCCAGACTTATTTCCTGAAGGTGCCATTTTGAAAAATCGTTGGTCAGATTTTCAGCATTCTTTGATACCTTCAAAACATACTCCAGACATCTTGTACTGGTTTTCAAGTGCTCTCAAATCAACTTACAGCCTGTTTCCCTAGTCTTGGTCGTTTGCTTCCAGTCAGACAGGCTTACTCACAGTCCCACTACAACTCTAGCATCCCTCCACCACAGAATGTCCTCCTCAGCATCCTTTTCTGCTCACCCAGAGTCTGGTGGCTTTTAGGTGCAGAGAGGCAAGCCTTTTCCGAGCATGAAGTAGCATGGAGGAAACTCATGCTCCTGGGCTCTGGGTCAGTACACTCACTGTCTCGTTTCTCAGCAAGCTCACATTCCACCAAGTCAGGTGGGCGCTCCAGACTCATCGCCACAGGAGTGCTGGAAAATTCCTCCTGTCAGGGCTTTCCCCAGAAGAACATGTTCAACATACCACCGACCCACTGACTCACGCCCAATGCCTTTTCCTCAACCCTACTGAATTCTGTTTCAAGAAAAATCTAAA
>NW_008336953.1:3491005-3597897 GCF_000622305.1 Nannospalax galili | reverse complement strand
TTATTTTGATATATCACAGTGAAAGATTTATCGTCCTCTTTTTTTTTTTTTTTTTTTTTTTTTTATTAAAAAAAAAAAAAAAAAAAAAAAAATCTATCTTTAATTATAACACGGCTTTGATTCATGTATTAGATCTATTCATATGAATACATACTCACATAGGCATAATACAGCGCTATGTGAATATACAAATCATTCTGTAAACTCCCTGGGAAAGGAATATGTTTATGGGAAATGGAAACAGGGCAGAAAGAACTGTACCTCAATGGACACGGCCCTGTTCTTGGTGCTGACATTGTGGATCTCCTCAACAAACAAGCTCTGCATGGTAGAACCATTCATGGGGGTCTGAGGGGACTGGGGGGCTGGAGCTGGCCTGGGTGCAGAGGTTACTTCCTGTGTGGCTGCTGGGGGGCTGGCTGTGCGGGGACCAGTCCCACCAGGCACATTCAGCAAGGCGGAGGAGTGCTGGGAGGGCTGGATGACCACAGGGGAGCTCTGTGCGTGGTGAACTGTCATGGCTGACAGGGGTACCACCTCCGGCTTCACATCACCAGGGCCTCCTGTGCCAGTGTGCCCGGAGGTGTGGGCTGCCTCTTCCTGATGCTTTAGGACCTCTGCAGCCGTGGCCTTCTCCATGGCGACGTACTGTGCAGCCTGGGCTGCATCTGTGCTTTTCAGGAGTCCATCAGTGACGTGCCTAGGGGAAACCATGCACAGGGTTTTAACTGATGAAATGTGTCCCCTCCGTCCTGTCTTCATGATGTAGTTGAATACCATGCATCCCATCACCTGGTTAGGTATACCATGCAACCCAACACGGGGTCAGGTGAAAACATTAGAAAATTCAGAGTAGTTGCGGGGTGATGGTTTCCACAGCAACTTCCTAAAGCCATAAGGCCTCTGTAGTTCTTTCTTCAGAAGGTCTCTTTTGTCTGTGTGTGCCTGTGAGGTAGGCGTATGTGAATTCATGCACATGGCAGTCGACAACCTTCCACCTTGTTTGAGACAGGGTCCCATTGTGGCTACACGTGCCTGCAAGGCCGGAGAGCTTCTGGATATTTTCCTGTCTGCGCCTCCCATCTTAACTGTAGATACTCCTGTTACAGAGCCTGCTTTACATGGCGTTTGGGGATTCGAACTCAGATCCTCACGCTTTGCAGTCAGCACTCCAACCTACTAAACCATCCCCAGACCCAGGTGATGATCTTGTTCTTTTTCTGGTAGCACTACTGGGCCCAGCCCTATGTCAGTCCCTCACCAAACAGCAAATGTGTGTCTGTCAACACTCACTCCTCTTCCTGATCCTGGCCTGCCAAGCTCTCAAATACACTCAGTTCTTGCTCAAACATTTCCAGAAACCTCCACACTCTCCTTTCCCTGGTAGACATATCGAAGAGCCTCAATACTCCAATTTTCTCATTGCTACTTTTGTAGCTCAACTTGTTTCTCTTATCTCTACCCGGGCTCAACCAAGTCTTTCTGGTTTTTAAATTAAAAAAAAATTTTTATTGTATGGGTATGAGTGTTATGCCTGAATGTGTGTGTGCCATGTCATGTAGTGCCAGTGGAGGACAGAAGAGGGCATCGAGTCCTCTGGAACTGGAGTTACAGACAGGAGTTAGCCGACATGTAGGTGCTGGGATTGGAACCTGGGTCTTCTGTAAGAATAGCCAGTGCTCTTAACTGCTGAGCCATCTCTCTAGCCCCTCAACCAAGCCTTTCAACTTCAAGGTCAACTGTGACTCCAAGATGAAGTGTGTTTTGTCTTCATCTTCTTTTGTTTTGTTGGGGCCATTTTTATTCTTATTTTTGTAGTTCTGGGGATTGAACTCAGGGCCTTGTGTATGGGACACAAGTGTTCTACAACTGATATTTTGAGACAGAGTCTGTGTAGCTCATGTTGACCTTGAACTTGTGATCCTCCTGACTTTGTCTTCTGAGAGGGAGGATTATAAGAATGTGTGACCTTGCCTGGCACTTGGAGTCGTTCCCTGCTATCTGTTCATTTCCACAGAGGCTGCAGTTGAAAAGACAGGACTGTTGGAGTCAGACATCCCTGTGTCTGAGTATCAGTTCCAACATGTTCTAGAATGCTGTGAACGTTACCATACTGTCTCAGACTCGTCTGTAAAATGTAACGATGACAACAGTGATCATGCCTTCTTTGCGGGCTGGTGCTAGAATTAATACTGTAAAGATATGTCCAGAGCTATGTTAAATACAGGGCTTGACCTGTGAGCTTAGAAGTTCTGCAATCACTTCTTATTAAAGTGCTTTCTCTTTTTCATTGATTTGAGCAAAGACTTTACATTTTCTCCCTGTGCTCTGCTACTCAGGTCTGTTCTATTTCTTTTGCTTTTAGCTTTACCTATTCCAATCCCTTTAATCTCCATGTCACATAACACACTATCCCATCTTTCTTAAGAACTTGTATCCACTAGAGATAAGACAAACACTGAACTTTAACACCATGTGCTGGATGGAAAAACATCCTTTTAACTGTTTTCAGAGAGAAGTAAGACCAGACAGTGCTCCTGGCAGCGGCTCTTTTCACATAATGATGTTAGCTTGCTTTAGACTCCATGGGTTACTACATTTGGGCAATAGCTCAATAAAGAAATACTTTAATTTTGGGGGGGGGTAGCAGAAGAAAAAATTCTTTGGGGGGCTGAAGAGATGGTTAAGAGTACTGATTGCTCTTGCAGAGGACTGGGGTTTGATTCCCAGAACTCACATGATGGCTACGAACTGTCCTTAACTCCAGTTCCAGGGGAATCCGACACCCTCTTCTGACCTCCGCAGCATTGCACAACACAGGTGCACTCACATACACGCAGGCAACTCACACACATAAAATAAAAATAATAAATAAAATATATTTAAAATGAAATTCTTTGGGGTAAATGAAAATGAACGACCACACGGGGAGCAAGTAATAAGGAGAAATGGCTTCAGATGCCAACTTTGCATTGTTGTCTTTAGCTCCGAATTCCTTTGGCATCCTGGCATCTGAGTGTGATTCTCTGCATCTGTTTTGGAGAGCTATTCCCAAAGTGGTTTACTTGAGGTCGTTTGTTGCTGGAAAAAAATCTAACTTGCTTCTTATGATTAGTTAACTATACACTTAATAATTGATTTCTCTTTTTAACATCTGACAGTGTCATTACAGATAGGGATTAAAATTCTCCCGAGAAAGTTTCTGATACCTTACTTCTACGAGAGACCTGTTCTTTTCTTTTTATGCCTCTCTTTCTTTCTTTCTTTCTTTCTTTCTTTCTTTCTTTCTTTTTCTTTCTTTCTTTCTTTCTTTCTTTCTTTCTTTCCTTTTCTTTTCTTTTCGTGGTGGTCAGAAGGACCAAACTCGGGGTTTAGCATATCCTGGGCAAGTGCTATACCACTGAGCTATACCTCAACCTTTGTAAGCACTTTTTCCATAGATATAGGATTCTAGAATTTTCTGTTCAGTGCAAGTTAGAGATCAGTCAGTGATTCTTCTGGCTCTCCCTCCACAGTGCTGCTCTTTGATAATCAGGTTCACTTAAGAACGCTTAGTCTCTTCCCTAAGTGCTCTCAGATGCCCTTTCAGTAGATAATTGGGAAAAAAGTTTTTTTCAGTTTTATATAACTGAAGTTATGTGGCCCTGAAGTGAAGGTGGGTAAAAGACTATTTTAATCTATTCTTCAACTTCAAAATGTTACTGGAAGAAAAAAGAAAAAAACTCCTGCAGTTGATTCTCATTTTAGTTTTTGAGACAGGGTCTCACTACGTAGCCCTGGCTGGCCTGAATTTATTATTATTTTTAAAAACTACTTATCTATTTTTATTTTTAAATTTATTTTTGGTTTTGCAGTGCTGGGAATCAAACTTAGGTGTACACGTTCTATTACTGAGCTACAGGCCAGCCCATGTCTAATAACTAAAACGCTATAATGGGCCTGATGCAGCAAATCTGTGTTGAAGAATTAGAACCTCAAGCCATACTGCAACAGAAGTTAGGGGGCTGAAAGAGTTGTGGCTACTTTGTAGGATGCCAGAATAGTGGTGAAGCCACAGAACTGGAAATAAGCCCTTGCAGAGGAGCAGGAGCCCAGAGCCCACGACCTCCACCCCCACCTTCCCAGCCCACCCCTGCAGGCTGCCTGCCCCGGGGGCCTCTCGGTCACCTCCGCAGCACTGTCAGGACATCTGTCATGCTCCTCACACGCTTCAGGAGGCTGTCCAGCTTGTGCGGCTCCTCCTTCAGGAACCGTACCGCCTCAACTTCTATGCGCAGCACCGCACGCATCTTATTTTGCAAGGTTGGGAATTCTCCTAGGGACCAAACCAGCTGGTGAGTTATAGAATAAGGAGGCAGAATATAGTACCCCATGCCCTGACGTAGGGTAGCACTGAGAAGCACACGTGGGAGATGGTCAGTTAAGGGCACAGAAGAGGGTCAGAGCAAGAGGCCTCAGTCAAGGTCCTGGCCTCGTAGGCTCATTTCCTATTATTTTGGATAAGGCCAATGGAAAGATAGGGGTTGTTTTCAGTGAGCTTAGCAAGGTGTGCTGGCATACTGTAAGAGCTCCAAAAGAGAAAAGTGAATAGAAAGTTTTAATTGTATCACTTAGCCTTTGAACTTCAGCAGCTGGTATAAAAGTGCCTTGAAGAAGGCAGGATGGGTGCCTGTTCTGTTCCATGATGTATCTAAGAGCTCTGAACAGTGCTGACATGTACAGGTGTTGGATAAACACTTACATAAATATAAGTGTATGTATGAGGGATCATTTACTATTTAAAAGTTTACTTATTTATTATTTATTTTTAGAAACAGGGTCTCACTATATTGTTGAGGCTGGCCTTGAACTAAGTTCAAGTGATCTTCCCACCTCAGTCTCCTGAGCCATTGGATTACAGGTGCCACCTTGCCCAACACACATTTGAAGACTTTAAAAGTCTTTTTGAGACAGGGTCTCCCAATAGCCCCAGCTGGCTTGGAACTTACTATGTAGACTGGTCTGGTTTCAATCTGAGAGATCCACTTGCCTTTAGAGTGATGAAATTAAAGGTGTGTCCCACTATACCTGGCTTGAAGACTTTTTAAAAACCCCAAGAAACCCACCTCTAACTTCTCCCTCCAGCAGAAGACTCACCTTTCAGGGTGGCCACAGCTTCCCCTACTTGCCGCAGGAGAAAAGCCCCATCCTCCACGTCTTTCAGAGTCACCACTCGGCCTGCAGATGAAGAGTCCTTCTTCAAATCCTCAACAAATTCTTCCAGCTCACTGTGGGGAAGACAGAAGATGGAATTGACATGGAGGTCCTCAGGGAGGACAACTGCGGGTTCCTTTGGTGTCCCAGCCTTGCCTGAGAAGTTCACTCAGGAGGCAGGACCACACTAGATAGTAGCTTGGCTTGGAATACTGCACGGATGGGTAAGGCCACTGCAGGAAAGCTTCCCTATGTCTGTCAGGCCCAGATTTGGGGGGGAGAAGGGGCAGCTTGTGGCTGGCTAAAGACACTCTTCATTTTCAGTGTTACTGACACTGGTCAGAGAGCAACGTGTGCCCTAGGTGACCAAGGAAAGGGAGAGACAGAGATGAAGGTGGCACTAGTGACAGAGATGGGCCAGGGAGCTGTGAAGGGACAGCATGAGGGAGCACTATACAGTGGTGTAAAATGAGATGCTCAGGGTTGTGATGGTACTTAGGGTCACTTGGGGTCAAATAGTTCTTTTTATTTTTTAATTTTTTCCAGGACTGTCCTATGCATCAAAAGATGTTTAGTTTTTGTAGCATTCCTAGCCTCTACCTACTGGGTGCCAGTAGTAACCTACCCCAACCCCAAAGAACTTGTGACACATGGAATATCACTTGACATTTTCACATGCCTCCTGGAAACAGAAAATAAAACTATCCTCAAAATCCTTGGTTGAAAAGCCTCTAGTATATTCTCCCTTCAACAAAGACTGACTCTCTCCTCTCACAGTTAAGAAGAGCTTAGAGATCTGATTTCTACTGTGTGCATTGGTGGTGTGCATGTACATTAGTGTGTCAATGTGTGTGGACAGATGTTAATTCCAACGGAGTTAAGTTAAGATCTTCCACTTGAAACAACAAAAACAACAACCTGTCCAGGCTCCATTGCTAAACCCTTCATAAACACCTGTTTGTATCCTTTCAGTTTGCCCATGAACTCAAGAGAAAGCTTTTCTTAAAGATTAGTGTGGAGAGAACGTCGAGAAATGAAGGGCCACTAGGTGGCAGTAAGTGAACGGAGATTGCGCCTCCTGGAACCCAAGCGGCGCCAGCAGCAGACAGAGCAAACACGCCAGTGAGGAGACCCAGAGCCCACCAGGTGAGGAAGCGGATGGAGCCAGGTCAGCTGCAGAAGGCGCTAGGGCAGGACGTGCCGTCTATTCAACAAGTACCAAGCCATACATGGCAAATCTGACCTCATCTGAGCAGGGAGTATCTGGCAATGTCAGTCATTCTAATATGGAAACACGAGATGAAATGATGCCCCTTTAGGACCAAAGGGGAAATCTTCAGCTGCCCAGTGTCTGCCCGGTGCTGTGTGAGCACGTCACAGACACCTCCAACAGCTGTCGTGGCTTGAGGTGGAGACTTCCAAACACCATATCCTACGAGGGGAATTTCCCACTGCAGGACTGAATGTCTTGACTGTACACCATGTCCAGTCCTAACAAGATTTGGTGGAACAGCTAAGACCCAAATGTTATTACCCCACACGCTTGTCCATGTCATTCTGCCTGAAACCCTATTTTGGTCTCCCCTACACATTGTACCTCCTGGATGACATAACCCTGCACCGAGGAGATCCATAAACTCTGCTTCCCCTTGTTGTAGAGCATGGAACCACAGTACTACTGTTCTGCCTGTTTGTATGATACCTACTTAGAGAAAGCATTTAAGGTCACTGTGCTGGACAGCTGTAGTTGTCAACTTGACACACTTGGTAGAGGGAGCCTCAACTGGGGAGTTTCCTCCATTGGACTGGCCTGTGGCTATGTCTGTGTGGCATCTTCTAGACTGTTGAGTGATGTGGGAGGGCCCAGCCCACTGTGGGCAGTGCCACCCCTAGGCAGGTGGGCCTGTATTGTTAAGAAGGCAGGGTGAGCAGGGGCCAAGGGAGCAAGCCAGTAAGCAGCGTTCCTCCATGGCCTGTGCTCCAGGTTCCTGACCTGAGTTCCTGCCTTGGCTTCCCTTGATGATGGACTTGCTTGTCAGCCAAATAAACCCTTTCCTCTCCAAGTTGGTACTGGTCAGAGTGTTTTGTCACAGCAACTGATGGCAAGCTAGAACAGTCACTTTTGTTAATTCTCAAATTGTAAATTAAACAATACAACTAAACACGAATACAGACCATCTTTGAAATGGTCGTTGATGTGGCTTTTGAAATATGACTTTGCACAATAAAATGTCATATATTTAGAGATGCTACCGCTTTTATTTATTCGACTTCTGTTAAAAGCATGTTGTTAAAATACATTTACTCTTACACTTGGAACAACAAAAACAAGATCTTGACTCCGTTTTTCTCCACTGTTTCTCCTCTCTGTCCAGCTCACAGGACCTAAGCCCAAGAGGCTCTGTAAGAGAACCTCATTTCTAGAGCTTAGAAGGACGAGGGGAGAGAGGGAAGTGAGAGGGGAGAGCAATCAATCACTACTTCCCTAATGTTAGAGTTACAGTTTCCACCCGTCTTTTACAATCCACACAGACCCACCTGGTTATCCTAATCTACATCTTATTTAAGGCATAAGGAACAATTATTCAAATATTTAAAAGATATATTAAACGTGATTATTGTTATTATTGTGGGGGTGGTGTATGATGTGTGAGTGAGTGCAGGGGTACACATGTGGAGGTCAGAGGACAGCTTGTGGATGTAGTCTCTAAGGCAGGAATAAAGTCTATGGAAGGCACCATACAGCACAGTCCAAATACGAGACAGCATTAGTATCTTCGATCCAATTCTCCCTGCCACACTGGATTCCCAATTTTCTAAGAATGTCCCGCCCTTTCCTGCTCCAGAGAGACGTGGGCTTCAGGGCTCCTTTGCTGGGACAGTCTTCAGTCTCTGCTGCCGAAGAAGTCCACCTGCCTCTAAGACCATCCCAACTCAATTTACCAAACTACTTTTGAACATACCAGAGCATGGCTGCTGTGCTTGGCCTGTGAGGTGCATTACTAACGTAGGTGAAGCTTCTTTGGTTCCTGGGCTCAGAAGCAATCTTTCCTTGGTGTGGGTTCACCTGGGACCTGTGAATCACCTGTTTGGCACTTTACTCCTGTTTATATTCTGTTTTACTAGACTGAAGATCTACAAGGGCTCTGTGCACACTTTACTCACTTATGACCATCCTGAAAAGTCAACCAGATACAAACCTCGTGATCTATTTGCTCTGGGAGCCTTGCTAGCTTATTCCTAAACTGGACCACTAGTCTCAGGACACTATATATACTAAAGCTGTTTTCTAAAAGTCCAAACAGAGAGTTATCCTAGATAACCAATGGGCACACACTTTAAAGGAGGATGTGTTCCTCTAATTTTACTAGAAAATCTGTATCAATGTTATTCAGTGAATGTATATAAAGAAGTTTTAAAGCAAAATCCTGAGACATAATTTTAAGTAACTGAGCCGTCACGAACACATTTTAGCCAAATAATGCCTTTCTACTGTTAAGGTGATTAACTTGGTCTATAAATTCATGAACTAAGTAAAAATTCAGATGTTTTGAGATGTGGATGAATGGTGATCTAATTTAATTTATTAGGAAAATAATAACTCAAATAGATTTTTTTTTTCTCAGACTGCCTAGAGTGATATTCTCACTTTAATTAAGCACACTGGGTTGGTATGTGAGTGAGGTAAACTGCAGCTGGAGAATAAGACAGATGATGGACAGAACACTTCCTGTCACGGAACTTCCTGTTATCCTGGGCACAAAAAATGTTTGCAAATTGTTCCTTTATCTTCCTTTGTCTTTGGGAGAGTTAAGCTTTTTAGACAAAAAGAGGAATAAAAAAAGTGTGGGGCTGGAGAGAGGTCTCAGCAGTTAAGAACACTTGCTGCTCTTTTTGAGGACCTGGGTTTGGTTCCCAGCACCTACATGGCCGCTCACAGCCTTTGTGGACTCCAGTTCCAGGGGATCTGATGCCCTCTTCTGGCCTTTGTGGGAATAGGCATGTAAGGGCAGGCAAATTCTCATACACATAAAATAAAAATAAATCTTAAAAAGACTGCCATTCATTATACTAAAAGGTGAACTATTTCTAGGGTAAACCTTTGTTGCATAACAAAACATGCATTAACATAATAGATGTGCTTGTCTCCTGATGGGAGAAATAAAACGACTTATTTCAGAAGAACCTGATGGATGCTTTCACTAAAGATGTTCTATAAGATTGTAACACCCAATGAAGCATCTTTCGTTCTGCATCAGACATACTTTACATTTAAATCTGTCTGCAAGTGTAACTACAGTGGACTAACAGTAGGATATCTACTGAGATTAAATACAGACTTCCCATTTATCACTGGGGCTTACTACTTACTCCTTTTCATTTTATGTGCTGCTGAGCCCTGGAAAATGAGCTTGATGCTCTGAGTGGTAAAGAGCCTAGTTCAGTCACCTGGGGACTTGGGTTTCCCAGGCTTGGATGGAGGACAACTTGGAATCCTGGATACCTGGATCAGCAGATATTTGGCATACACATTAGGGGCTCAATAAAGACAGGGAGAAAAATACCAAGTAAGCAGAGCACCCCTGTAAGCAAAGACAGTTTTCTGGTTCGGGTCGGAAAGCCAAACACGCCGCCTTGACTGGCACTCACCGTAACTTTCTGACGATCCTCTCCTCCTCGTGAAGGTACTTTTGCCTCTCTTGTTCCACCAGGGTGCGCTGACGTTGCACAGGGTCCTCCAGTCTCTTCATGGTCTCCCTCACTTTGCTGCTGATTTCTAGCTCAGCCTTCTTCATCATCGCCCGCAGCATCTCCTGGTTCTGCAGCTGTCAAACAAAAGAAATCAGTCTCAACTGGTTCTGCCTGTCTGGCATCACCAAGACTGAATGCCGCAGTCTTCAGAAGTAGATTTGGGAAGAGTAACCCACAGCTGAATCTTTATTTCAGTAAGAGAAGGGAGCAAAGACCGTATACGACTGCTTCCCCAAAGAACATCTGAGTTCTAGTAGCTAACTGACAGCTGAACTTTAATTTTGTGTCTTTGAAAAACTAGGACTTCTTTATGCCGAGCTATTACTTCACGTACAAGACGCAGAGACTCTAACGGACATGGTTGTATAGAGAGGAGCCAAGAGCACTCGCTTTGGGAGCCAAGTAGCCTTGATCAACCCCTAAATGCTTAGCCTACTTTAGGCATGCTACTTAGATGCCCTACAAAAATGGCCGTTTCATATTTTTTCAAAAATATTTCATTTATTATTTTTGTTTTATGTGTATACATGTACTGCCTGCATGTATGTGGGTGCATCTGTGTTGTGCAATGTTCATGGAGATCAGAAGAGGGTATGGGATCCCCTGGAATTACAGACAGTTGTCAGTCTCCATGTGAGTGCTGGGAATCAAACCCAGGTCCTCTGCAAGAGCAGCCAGAGCTCTTAACCACTGAGCCATCTCTCCAGCTCCCCCCACCCCCGTTTCATTTTTCTCTGATGACACAGGACCTGCTTCCCTGGGCAGGGCTACCCTGAGCTCATGAATACTGCTTGGTATAGAGTAGGCACTCAACCACAATTGGCTTGACTGTGGAATTTTTCAGAGTATCACTTAAGAGTGAATCTCTACCCCCTGGTTTGTACAGCCCCACATCCTTATACCGTGGAATCATCATGGCCCCTTACCACACATTCTCGGGATTGATGGTGAGAGTGATAATGATTCCCGACGAGACCAAGGTTCTTGGCAACGTACTAATTTCCCTGGATTTGACAAAGGCTGCATGTTTAAATAAGCCCACAGTTCCCACCTGGTTTCCATAATTCTAGTTTCTTGTCTCATGGAACATAGCACATGGAAATTGGTAGCCAGGCTTCATAAGATGCTAGTCAACATTTCTTGAGTTCTTGGGCAGAACAACTGTATATTTTGATATATTTATGAACCAAATCCCCTTGATCAGCTTCAACAGCAACTGTATTATACTTACTACATTACCACTGAAGTTCCCCCCACACAACCAGTTAGCAACTTTCAATTGCTTACATTGTTTTCTGGATTTCTGGGCTGTTCTCCCCTACTAGGTAACACCTCACAGGAGTGGGGATGCTGTTGTGGCCTGTTATCTCCACACACTGAGGGGAAGTGATGCTTAACCATGGTACCACTTGCTCAAAGCCTCACAGTGGTCTCCATTTCTTGAGTGAAGACAAAGTCTTTGAAGTTGGGCCACAAGCAAAGGAACCAGTGGGTTCCAGTGTCAGCCCCGAAAGGTGATTAACCAGCTTCCAGGAAGTCCAGGCCCAAGGACATGCTGTTGTCAGTCTCCATGTCTATCAATAAGGAAGTGTAGTAAAAGTTCACAGCTCTTGGATGGTGGTGGGGTTTTGGTGAGACAACAAAAACACTTAGCACCTGGCACAAACCTAGCTCTGAGTACATACCGACTGTTGTTATACGAGAGCAGAAACCTGGGGCCAGATAAGTGTGCTACTCTTACTGAGCTCTCTATGACTTATGTCATGGTCACGTTGCTTGGCTGATGCCCTCTCACTGTGCTCCTAAAATCGGCTAATATTTATCTAGAAGGCACCATTTTTGGGTTGTGGGGAGGCAGGACACAGAGGGCGCCTGTTCTGCTCTGTAGTTCCAGCTTGTCCTCCCTCCAGGCGTCCCTTCCAGTGTCTAGTTTCCTCTCAGGCACACTTCTTAAACTCTATACTTCCGCTACTCCAACATTCTTTCGGTTTTGCCGACCGGCTACGCTCCTTTTGCTACAGTGACATTGTACTGACTGTTCTACTTCCTGAAATGCTCTTCTCTCTGTGTGCTGGTTAGCGTTTGTCAGCCTGACACAAACCAGTCACTTGGGGAGAAGGCACCTCAGTTGAGGCGTTGCCTCCATCAGATTGGCTTGTGGAATGTCTATGGGGCATTTTATTGATTAGTAATCGATGTAGGAGGACCTAGCCCACTCTGGGCAGTGACATCCCTAGGCAGGGGGCCTGGGCTGTATAAGAAAGCTAGCTGAACAAGCCAGTAAGCAGCATTACTCCATGGTCTCTGCTTCAGTTCCTGCCTCCAGGTTCCTGCCTTGAGTTCCGGTCCTGACTTCCCTCAGTGATGGACTGTGACCTGGGAGTTGTAAAATGAAATAAACGCTTTTGTCCCCAAGTTGCTTTTGGTCAGAGTGGTTTATCACAGCAAGAGAAAACTTAACTAGAACACTCCCACTGGCTAATTCCCGAGCTAGAATGAGTCTCCAAGATGCCACGCCTAGCACACAGCAGAAACTCAAGCACAGTTTGAACAAATTAACTTAAGCAGCTATCTTGATAGCACAGAACAGTAAAGAACCCAGACTTTTGCTCTAGATGGTTGTATTAGGTAGTGACCCATGCACTATGTATATCCTGGGCTCAGAGCTAATGCTCAACCTTGTTCTGAGTGCAGAGATGCGGCAGGCCTACGGGTTAGCACTGGTTAGGTCAATGAAATATATACAGCAACAAGGTTTGCTATTGAAATTCCACGCCATGGAGCAAGTCCCTCAGAGCTCTGCTTTTGATGGGGGTGGAGGATACGATGAGTGGAGATGGAGACATAAGGTACAAAGAAATAAATAATTAAACAGTTCTAAGGGTTATGGGTGCCTAGGTTCTGATTTAATTGGTCTGGGATGCCAGTGGAGCGTTGGGAATTTTTTAACTCTCTGGGTGATTCTGTTTTGCCACCCAGGAAAACGTTATGGTCTAAGAAAAGGGCTCATGAAAGGAGAGATGATGTCACTGTGCCATGAGCTGGGGCACAGCGCTGTGCCACAACCATCCTGCCCACATCCTGCCCACAAACAAGCTCAAATAACACCATGGTCTTATTAGCAGTGAATATTAAGAATGGCTATCAAGCTGGGAATTATTGCTGGAATATTTTTCAAATTGAAATCTGAAAAGTAGAAAATATAAATCCCTCCTGATAGGTCATGTGACTTGTTCAGCCTCACTTGGCCCAGTCAGGATTAGAAAGAGGTCATTTTCCCACCCTTCCAAGTTGTCTTTTATCAGGACAAGGGAGTTTCATTCCCAGCTACAAGCACGCTTTTTACTCAGTAGGTAGATCTCAACCCAACACTTTCGAGACAGGTACAGACATCCTGGAAAAAGACAGCTACTGGAATATTTAAGCGAATCACTGCCTAGAAGAACAGAAGACAAGGCACTGTTCCCGAGTTCAAGGCTTTATTAACCTCCTTCCCAGAAAGAGGTGCTTTGTGGGATTCAGCTGAGGGTACTAAAGAGGAACTTTCCACAGCACCGTGGCTGACCTCCCGGCAATGAAGAGTGATTCCTGAAGGAAGAAATGCTGAGCGAGTCTCTCAGTTCACTTTTTAAATATCCCCCCCATCCATCCTGCCTGCTGTCCCCACCACAGGGATGCCCTGGTTCATCCCAGCACAGTGCAAAAAGACAAGCCGAAGTCAAAAAGTGGATCCACGGTTCTCTCCTAAGTCACTGTCAGTATCTCAGATCATTGGTAATGTTTGCGTTTCAGTTCTTAAAGAACATCAACTCTACAGAAAGACAGTTTACAAACAGCAAACTGTACCCATGTAAAATGCAGTTCCATGAGTTCCCAAATGTGCACACCAGTGTAAACACCACTAAAAGGATGGATAACATTTTCTTGTCACTCTAAAATAGTTCCTTTATATCTTTTCATCAATCCCCAACCCTCAGTCCAAGGAAGCCACTGGTCTTTAGTCACCAAAAAGTAGCTCCTCCTGGCCTTGAATGTCATGCTAATGGAATTATACAGTCATTCTCCTTTGAGTGGGCCTTCCTTCCTTCAGTGCTCCCCACCTTCAGTGCCAGGATGGAGCCCAGGGCTTCTCACGTGCCAGGTGGGTGCTCTACCATTCTACCACATCCCCGGTCCAGCACGTAGCTTTTGAGATGCCAGCACCTTGTTTTAGCAATTCACTCCTAAATGCTTACATCTTGACTTGATTCTGGTGATCTTGCTAAAATCACTTACTTCTAATAGTGTTTGTGTAGACTCCTTTCATGTGCAGTCTATGGTATGTGAAGCCAGGCATGTACACCCCCTACTCTCCCGTCAGGTACCCTGCTGCTCCAAGATATCTAGTCCAGTGCTAAACAGAAGCGAAAGGCAATTTCCCTTGCCTTGCTCTTGTTACTGGAATGTGTGGTTTTCGCTGTGGTAATATCGTTTTCTGTGGATCGAGGGTTTCCTCCTCCTCCAAGACTGTGGAGTGTATGTATGTGCACTGCAGGGGTGCAGTGTCTGTGGAGGCCAGAAGAGGGCATCAGATTTCCTGGAACTGGAGTTGTGCCATATGGGTGCTGGGAACTGAACCCAGGTCCTCTGCAGGAGCAGCCAGTGCTCTTAACTGCTGAGCTGTCTTTCCAGCTGTTCAGTCCTTAAAGACTGTCTCCTGCCGTGCCTTTTTCTTCCAATGAGAAATTGGCCTAATTCTTATTTATGTTTCCCTGTATGAAATGCCCTTTCTTCTTGGGCTGCTTTTGAGTTTTTCTATGTATCTTTGGTTTTAGCAATTTGTTTACAACTTGCACTGGTGTGTTTTCTTTTGTGCTTACCAGCCTGGGTATTTCACTGAGCTCTTTAGACTGTGGATTTGTAGCCAAACTTAGAAAAACTGCACACATTATGTCTTTTAATATTTTCCCCTTCCCTAACGATCCCAATACTGTTCCATGGGTCACTACATTTTCATGTAATTTCTTCTTACACTTACACTTGGACAGTTCCTATCACTGTGTTTTCTATCGCTTTTTTCTGGGCAGTGATTCATTTTTTACATCTATCCAAACAGTGCATTTTTCAGCTCTTGAAAACTCCACTTAGATGTTTTTCTACCCTGAACTTCTAGCACTGTTCCTGTTTTCTACTCTTCCTTGAGAATAATTATAAAAGCTTTTTGGAGCCCTTGCTACTGACACCATCACCTTCATCCCTTCTGATCAGTTCCAGCTGGTTGATTTTTCATAAGTCATATTTTTCAGATCTAGTAGCTCTTGATTAGGTGTTGGGCATGGAGTATTCTTTCCTTTATATGTTTTAAGTGTTCTCTGACAGCCCAGTTACATGTGGCTTACTTTGTTATTTTCAAGTTCTCCCAAGGAGAACCTAGTGTAGTCTTTTCTGTAGGGCTGGTTCAAAACTGGTGGTTACTCCTCTCCCTTCCGTGCCGAAGGTCTCTTCATTTTGCTTGTCAGATCTGGAACAGCTCCAGACCTGGGTGAGCTCTAGGAAGGTTTCAGCTTGAAGCCCCATACATACAGTCTTTGCCTAGATCATGGTCTGCTCCTAGTACACATACTTCGCTTATTACTCAATAGCTGACCCACAGATTTACACAATTCTTTCTTTGTGGACACTTTGATTTGGTACTCCATTCCATAAATTCTAATTGCTTTTATTTTATCTCTGTAAACTTCGATCTTATCCTGTCAACCCAGTAAGACATCCCAGGATTGCTGGAGGATCACATCTAGGAAGAGCCTCCAGGCAGACTCCCAGGTCAACTGTAGGTTTCACTTTGTTCCCAACTCGCCAGCAGCCCAGCCCCGGTTATCTGTTGTCTAGTGTCTGAAAGTGATGTTCCATCTCTTTTTGGTTCTCTAGCTGTCTACAATGGGAAGTAAGTGAAATGGCTTTCCCTCTTAGGTGGAAACACAATTTACTGAGCATTCTAAGCATACTTAGAATGTTCTTAGCCATCACATTTAAAAAAATATTTTATTTATTATTTTTGTTCTATGTGTATGCGTGTATTGCCTGCATGTAGGTTAAGTGTACCCATGTCGTACAATGCCTGTGGAGGACAGAAGAGGCTGTCAGATCCCCTGGAACTGGAGTCATGGACTGTTGTTAGCTGCCATGTGGGTGCTGGGATTCGAACCTCGCCTTTCTGCAAGAACAGTCAATGTTCTTAACTGCTGAGCCATCTCTCCAGCCCCGGCCATTACTTTTTTTTTTTTTTTTGTATTTTTGAGACCGGGTCTCCCTGTAGCCCCAGCTGTCCTGGAACTCACTATGTAGACCAGGCTGGCCTTGAACTCACAAAGATCCGCCTGCCTCTGCCTCCCAAGTGCTGGGATTAAAGGCGTGCGCCACCACACCCAGCTACATTTTTAATTGTACCATGTGAGTTATCCACACCAACTTCATGAATAAAGTAAGAAACTGTTTAAATCTAAGTTCAGCTTCTCCAAAATAGCTGTGCACCTCCTAAGCTCATCCTTGATTTCTTAGTTAAAACCAGATGTGACAATAGCGGCTTGCATCATGGGAGAGGTGTGGCTGTCTAGTAGTGACACCGAGCAGTGGTTATACCACAAACCAGGGCAGAAAGAAAGCCAGACCCTTGAGTGACTCCTGACACCTGGGTAAGCTCCCCCAGGATTCAGGGAATCAAACAAAGGATGCCGGACCACAGACCATGTCATTTGGGTGCTGCTGCCCTATCTTAGCTTCCTATGCAGATCCAACTGGAGCTCAGTAAATTGTTCACCAACTTAACTGTCAACCTCTGTATCAGTTTCATTGATCATTTGTGCCTTGTTGGAGAAAGAAGGTCTGTTCCACAGGGGCTAACGCACACCTGCTCTGTCTCTCTGGGCTACACACTGCCCTGATCATAATTCAGACATCAGAAAATAAGACTCTAGAACAGAAGACATGAAGATTGCTGAATTATATCACTTCAGATACAAGGGTTCTGTGTACTGCTGTTTCTTTTTTTTTAATGCTAATCCTCCCTCACCAGGATTAAGAATTTTAAGATTTTTAAGAATTCTCAGGATTCTTAAAAATGTAACACTAAGTTCAGAATAACCTAAATTTTTTTTTAACTTATCATGAAAACAGAAAAAGAGAAAAAAATGTGTAAATTGGAAATACAAAATTTATCTTCTGTCTATTTGGGTCAAGTCTCAACCAGCCTGTGGTCTCTGCAGAATTTTTTGTCCTTCAGAAACATGTTTTTTTTTTCCTCAGCCCAGAGAGGGACAGAAGGGCGATTACCTCTGGGGATCTGGAATTACCTTAGGGAAAAAAATCTGTGTACTGTGACATTTTGGGAAAAAAGTATTATTCATCGTTCAGAAAAAGTAGATTTTTTCCCCCCTAAATCTTACCAGGAAGGGTAATGGATAAGGACAGTTGTCCTTTGAAACGAACATTTGTTAAGTGGGAAACTCTTCAATTGTTGCCAGTGTTGTAGACCCAGATGTTACTTGGGAGCGGAACACAGCAGAATAAACTTTCTGTCAGCACTTGTAGCAAATGAACTGAGGGAAGACACATCTGATTAGCTGTGGGAAGGTGCGCACTTGGCAGTGCTGTAAGTTACTGTGTCTTTCAGACTGAGAGTGGCAGGTACCTCAGTAGTCTTGTGGGGCACCTCAGTAGACTGGTGGGGCACCTCAGTAGACTGGTGGGGCACCTCAGTAGTCTGGTGGGGCACCTTAGTAGACTGGTGGGGTACCTCAGTAGTCTGGTGGGGCACCTCAGTAGTCTGGTGGGGCACCTCAGTAGTCTGGTAGTTACCACTTCACCATTTGTGAGAACTGACAGATCTCAGCACATCCATGAGGCATCTCACTGGAGTCCTAACAACTCAAGAGCAGTAATTCTGACTGAGAAATTCTAGAATCACCAGCCTAGCCTCTAGTTCACACCAACAAAGCCCGGCTCTGGCAGGGTGCCCCAGTACTTGTGCTTTTGTGAAGGACCCAAGGTGGTTCCTGTGAACAGCAGTGTCTCTCAAGGACAGAGTCACATGGACAGGGACTTGGCGATTTTCTTGCTCACCTCCCTGACCTTCTCTCCCCTCAACTAGATCCCCTTGTGCTGCATCACATTTCTATTCCTGTGAAGAATCCGTCACTTCTGGAAATGAAATTCTCAAATACAGCGTTACAGTCTAGGGCTTTCCAATGATTTAATTATCTAATTACTGCAGCAGGCTGCCAAGCACAAAGGATTTCATTCACTTTCAGTATTTTATAACACAGTTCAAAGAACATTTGAATTTCTAATTTGATTTTTGTTCTTCTGAGACTCTTCTAGAGAGTTCTGCACATCTCTGATGATAACACCATTTCTGGACTCACAATCACTCTGGGGTTGCATTTCATTTTTGGTGTATGATAATACATGTGCAGAAGGAGAATTGGGGCTGCCACAGCTTAATTATTCTCAATTGTTTTTGTCTTAAATAGACTCTCCTGGCTGCAAAGATGGAAGTTTGTGGAGGAGGGAAGCCCAGCACACAGAGAACACAAAGCTGGGGGAGAGACAATAGCAGCCAGGTTAAGAAACAAAGTACTTATCCTCCCTTGCCTGTCTGCTCTGGAGAGCTATACACATTTCCAAGCTCAACAGCATATTTGTTCACTGCTATTTACTCCCAGAAATCCAAAGAAGTCGAGCAATTCTGAGGCAATTAAAAAACCCGGGTGGCTAGCATAGTATTGCTACACGGTGGCCAGAGAACTTCTTTGTTAAGAAAGCAGCTGTTCTGCATTGTGCTGACATAGGTTCAAGGGTCGCAAGGGGTGGGAGGTGGTGGGATATCTCTCCCAGTCAGCCTGATACCAAAGAACGCCTTGGCTGGAGAGCCAAGGTAGTACTAAACCATCAACCTTATAGTCACAGTATCAAATGTACTTCAAACACTTAAGATTGTCGAAGGCAGGTGTGAGACTCATGCTATACCGCGTCCCCAGACCAGCAGCTGCTCCCTTCTGAGAGCAGTTAGGGTCTACTGTATAAACAACAGATTCATTTTTGGGGAGAGGGGAGCTTCAGTGAGGAACACAATTTCCAAATAGCTAGCAAGGGGCACAAAAAACTAGGTGTAGTACAGGGAGGGGCAATTCCAGAACCTGGGAGCTGACAGGAGGTGTTGGCCCTACAGATTTGTCCTTTGGCCTTCAGAGCACTAAGTAATTAGGTTTTAACTACTTCCCAACACTTAAAAAAAAAAGAGATGTTTCACAGAAAACCTGTATTTCTAGATTCTCTTGGAATACTGAAAACTCGGGAAATATGGAATCTCATTATTTTTATACATTTTAAAATTTATTTTTATTTTATGTGTATGAGTGTTATGCCTGCATGTGTATAAGTGTACCCATGTTGTGCAGTGCCCTCAGAGGTCATAAGAGAGTGTCGAATCCCCTGGAACTGGAGCTACAGATGATTGTTAGCCACCATGTAGGTGTTGGGATATGAACCTTGTCTTCTGCAAGAACAGCCAGTGTTCTTGACTGCTGAGCCATCTCTCCAGCTCTGTGACAACTTTTCAAACAGCCATTGCCTTTGCCCCTCTGTACTTCATTTGTCACTATATTGACAGGACATTGAAGACATTTGCTGTCACTCTAACACCCTAGCCCAGCCAACCTGGACACTTCATTTCATTGCAAAGTGTTTCTGTGGTGGTAGTTTTGTTCGATTTAAAATGCAGGGCTGGGACAACAGCTCAGTGACGAGAGCACTTGCTGTGCAAGCACGAAGACCTGAGTTCGGATCTCTAGCACCTACGTAACAAAACTGGGTATGGCTGCGCATGCCTCCAGGACGGGAGGAGAGACACATGGATTCTGGGAGCTTGCTGGCCAGCCAGCCTAGCTGAAACAGCCAGCTTCTGGTTTACAGAGAGACCCCGTTGCGAGACAATAAGGTGGAGAGTAGTAGAGGAAGACACCCAATGTTCTCTCTGGCATCTGCATCACGGGGCCTTGAGCATGCACCACCATGGTCATGTGCATGCACCACACACAAAATGAAATAAAAATGTTGCAGAGCAAGGAGAGGTCATGTAAGGCAGATTTCACAGATGATGTGATTCAGAGGTGATTTAAGTAAATCTGCACTGGATGTCCTAGGTGTCTAGAATGAGAGAGAGAGAGAGACATCTGAGTAGTGAACAGTGTGAGCAGTGTGAGTTGTTTTGTCAACCCTCATTTGATGCACACTGGGGCTTCAGACGAGGTCTTCCAAACCAGCTACCCTTCTTTTACTTTTTAAATTAAATTGATTCCCCCCCCCGAAAGAAGAGGTGGCTCTTTAAACCTATTATTATTATTATTTGTGTGTGTGTGTATGTGTGTGCGCACACACCCGCACCACAGCATGCACGATAACTTTATGGAGTCAGCTCTCTCCTCCTATCTTTATGTGGGGTTCCAAGGACTGAACCCAGGTCTTCAGGCTTGCACGGCCAGCACTGTACCTGCTGAGCCATCTTGCGACATCATGCCTGGCTTTCTACCCTTCCCCTTTCATCCTCTGGTAGACTCTGGGCAGTGGGAAATCATATTCTTAGCTCTAATTAGGTGATAAAAGCAGATTGGCCACTGGGATGCAGAAGGCGCAGAAGAGCATGATTCAAAGTCCTTCCCTCCTGAACCCCAGTGCTCGGTCGCTGCTCCCACCCACCGACCACAGAGGATCCCCACCCTTGCTGCAGCCCCAGGCTCCTGGGTGTGTCCGACTTTTAACAATATTTGGATTATGAGATTCTTGAAGGAGGTCAGGGAGATGTCTGCATAAAGTTGAAGCCAGGATTGTGCCCAATGCCCTAGCCACTGCCAAGGGCAGGGAGGGTAAGGCTGGCATTGGATGTAAACACAGGACCTCATGAAGCCCCGCACCTCCCAGCTCCTTGGGATTTAATCCAGGAGATAGAATATCCCACTTTGTCAGACTGATGGTGTTTGTCGACCAAGATTCATGACATGAGGGTTAGTATTACCTTCCCTATCAGTTCATCTATTCCTCTATGATGGAAATGGGTAAACTTGAAACACACCATCCAAATAAAATACAGATGCTTTTCTCAACGAATCATCCATAGAGCCCTTTTTTCCCCCACTCTTATGAATTTGTCTTCTATTCCAAACTCAAAGTGTAAAGACATCACAGTTCCTTGCTGGGAGGGGAGTGGCAGGAAGCTTGGCCCCTCCCTGGGGAGAAGGAAGAGGCCTGAGAGCTGGCAGCCTTGGCTGTCAGGATGCTCCACTGGCCCCCTTTATAGCTCACATCCAAAACAGGTGTTGAATGAGTCTTTTTCTCACGCAAAGCATACAGGTCCTAGACTGACTACAGTTACAGTGGACGGCCCCAGACCAGGATTACAGGTAGACCAGGAAGTCCTGCCATTATAGCCCTATGCATTGGGGTCTTCAATTAGCCTCAGAGAAGAGCACAGTAAAGGCCAGGGAAGTTGCAGCAGGGTTGGGGTTACAGAGAACAAAGAAAGCTGATCTAGAGCCACTAAGACAGAGGACACATCTGCACTGAGTACCTGGAGCTGCCGCATCTGCTGGAGCTGGAGCCTGAGTTCGGCTACATTCCGCCTCATGTCAAGCAGGCTCATATGGATGGATGAGGTGCCGGCAGGCAGGGGCTGGCCAGGAGGCACTGTGGACTCCAGACTCTTCCCACCAGGCACATGGGAAATTCCTAAAAGAACAGCAGAGACTTTTGAATGTCACAGTATACCTGAACTGTGCTCAATCTCCATATAGACTGAAAATGCATTATGAAAAAAAAAACATGGAAACAGTACATCGCACAATCCTGAGAAGGGATGCAGTCTGTAACAACCACGTTCTAGAAGCTTGGATGGTAAAGCAGTATTTACATCGTGACGCCACATCATGTAAGCTAAGTGTCTATGCTGCCACCTGCATCCCTCCATCAACCATGCCTCCCCCAGTGCTGGGATTTTTCTTCCTTCTTTCCCTTCCTCCTCTTTTTCTTCTTTAAACACACAGGTTCACATAGACAAAAGTTTAAAAGTATACTGAACAATGTGTTAACAGCATCGCCGGCTGTTGGCACAATTATATATATGTATGTGTATATTTAATATTTTATCTATTTATTTATTTTATGTGCCTGCATGTGTGTAAATGCACTCTTGCTGTGCAATGCCTGCAGAGGTCAGAAGAGAGCATTAGGTTGGAGTTGTGGATGGTTGTTAGCCGCTGTGTGGGTGCCAGGAATTGAACCTGGGTCCTCTGTAAGAGCAGATAGTGCTCTTAACTGCTGAGCCATCTCTCCAGCCCCACAATTTTACATTCTTATTGCTAACTTTTGGATTTAAAAATCTATATAGTACCTAGCTTTAATTTTGAGTAGGGAAAAAGTAAATTTCTGGAACCTCATAGAACATTCTACGTCACCATCACCTGCTGGCATGCATCTTTAGGACACAGATTTGGGGCCCAAGAGTAGGTACTTCGTTATAAATCCCCATAGGTTTCCAAAATGGAAAGAAGTAGGACTTCTGGACTTTGTCACTTTTAGTAAAAGAAATATAGCTGTACTCCAAAATTTCTCAGGAAAGAAAATTAAAAACTGAAAATGTAGTGGAAGAAACTTCCAGACCGGTACAGCACTTGCCTCATTCACGTGAGGCCCTGAGCTCCAGCCCTAGGACTTGAAGGGGCTGTGGTGGATAGAAAAGTAAAGAGTAGAGCAGAAAAGAAAAAGCTCTTAAGTTGTCTGCTAGCTGCCATAAGCTTTTTCTCTTGGTTCAACTTAAAAAGCGTCATGCATTTCACAAATCTATCAGGGAAGGATCTGATTTGATCAAGTTTGTTTTTAAAGTAACTCTCTAACCATGTTTACCTTTAATATGACTCAAAAAGAATCTCAAGTTGGTATTATAGGATCAGCAAGATTTAAAAGAATCTCCAACAGATTGTGTTGCCTTTTAAAGAGACTATAAAGGTATGAAACATGTTCCCAGACTAGATGTTGTCTCTGACACACACAGGCACACACATGCATGTGCACACACACACACGGTGGAAGTATATATATATATATATATGTGTGTGTGTGTATGTATGTATGTATATATATGTGTGTATACATATAAGGCATAGACACACACAGACATACATATATATAAAGACACACTTCTGTTCAGTTTGCCTTCCTGGAAGCTTTGTGACAGGTCATTCTGGCCTTGTAGGAGAGAACCCTGTCCTTGACTTGTACACCCTGGAGTGGTTAGTGGTGGTGACCTGCCTTTCCACTGTGACTCAGCAACCAAGGTGCAGCGCTGGTGACACACCGAGTTCTTCACATTAGGATGACTGTCCAGGCACAGCTGTTCTTGTCCTCCAAGGGCCAAAGGCACTTATAGGATTACAAAGGAATCCCAGAACATCAGCGTTTTTGGCTACTTTTATGAACCTAAATGGTCATTCACATCATCACCAGTCAGAGCTCTGAGCAACATTTACTTGTTCTTTTCTTTCACTACCAAATCAAAGCCACCCTCAGAAAGGCAATTATTTGCTATCTTTGCAGTTGCTCAAAAGAATATTCTCCGCTGTGAAGGTACAAAGGAAAAGAGCATCCAGTGACATTTCCAGTAACAAGCATGTTATAATTAACCTAGTGTCTTCCAAGGTCAGGCATCCTGACGGGGAATCACAATCAATTGCAAGTTTTCCTTTTAGAATCAACCAGCCTCTCATTCCCTATCTAGAGATACAGGGGCAAATGCTCTCCACCTCACACCTTAGACATCATCTGTTATCGTATGTGGTGCCATCAGTAAAAGGACTGGTTAGTCCTTTTGTACTGCACTGGTTAGTCATCTCGTACTTGGTAATGACTCTTGTGCTAATTCCTTAGCCAAACGAAGGCACATTCTTTTTGCATACCCTGCAATTCTCGTACATTCTAAGGGCACTAGCCCTCACCAGCCTCATTTATTGATCTCCTATTTTATGTGTATGTAGGCCCATGTGTCACAGTTTGCATGTAGAGGTCAAAAGTCAACTTTGTGGAGTTGGTTCTCTCCTTCCAACTTCCCGTGGGGTCTGGGGATTGAATTTAGGCTGCCAGACTTATGTACAAAATGCCTTTTCCCTCTGAGGGATGTTACAGAAAACAGGCTCCAGTCTGTATGTTATCGGTTACAGCTGAATGGTGATAACAGTTTTCAAAACTATTTTCAAAACTCAGTTTCTTTATGGGATCTGTATTTATTTAAAATACGTCTTTATCAATAACCTCTGAAATTGCCATGTCTGGTTTTCTCTTTCCATCATTCACTGGAGTCAGTTCTTCATAAGTGGCCAGTGATGTGATGGAGTTATCAATGGACACTCTCCAGGGGAGACCTGACTTCACTCAGCACAGCATGATCTTTGTGGCCAGTCACTTTTTCCTTCCCAGTCTCATTAAAACTTCTCTCTGTGTTGTTTTCTTCCCTTTCTGATGCTCCATCTCTAGTCCTGCCCTCCCTTGGAGGCCCTGCTGTGTTCTGTCCTAGGTCTGCATTTCTTCTTGCCGACCTGCTTTCTGGAGCACCCTGTCCTCTACTACGTGCCCTGGTCTCCCGGCCTACAATCATTTTCAGATGACTACCAACTTTTCCCACAACAGATCAAATTCATTACCTCCTCTCATCTTTGCCAAATCTCTTTCTCCCTCTCTGGACTTAATTTTAGTCAGGGACACTGTCATTTATTTCCTTATTTAAGCTAGAGCCCGAACACCACTCTCAGAACCCATTTCCTCATGTCTGACCTTGAACAAGTAACTTAATCCTGCTCTCTCTGCACTTCCCTATGTGTAAATGGGTGTTGCCCTTACCCTATGGGCTAAGGACCTAAACATGAGGAACTGCTTGGCCCAGTGTCTGCCGAAGAGCCTCACTGCTCTTAGTTGCACTGCTTCTCTGAACAGAGCAGTGGAAAAAGCCATCTTCCTTATGCCCATCTAGAGTCTATAGGGCACTGGGGATGACCCAACAGCTGTCAATGAATCTAGTTGCTGGGACTCCAAGTATGTCCCCATTCACAACAGAGTCACAAGACCTGGGATCAGTCTGCCATGCACACAGATGGGTGGTCACATTTGCTTGTTCTCCTAACAGGTCAAGTACAGAGTGGTCAATGTATAGTCTGTCCTTAGGAAACTTACTCCTTTCTGTAGACAGAACCTATTCAAGGTAATTTATCTTGGTTACTTACAGCTTAAATTTGTTATTATTATTATCATGTATGTATACATGAATCGAATGATGTGTGTGTGTGGATATGCATGCTACAGCCAGTGGTTGGAGGTCACAGAACACTTGGTGGAGTCAGTTCTTCTCTTCCACCTTTATGTGGGTCTAGGGGACTGAACTCAGGTCATCAGGCTTTCATAGCAAGAGCCTTCACCCATCTTGTTGGCCCTTGGTTAGTTTGATCTTAATATGTCTTTTTGAGACAGGGTCTCCTGTAGCCTTAGCTGGCCTGGAACTCACTATGTAGATCAGGATGGCCTTGATCTTAGAGATCCACCTGCCTCTGCCTCTTGAGTGCTGGGATCAAAGGTGTGCGCCACTACGCCAGGCTCCAAGTCTACAACTGATGTGAGCTTAAGGTAGCTTGTTGTAACTGAAAGAAGACTGTTTTGAGGTTTAGCAAGGCTGACTCTCACACTAGCAGGATGTTTTTCAGCATCTTAACCTCTGTGAATCTTTTTGGCTCTATATAAAATGTGGATGGCAACAACTTCCTTATGGTATTAGGTGTGTTAACTGAGACAGCACACAGTGTAACACGCAAGGCATGCCTCGGAAGTAGGAGACCTCTGCTCTCTTCTATCTACAGTAAATTACATACTTCTAATGTAACCAAGAGGTCTGGATTGCATTTGTGTTGACCTTTGGCTAATGAGTTCCCTGACTTCTCTGTAAGCCTGTTATTGGTCTACAGAACAGGATAACGCAGCTTGTCTTCTAGTTTACTTCCTAGGGCTGTGGAGGAATTAATATATTTTGTGCACTGTACTGCTGCTATGGAAACCAAACCCCAGGGGCAATATCTAGCCTCAATATATATTAGAAGAAGAAAGACCAAGCTAGGCATAGACACAGGAACCCAAACCATTCACATTGCCCATAGCATCGCAGAACTCCCGAGCCTTCCCCCAAACAAAGCTTACAGCATGTGAGGACTAGCATTACCTGTCCCCAGACTTATTGACTGCACGCTGGGAAATGTATCCAAAGAAATTATACTTTTTCCTGCCTTGCTCAAAGAAGACATTTACAAAAAACGTCAAAATGAAGAAATGAAATGACTTCTACAAGTTTTAGGGGACTGGTGCAACTTAACATGAACGGAAGAAATAACAGGTATGTAGATCTGTTGCCATGTCTCACACGTTTGTGGCTGTGTGTCTGGTTTCCTTATCTGGATCACAGGAATAAAACTGAAACCTACACATAGGTACCGATGGCCTAATGCTTGGAATCTTGGAACAGTGCCAGGCAGACAGGACGTGCTCCTTCAACGTCTCCTATCACTGCTATGAAAAGTGAGGAATGAAGATTCCAAATAGCATGCGTGTACTGATCAGCAAGGTAGTATAGGGCACTAATCATTTCCAGGATGGATTCTGGAGGGATGGAAGGCTTTACTGTTTATTACTTTCCTTTTATCCCTTTAAGTTCATAATAAATAAGAAAGAATGAATAAATATCTCCAAAGCAAAATGGCAACTGTTCTGAGGACAAGTTTAGTGATTTCCATGAAATAACTATGCGGGTTCAGCCCAGGCCACGGATCGATTTCTAAGCTGAATCCTGGACTGTACTCAGCCCAAGTGAAGCCAGGGCCAGCAGGAGTAAGCCCCAATCCTGTCTGTGCTGCTATGTTGCACCAACCAGATGTGGCTTTCCCAAATTAGGGATTCCAACCAACTTCCGATATGATTTTTAGCATGTTCCTGCTATGATTTGTTTCTAACCCAATGGGTACAAAGATGTCATCTTCTAGAGAGGCCTGCCTGGAGAGGCAAGGATCAGCCCGTCACCACACATACATGGGCACTAACAAGTTCTGCTGCTGATGGTACTGGTCGTCCTCCAGGGGAATGCTAGCATTTAAGAAGCACGCCCTAGCCCACCCACACTCTCTCCTCTCACCTGGACTGCTGGGCACTAACTCCCAGCGTCTTTCACCCCTTCTTTCCATTCCCATGATACACTTGGGTAATGTCCTTCCCCACAATAGAGCCTCCCAATGGCTTCACTTTGCACTTAGAGTAAGTGAATTGCCTCCACCTGGACAGCTCCTCTCCGCCTTCTCTTCTGCAATCCTCTGCATCCTCTGCAGTGGGACGCTCCCAATGTAGGCTAGCCCTGTAGGCTGAACTTTTATTCTATACTTCTTGACATTTGTTGCACATATATTACCAACTTTTCTGAGAACTCTAAGTTCTAGACAGTCAGCACTATGTCTACACCCACTGAATCCATTTTACATCCCCAGTACCTGGAGCAGAAATGCACCTCAGAAATTAGGTCATATAAATGAGGGAATGAGGGAACAATGACTATGTCAGCATGGCAAGAAACCATGGTAGCACCGGGAATTTTTCTGGATGCCTGTGAGGGCATACCAAGTGACTTGGGGAAACACTATGTCTGAAACCAGTCAGGGCCGAAGGAGACTCACAGGCTTCCAGAGCCCCCAGGACACTCACCTGCACTGTCTGTGTGGCTCTTGTTGGCTGTGGTTTTCGTCATTTTCTCACTGAATAAAAGAAAAAGAGAGTCAACTCCCACTTCCAAAGTGTTTTTCCTTGCCCCATCCATTCACTATTTTTAGGAATCAGCACCGATGGATAAAGCAATGAGGGTGTTTGGGCATCAGCACCATGACTGGCCCGGATGGAGAAGGCTTCCCCGGTGTGTAAGGCACGAGTGGGTGCAGCCAGGCACACGGTGACTTTCAGATGGTGGCGGATGTGGACGCGCGAGTGCAGCGGTAGCAGGCACTGACTGGTGGCGAGTGGTCCATAAAGCCACATGCACTGGGAAGCCCTTCGGCCCTTCTTGGGCCAAAGTGTTATCTTTGTCCAAGAATTACCAGAAGGGAAAAAACAAAAAACAAAACCAAAAACATAAAATAGACCCCACACCATGATTCATAGAGATGTGAACATTTCAACCCTAAAATGATCACGAAGAAATGAATTTAAACAAATGAATGATCATAATGATTAAAGAGAAACAGGTTGAATTAGTTTTTAACTGGATGGCTTGCTTCTTTTTACCTAGAGGTTTCTTTGCTACTACTTGTAATGGGCCCTTTAAAAAGCGCAGACTGAACAAGGCCAGTTAAACTGGCAATCTGCTGTTCCATGGCTTGCATCCTCTCTCTGCAAAACAAGAGAATGGTTTGTTAAAGGTCTGTTGACTTTCAGACTAGTTCTTCTAGGTGAGTGAGCCACCTGATGGTTATAAAAGGCACCACCTACCAGGCCGCTACAGTTCAACCCAACCTGGCTTGGAAACCAGAAGAAGCTGCCAATCCTTGGGGGAGAGCAAGATTCTTTGTTCAGAGTTGAGAACTGAACCTGTGACCTCACAAGGAAGACAACTGCACAGGTCAGCAGAGGCCTCCTGGAAAACAACTCCCTCAGAAACACCTGTGCTCACTCACCATCCACTTTAGAAACTTGCTACCCTGTTTTTGTTATTTACCTCGCACAAACCAGGACCACTGTGGGATCAGCGATGCCCTAGGCCAGGCCCTGCATGGCCACACACTCTTCTAGGTGGATCTTCACAGCTACGAGGACGTGGGCTGGTTCTGGTGTGAATGATGGAAATGTTTGTTGTGCGTGGGATTACATTTGTTTCATCGCCCACAGGCAGCCCAAACAAGTGCCTCTTGTCAACACCATGGAGAACCCGATTGAAATCAACGTGTTTGGGAGCAGATGATGCTCGCTTTAATAGTGGAAAAGTCTTAGCCTGAGGATTTTACAGGATCAAAGAGGAAACGAAATACCCAACAACTTGATCATGAGGATATTAATAAGAATCCCCTGGTTACTGCCTGTGGACATCACTGCACCTTTCTCTTCAGGGTTCTCTGAGGCAACAGGGGAGTGTGTGAAACGGGCTCATACGTCTGGATCTCAGACAACAGATGTCTCACAGAAGCATGTGATGGTGATCCCCACACTACAAACAGCATATCCACAACAATGTGGCTCTTAAATGCAACACAACTGCTTTATGTTGTACTCTGTGCAAAATAATAGCAGTCTATACTTTCACTACAAAAAAACTGACTGACCATCTGTACCCGGAATGTCGTGGCAATCAAGAACATTCTCAAACTTTGAGGCCTTGGGGTTTGCCTTTGGAGTAAAACCTTTAAAGCCACACGAACTACCGAGCTTAACTCTGTAATTATAGGTTCCTGAGGTGACAATTCCATGTGCTTTCTTCAGTTTAAAACTGAATGCTGTTATGACGCCGAGTTCCTTGTACGCATGTCACGTAGTGTGGGTAGTCAATGGTTGCAAAGGAGCAAACAACCCCACCAAGTAAAGTAAGTATGAACAGTATGAGATCCATTCTACTGGGGGAGAGGAAGAAATCTCAAATGCCAACTGTGGAAATACATCTCCACCAACTGACACTACAAATGTCTATGCACAACAGCGGATGCAAATCTCAGTTGAAGTATTTGCAATCATGCCTGTGTTTCTGGCCTCCTATTTCCTATAAAATGGTCAATGTGTCAAGGAGAAAAATTGGTAAAAATTTCAAATAAGGAAAACAGACTAGTAAAAATTTGTTAGAAACCCCACATTTACTGATCAAACTACAGATGTACCTCAGAAACAACAGGGTTATGGGTGGACCATGGTATCTGCAGAACAGGAGACATGAAAACACCAATGCTTTTGGGAATTGCCAATTCTGAGAAAAGGTCTAGCTCTATTGCTCCTTCCACAGGGGTTCATACTGTCAGCAACAGGGCTTGGAGTAAAACCCATCACCTGAAGATAAGAGGTTGATTCAAGGCTACAGATTTTCTACTCTTAGTCACAGGCGAATGTTTTTAAGTGGGATGCATTTTTAGAGTCTAGACATCTTGAGTTAAGATGCGTTTTAAGGGCTGGTCCCATTGGAGCAGGAGACGGACAGACATGAAGATGACCTAAGTCACAAAGACAGCAGTGATTTTAAGAAACGTGGGGGGGAGGGTTGAGAGACTGCTCACTGGCTAAGAGCACTGGCAGCTCTTGCAGAGGACCTGAGTTCTGTTCCTAGCGCCCACATGTTGGCTAAGAACCATCTGCAATTCCAGTTCCAGGGGATCTGAGGCCTTCTTCGGCTTCTGAGGGCACTGCACACATGTGGTGCACTTATATATACGCAGGCAAAACACTCATATGCATAAAATAAATATAAATGAGTTTGCCAGGCATAGCGCCACACATCTTTAATCCCAGCACTCAGGAGGCAAAGGCAGTCAGAGCCCTTTAAGACTGAGCCTGGTCTATATAGAGTTCTAAGCCACTGGGGCTATGGAAGACCCTGTCTCAAAAAGAAGAAGGAGGAGGAAGAGGAGGAGGAGGAAAGAAAAGTAAGAAACCAGCAGGTGCATAACTACAGACAATAACCAGTAACCAAGAACCTGCTGATAAAAGGCGGGAAGAAGTCTTGGCATTGCAACACTGGCGAGGGACACAGTCAGGATCAGGGCTAAATCAGCAGTCTTTCAGATCCATTATAGGCCAACAGCTTTCGTTACCTTGTCCAACAAGAGGGGAGAGCAATTTTAAAAACTAAAACAAAGCACCTTAATTATCCTGGATACAGGACCTTATTTATTTTTTTTAATTAATTAATTTTTTTTTTTTTGAGACAGGGTCTCCCTGTAGCCCCAGCTGTCCTGGAACTCACTATGTAGACTAGGCTGGCCTTGAACTCACAGAGATCTGCCTGCCTCTGCCTCCCAAGTGCTGGGATTAAAGGCGTGTGCCACCACACCCGGCAGGACCTTATCTTTAACTGGCTCATCACTATGGACAGAATTGGAGAATGTCACAGCACAGGCTGGATTAGACCGCTGGGACTCACAAGGCTTCCTAGCACTTTTCTTTGGCTCAGTGGGGACTGGGCTTCTCCACTGGGCTTCCCCCTTCAGTAACAGCTTTAGGATGCACATAGAGAAAGATATTTCTAAACTGCACCCCGCTACCTGATTCTTCAGGGTTGACAGGGATACAATGTAGTCTTGCCTAGGGTGAGAGCTTAGGTGTGTTCTAGTCTGCCTTCAATTGCTGAGACAAAACACTCTGATCAATACCAACTTTGGGAGGAAAGGGTTTATTTGCTTTACATCTCCCGGGTCACAGTTCATCACTGAGGGAGCCCAAGGTAGGAACTCAGGGCAGGACCCTGGAGGCAGGAACTAGAGCACAGGCCATGGAGGAATGCTGCTTACTGGCTTGCTCCCCTGACCCCTGCTCAGCCTGCTTTCTTACACAACACAGGACCACGTGCCCAGGGGTGGAACTGACCACAGTGCTCCCACATCACTCAAGAAAATACCCCACAGACATGGCCAAAGGTCAGTCCAATGGAGGCAATTCCCCAGTTGAGGCTCCCGCTACCTAGGTGTGTCAAGTTGACAACCAAAGCTATCCAGCACAAGGTACTTGGAGCAAAAGATGTATATCTGATTCAGGCATCCAGGTGCTTAGTTCTTCACTTAGTTGCTGTGAGTTAGGGCATGAATACTACCTGGGTGGCATCTTTCAGGCTACGGCACCAGCAGGACCACCAGGAAGGTGGCCAGTCAGATGCTGCTGGCTGCTCCTTGACATCTCCCCTAGCAGCCAGACTCTTGTCCCTGACAGAAGTGCTGTGATTCTCCCCATTTCTGGGTGGGGCCAGTGCAGAGGAGGCAGCGATAGGCACCACAGTGCTGGACGGCATGCTGATCACACATGCATGCGCCACTGTCTCAGCCAAAACCCCCTCATGAAAATACAATTCTTTTGACACATGGTAATGAGAAAACTTTTTCCTCCTATTTAATCATCAAAGTGTTTCTGGTTTCAGGATTCATTTGAGGGAGATTATCTGATTTATAAATTCATAAATAAGATTGTCTTTCCATTTCATGGTTGGTAATCTGGAAACAATTTTATGGTTTAACTAAATTACAGCAACTGGAAACTTATGCAGCCTTCTCCCATGGTGAAATGTTATGAAGTATGTTTAATGTGAAAAGGAGAAAAATAAAAGAAATGCAGTAGGAAAGAGAAATTAAATACAACCCTGTCATTTGACAGCAGTGGCAACTCTGCGTGATAACCATCAGAGTGTTAAAGATGCTTAGACTAATTCTTGCCAATTTCACTTGGTTTAAGTTATTATGAACTGGTATAATTACTATGAAAAAGACAGTTCAAAACTGATTTCATAAACCATTTTATACCATTCCATAAATCATATTTAAGTGATTAGTAAGTACGGTTAACTAGTCATGTAGTGCCATCAACCAGTTTGACTGAACAAATCTTTTTGAGGCCCAAATTTAACATGAATAAAAAATTCAAGGAAAGTGCTGATCCCAGCCTCGGTCAGTACCACTTTCTTCCCGGCATGAATCTGTGTCTGCAGATGAAGGAATGCTTATGCTGCTGGAGGGCCTGCTCTCTGCCCTCGGAGCAGAGGGAAGAAAGCCTGTGCTTGAAGAAATATTTTTAGCTAGTGAGTGACTTCATTTATATGATCTTTTGACTCAATGATCACCTTCAACCTCTTCTGACTATGGACATGTCTTTGTTCTGATGGGGGCCTCGTTAAGCCTGAATTAGTTCTTTTTTTTTAAAATCCTTGTATAGCTAAGCAAGTTAATAGTTATTAGGAAAACAAGCTAACATCATGCTAAGTAGAAAACTGGCACTTTCCTATACTGAATCCTAAAGGGTGTGTGTGTGTGTGTGTGTGTGTGTGTGTGTGTGTGTGTGCACATGTGCATGCATGCATATGGAAGCCAGAGGTTGATGGTGGGCGTCTTCGTTGATCACTCTCCACCTTAGTTTTTGACGCAGGGTCTCTCACTGAACCTGAACCTCAATGACAAGGTTAGGCGAGTACCCAGCACTAGGGTCACAGAAGCACTCTGCTGCCTTTTATCTGGGTTCTGGGAATCTGAACTCAAGCCACATGTTTGCATGGCAGGCACTTCACAAATGGAGCCACCCCCCTGTGCCCCCTCCATGTACCCACAGACTATGTTTCCAAAGATACAAAAATGACATGAGTTGACCGAGACCCCTCAAGGAGCTATGTATATCAGAAGCTTGGGTCTTCCTGGCTGGTTAGAGATCATTAAAAACAGCATCAAGACAATACCAACTACAGGAACAAAGGAACTTGCTAAGTGGTCCCTAAATTCACTTCTAATTCTGATATCTTGTGATTTATCTTCCTGTTCCTGCTTCTTATTATAACAGCTTGGTCCCTAGCCAGTGGCTACTGGGAGCTGGGGAGCCTCTTAGAAGGAAGTTGCTGTTGAGGAGTGTCCTTGAAGGGGTACTGGGACCCTGGCCTCTTCTCTCTCCTTCCCTCCCTCCTAACTGCCCTGAGGTGAGTGGCTTTGCTCTGCCAAGCACTCTCTGCCATGATGTTCTTCCGTCCACAGAATGCCCCATTATGCACTCCCCATCATGATGTTCTTCCTCAGTACAGGCCCAGTGCAGTGAACTCAACCTGTGGCCTGAGTCCAAGAGCCAAAAACGAGTCATTCCAAGTCTAAGATATGTAGCTCAAGGTACTTAGCTACAGCGATGGAAATCTGACTGACACAGATTTTTCCTCCCACGCTCATCCCCCAAGAAAGGTCAATGGTCAGTGAATCAGTGAACACAGGTTATAGAGGCTTCCACTCTGTCAGACACCATCATTTTCAAGCACATTTTCAAGTGAGTGTTCCCCGGGGGAAAGCCAACTGGCAGAAAACTCATGAGTCTTAGAAGTGCTTTTCAGATTGACTAGGAGCAGGTTTCAAGCTAGACTGTGCCTGGCTCGTTCATGCCCTATTTCTATGGTATGAGAAGAAAAACCACTCTAACCAATTAAAGATGCTCTTTTCAGATGAGTTCAACAAAACACTGAAATCCAGATGCTCTGTATTTTTTAGTGAAGCCTCACGTACAACAGCTGAGCCATGAGCTTTCCATTTCTGCCGGAAGTTATCCTGTCGGGGAAAAGCTAAATAACTAAAGACTGTGTTTCAGATGCTCCCAATAATCTTAATTTCTCATGGAGAAAGCTGGACTTGTTAAGGGGCCATTGAGAGGGTTGGCAATTAAAGGCTACTACCCCCCCAGCCCTCTGCTGGTGGGGCGAGCAGGAAGACTGTACATGGTCTTCCCTACTGTGACTCCAGTCACCACAATGTGTCCCCTGCTTCTGAATTTGGAATTACTTATGTTGCCTTCCAACAGCCAGGAAATCCCCTCATATTCATGGGTGACCCAGCATGGGACACTGTCCGGCTTCACCCGCTTGTATTAGTTTTCCATTGCTGTGACTAAACATCTCACAAGAAGCAATTTAAAGTACACAGTTTGAGAAAGCACAGTCCATCACAGTGGGGAAGGGGAGTTCCTGATGGCAAGAACACTTCTCTGATCGTGACACAAGTAGAGGGAAAGATGGGTGGCCAGAGGCAGAGCGGGGCTACAACCCTTGATGCCCATTTCCAGCAATTCACTTTCTCCAGGCCTCACCTCCTAAATGTTCACAACCTCCTAAAACAACACCACCAGCTGGTGAGAGAGTGTCCAAACATGGGCCTGTGGGCATTTTATATTAAAACCATAACCTTATTCTAGTCCATTATCGTCCATGGCTCTAAGATCTGTGTCAAAAACCCTTTTGGACATTGGACATTACAGATTCTCAAACATTTCTTTCAGTTATGCTGTGACTCTGAATTCTACCCTAGATCTAAAACTAACCCCCGGCCCTGAAGCAAAGTCATCTTTCACTGGAGAAAGATCATTCATACATTGGAGAGGAACACCAGAGTTGATAGTATTCCCTCTGGCAGCGAGCTGTTCAAAGACTAGAAATGGATGCTATTTATTTTCCTCAAGGCTTCAGGAGAGGTTGGATTTTCAACATCAAGTTCACATCAGCAATCCTTCTGGGTGTAAGCACTACGGAGAAACAGGAGGACTATGACACACAATGTTTTTCCCTTATCCAAGGCTTCAGATGACCTGGAGGGTGGCACTTGGTACTCAGACTTGGCATTCTGTGGGGTGCCCAGGTCCTCAGCACTACCTACAAAGAGCTCCTGGAGAACAGGAAAGAGGTCTGAAAATGCGGCTCCTCATAAGAGCTGGCACATGAACCAAATTGGTGGGGATGGTCACCGGAGGCAGTGGGCGGGGGGTGCAGACCAGCAGTGCTAATGTGGGTGCTGGCTAAGGGCAGCACCACGAAACCAACTAAAATCACTGGACCAGGGGGTGACCTAGATTTTCGTTTGGACTTTATCACTCACAGAGCTGTGGTTTTTCTTTCCTCTAATTCTACCAACATTTATCATGCTAGGCACTGAGGACAAAGACCTGAACCAAAAAGACAAAAATCCTTGCTCATGTGGGGGCTGCATTCTCCTGACCTTAAATGAATAATAAACCATAGGCGCCAATGAATAAGAAGGAGAAAAACAAAGCTGGCAAGAGAACTGGGCAGAAGAGCTGAACATTCAGACACGGTGAGTGGGGAGGACCATGGGAGACTCTGAGAAGTGAGGTTTGAATAGAGGCCGGAAGGAAGTGTGGGGGCGGGCCATGCACATTACCCATGGGAGGCAGAGTACACCCTGTGGAAAGAGCAGGTACACACACACACACACACACACACACACACACACACACACACACACGGCAGGGGCACACCTGGTAGGGCTGGGGCTAATGTGCCTACAATGGTGTGAAGGAGGGGAGGGAACTAGAAACCAATGCCAGAACAGCAACAGAGGCTGTCCTATTCACACCTATGGAGAGGTGGGTCCTATAGTCTACCAGCAAACCAGAAAACTTTAAACACTGGTTATTATATAAGGCCAGCAGGGCTAACCCAGAGCAGTCCCAGTGCAGATGAAAAGTGTGTTCTCCTCAGACATGGGTGATTTCTAGAGACTTTAGTTTTGACTGTGAGTGTGATAGTAGCTGAGGCAAGGACATGCAGGAACTCACATTTTAACAGGACCCCTGGCTTCTCTGCTGAGAGAAAATGGAAGTAGGCAGAGATGGAGTGGGGAGATAGCTTAGAAAGCCACATGATGGTCAGGAACAGCCTCCCTAAGCTGATGGAATTTGGATAAAGTCCTACTGGGAGCCAGCCATGAGGCTGATGAGTGGCAGAAAGCATGAGGTAGACAACCATAAATGCAGTCTCTGAGGCAAGTAAATACCCTCTGCCAAGTTCAGACCCAGGGGTCAGCACATGTGGGTTCTGAGGCATGGACTGTAAAGGGCCTGCTATGCTTGGGATTGTCAAATTAGTTCAAAGACCTGTGTGTGAAAGGATTTATCCTTAGCCTGTGGCAAGGCTTGGGGGTAGGGATAGCAACTTTAGGTAGTGGTGTCTAATGGAAGGAGGTGATGTCATGGTGTGTGTGTCCTTGAAGGGGATGCAGGGCCCTGGCCCATCCTTCGTCTTTCTTTGCTTCCTGGAGGCCATGAGGTGCAGAGGCTTCCTCTGTCACACACCCCTGTCACACACTCTCACCTTGATAGAAAGTGCTGCCACAGACCCAAGTAAGCATGGCCTGAAGCCTCTGAAAACCTGATTCGTGAACCTTTTCTCTTATTAACTTGCATATATCAGGTATTTTGTTATAGAGATGGAAAACTCAAACAAAGCTGAAGTCTCAACACTCAGAGGTCACAGAGCCTCAAAAGGCTCTGCTGCTGCTAATAAGGATGCCCATGGTCTCGTCGACAGTCCAGAAAGATCATGTCTGAAACACAGCTGGACTCAGGATTCTAGAACTGCAAGAGGAAGAACTTATTTAGCCCTGGTAATTCTTCCCATTCTCTGGTACTGTGAGCTTGATTGAAAGGGAAAAAAGAAACAAAGGAAGGGTGCGTCAGTCAGGCAAGTGGGTCAAAGCTCAGTCACACCCAGGCCAGGGGTCCCAAGCTCCAATGAAGGCTCTTCCCAGCACAGCAAATGCACCTGGAAGTAGTCCAGGCAGCCTTTAATCTATCCCACAGTTTACCTCTGTGCCGGCTGCTCTATTTGAGACCTGAGAACAGTTCAATTGCCTCTCATAGCTGAGTGTTGAGCATGACTAGATGGCTTCATGGTTATGTCAATAAGATTCATATTTATTCGAGAACTTCCTGGATTACAAAGTGGTTTTCATACCTATTTTTCATGTGAACTACGCAGAACCCATGTGTAGTCTGACCAGCCCATATTAGGGCAGCGACCGAGGCTTGGCACAGGGTTTCCCCAGGAAACACAGTCAGCCTGCAGAATCCAGTGGCCTCAGCTTCCCTGCTAGGGAGACTCCGCCCAGGGTGAGGCACTTCGTTTCCTGTTGTCTCTGCTAGGCAGTATACAGACTGCACTCCCAAGAACGAGTCAACATGAAATCATCAATTTTGTGTTTTCTTCTCTTTCCCTCAGGCACCCTTCAGTACTCATGATCTGGCAGTGGTACCTCATTTTTTGTACAGGTACAAACTGGTAGGAATAGCTGTTCACTTGTGTTACAGAACATAAATTATCTTCAAACGACAGACGTGTCAGAAACTTTGGATGGTCTTCAGGCGGCTGTGGAAATAACTACTCAGCCTGCTTCTGTTCTCTTTTCTTTGACAGGATTCTACTACATTGTCTATGCTGGGCCTTGAACTCACAATCTTCCTGTCTCTGTCTCCAGTGTAGCTGAGGTTACAGGTGTGTCCCCCCCATGCCTGGCGCCTACCTGCTTTCTCTGTAAAATCTCAGTGTGGGCTCCAAAGAAATAAGCTAATGACTTAGGAAAAGAAGGAAGCTATTTCCTATCTGCGGCCTCTGTGGTCTCTCTTTTTTTTCCTCGTTCACCTTTCTAGTCACTTTTGAGTAACGGGAGGGAGGGACCTGCTACCTTCACGACAAAGCAAACAGTATGGAGGCAGTGCGGTGATGAGGCCTTGGTTGTCCCACTCTGGACCTCGTCTCCTCTTTGTCATCTTCTGTAAAGTCAGCCTCAGGACTAGGTCCTCCAAGTTCCCTTTAGCTCTAAGGGCAAACAATGGAGGGAAGGGGAGGGGTTTACTAATAACATGACTTGGCTCATAGCATGAAGCAAGAGTGATGTTTTAAGGCCTACCATTTCTGGAAGGTTGGGATTTATGTTCATACTTGGCTAGTTTTGACTCACATCGTTCATGATAAAGTCTAGAGTTTAAGTAAGGAAAAACATAATCTCCTTGACCTCTAGCAGACAGAAAGACAATGACTCGTAAGAGAGGCTAACACGTGATATGGGCATCATGAGAGCCCAGGTTACCTACTTGCTGTGCTGAGGGCTACTTCTGTGAATCCTGTTTTCAGACTGGGGCTGTGACAGTAATCCTATACCTTCAGAAAAGCTGGATTTACCCCTAAACCTTGATTCTTCTCTTTGGAGAGGTTCTGGTTGGTAAGGAAAGGTAGTTATCTGAATATTAAATTGTTTAAGTAGTTCTGATTTCCAACTGAAGGATTCTTTTGATTGATAGCACCTCTTGAATATTTAAAAGAAATGAAGTCATGTTTTAATTGGATCTATATAGTGACAGTAGATGGCTTTTCCTTTTGAGAAATTGGTTTATTTACAGCAGCACAGATTTTGTGGTGGTCATTTTCTGGTATTTTAGACAGAGTATCTTTGGTATAAATGTAGAGTTATCTTCATAAATCTGTTAGTTGGTCAAGAATGTTTATTAGACATCTGTTGTCTGAGTTCAGCAGCCTACTGAATGATTACCAAATATTACCCATGAGGTTATATTCCCGTGGATGAAGTAATAATTCAATTTATCAGCACTTACTTGATTTTACAAACTGGCAAAATATCAGATCATGATGTCACTTTATAGGTAGCGTCGTGGTAGAAATACAGTCAATTCTGGATAAAGACCAGTTGGCCTACTTTTCATTTCATTCTGTGTAGATCATTAAATCACGGACCATCTGAGTATTATCTTGAAACTCCCAGATGGGCCTGACTTAGGAAAGTGCTCCTGTTCCTGAATTCTTAGCAATTACAGTCTGCTTTGGAATTAATTATGTACAAGCATTCCCCCCAATTATGGTAGGCTTGTAATTGAAAAGTTTACTTTCATTGTTTAGAACTTGGAATAAGTGGTGGTTGGATTTCCAGCTGGCCCACAGAAGTCTCTTTAACCTGCAGCCTATTATTAGTCCTATTGTTCTACATTGTTTTCAAGGGAAAACGTGTCCTAACTTCCCAGCTGGACTTTGGAACGCTGGGAAGCGATTTCCCCTTGGAGCTCAAGTCTCAGGAAGGCACTGGGCTTGGCATGTCCTTCACCTTATTCCCTGTTTTGCTAGGAGACACTGTAAGGCTCAGAAAGATGGGAAGCCATCCCCCAAGTATTCCCAACACCGAAACAACTGTCAAAAATGAAGCCCTACAGAAGGAGTTCCTCCCCAAAGATCTTTCAGTAGGCATTTAGAAGCCAGGGGCTTCCTGCACCTAACCATGGCATAGCTTGGATGGGGGTACTGAACTTTTAATGTTTTATGCATGTCTTCAAAGTTTATGGTCCTTGTGTGTGAGGACCACATGAAAGCTTCTCTCTGTCCAGCAAAGCATACAGTTCACAGCCAAGTGCATAAGAGGAACTCAATAAACACTTACTGATCCATAATTAGAATTCTACAAGAAGGCAATTCAGACAACAGCTAAGTTAGTCAGACACCACCAAGCATCAAAGCACATAATAATCCAACCACACCCGTTGTGGGGCCTTTACCATCACTCATATTGCCGAGGTGGAATCTTAAAAGGATGTGCTAAACTTGGCTTGTCTTTTTGTCGCTGGACTTGAGGATGCACAACCCCGACTGCTTTCCTGAAATGGATTTATTAGTGGTACTTTAAATATTCTGATTTGGATATTTGTTCCTAGCTAATTCCATTCTCTGCTCACACTGAGTTTTGTCCTCGTAACCCCACTTTACCTCTTGGTCCCTTCTGCCATTATATTACAAAAATATGTCTCCCTCCCTCCCTCCCTCCCTCTCTCTCTCTCTCTCTCTCTCTCTCTCTCTCTCTCTCTCTCTCTAATAGAGTACTTTGCTCCAAGAAGGAACGCAGGGACTTACTATATTTCATATATCCTACAAGGAGTTACTATCATTTTCTCCATTTTACAATTTTGCAAATGAGCAAACAGAGGCAGAGTAAGATCCCATAATTTACCAATGAGCTGACTGTGAACAAGTGTTGGAACCAGTGTTTGAAACCAAGCAGGCAGGCTGTGGAGTCCACCAGAATTTACTGCCTCTTCACTAGCAGTTGGTAGAAGGACTGGACTGAGGGAAGTAATATTAAGCTCTGCCAATGATGCCACAGTTAACTGGGCATGGTGACACATGCTCACAATCCCAGCATTCAGGAGGCTGAGGCAAGAGGATCTTGAGTTCAAGATCAGCTTGGCTATGCAGAGACAGCCTGTCTCAGAAAAACATACTTCAAACCAAGCCAACCGATCAAACAAAACACACGGCTTTACCAAAAGGTAAAGGGCACCGCTGAGGTCATAACTGTTATAATCTGTATCTTACGAATGTCAGGGTTTATGGTGTGTAGGCCCGGGGCAGCCCTCCATTTGTCAGGTTCATTAAGTTCTAGAAAAAAAAAAAAAATCTAAATTTCTCTGACTGCAGTTTCTTAACAGGAACATTTGTTTTGGGGGACCAGGCACTTGGCAATCAATGGAGACATGTTGATTGTCATGAAAAGGCAGGATTAGGGGCTGATTTGACCAACATAGGACAGCTCCCATAACAAATGGTTAGGTTCAAACCGTGGACAACATGAGGAGTCTCTGAGGCGACTCATCTCTAACTACCCATGGGAGAAGGAAAAGAATAATCAATCTTTTTATATCACCATGGTCACTGCACTCTAGCAGGAGAAGGAGTTCAGAAAATCTTCAAAGGTCTGCCAATCAAGTTAACATTTTTAAATGACATATACCCAAATGTAGACTTTCCATTGATCAACTCTTAAACCAGTAACTCACCCCACCGCTCAAAACTACCAACACACTAACATCTAATCCTTGTAAAATGTGAAAATGATGGAAAGTGATTAGAAACAGCCCCAGGCCACTGGTCAGCTCATGGACTTCCTTTTGCATATACGAGTTTTCTTTCCTGTTCTTTCTAACTGGCCAAAAGCAAAGATTTGTGTTCACCAAGTTGAAGGTGCCTTGGCAATCCTAACCAAAGTATCACACGGGCTTCTCTTTCTTAAGATTCCGGGGTGCAGGCAGAACCAGACTTTTACTTATTTTGGTGGACCCAGCTGCTCTCGCTGCAGAGAAGTATTAAAATGGGATCTCAGCTCAAGTTCACTGAGTATGCAAAACCACATTCTACTTGGAAGAATTTGCTACGCACTCAGAGAGAAAGCTATTAGTCACTTCGCAATGAGCACCCTTGAGTTTTGAGTGTGATTTTCAAAAAGATGCTTTACAGTGTATGATCCAAAGCACAGACAGCAAAGAACACGAAAGTCCTAGATTTTTACAGTTCTTCGGGGCTGTTTTATGTGGCATAGACAGAGATAACAATGTTGTTTAATGAAGTAACTTTATGACCAGGCAAAGAGGGAGCCTCATGTTCTGACCATCTGTCCCATACCCTCGGAAGCTCTCAGAATCACTTGAGCCCATTTTCCTGTGGGAGTTCCTGCAGAAGGGGTTATCTGGGTAAAGCCACCGCAACACACAAGATCAGATGTGAGAGGGCTGTTCTGAGAAACCCCCACATTCATAGCATCCTTGGAAGGAGGACCCCACCGTCAAATAGATAAAACCATATACACTGACTTTTTCTTTCAGGTATCCTTGGTATAAACTGTCTTTATTAGATACGTACTGAAGCATCTTCAAAAAGAAAAGATATGAACACAGGGCATGTGGCTAAGTATTAGAATCAAGACTGAATTTCTCTGTCAACAGAGTTGATATAAAATCATGTTCCCTCAAACGAGCTACCAATGGATGCCTTCTGAGTGTACATATGAGAGAAAGGATTTTCCTCTCTGATTTCTAATGTCCTGTAGTTATCCGGGCTATTAACCAAAGAGCTCGTCACAACAGCACAGGGATCCCGCAGTGTTCAGAAGAAAGCACGGCTCGGTGATGCTTGGCCCCCTGTGTTTTGTCAGCTCACATTTTAGATGTAGAATTTCATTTTGAGAGTCTCATAGAAAAAGCACTCTTCGTCTATTTGCTTCTTAATATGATGAAATTGCAACAGAAATTGGTTTGCCACTTTATATCCTGTACTCATGAAGTTAGATGTAAGGGGTCGAACACTCTTTAAAAATACTTACCCCGATTAAATATTTTTAAAATAACGTCATGGGCTAGTGAGACAGTAGGTTATAATTTTAGGCTTTGGTGATTGCTTCTGGTGTTTGTGTTTTAAACTTTTTTCTATGACAGAGTACTCAGATGCATTTTTTGAAAATAAAATCCACCAGGAATATTCTTGTCTCCCTTCCCCTATTTCTGTGTAATTGTGCTAATATACTAGCTAGGGCAGTTATATTTTAAATGGCATGTATATATTTAGCAGCATAATTATGCAAATTCTGCCATGTTTATGATTATAAATGTCCTTTGGGAACAGTTACTTAGCATCTAGTCCTGAAACCGATTTTTTCTTTTCTTTTTTTTTTTTCTGCAAGATTCTTGGAGTGCTCAGAATTCTCTGCTTACTTTCCTTCTAATCTTTGGGAAGGTGGGCACTTGAAGGGGACCACACACCAGTAAACAACAGGATCTCTTTCTCTCTCATGCTGGGGGTGGAACCTGGAGCCATGTACATGCCAAGCAAGTGTTCTACTACTGAACCACACCCCTACTTCCTCATTATTTGAGATGGAGCCTCATGTTCTAACCATCTGGCTTTGAACTTGCAATTCTCCTCTCTCGGAACCTAAAGTATTGAGATTGCAGGTGCATGTCACCAGGACTGGCAAAAGATACAGACCTTTTATTGGACCTAGACATTTTATAACAGTGGCTTTGTGCTCTTAGGAAATCTACTTACCCTCTCTGTGCCTAGGTTTCTGCATCTGTAAAATGGGGATGGAGCACATATCTTCATGGCTGTCCTGACAATTCTACTTCATAATATACGGAGACTACTCAAGCTGTGGGTGACAGCTGCCACGGACGCACAGAGCTGATTTCAGGCAAGTTCTGTGCTCCCCATTCAGTGTCAGATTTGAACTACTGTTGGAGGGTGTTGCATGAGCCCACACATCTCACTCCTGCTGTCCCCCCACCCCATTATTACCTGTTTAGGTGACATTGGGGAGACAGGCAAGAGGGCTGAGAGCAAAAGTTTCAGACTCAAGTTCTTTCTGGGAGAGACTCACTATTCACTGTTGTCCTGTGCCTGGGCCAAATCAGTGAGGACAGGGAAGAAGTCTTTCATTAACAGAGGCTCTAAATGTAGAGTGTGTTTGTGTCTGTGAAGTCCTGGGCTGTGTCTCTGTGTGTTCATATGGTGTATGTACGTATATAAGTGTGTCTGTATGGTATGTATGTCTGTGGTGTGTGGGGTATGCATGTCTCTATGTGGATGTATGTCCCTGTGTGTATATGTGAATGTGCACATGTCTGTGATGGTGACGTGTGTGTTTAAATTTGTGCATGTGTCTCTAGACATCTGTGTGGTACATGTGTACACGTGCATATATGAGGTGTCTATGTCTATAATGTCTCTGCTGTGTGTAGTGTGTGTAGGAGTGCATGTAGTTTACACATGTGCTTGTGTATCTGGTGTGTGTGTCTGCGTGTAATGTTAGGTATGTGGAAGGGATGTATGTGTGTATACAGCACTAACCAGCCCACATATACACAAGCACTCCAGTTTTACCCACTAGAGATAAGTTAATTAACAGGTCAGGATTCACCAAGGCAGGATGTGAGATAAAGCTTCCTTTGCTATTTCACATTTTGGGGAAGGAAAGAATGGGAAAATGTAAAATCGTGTATGTAATCAACATCTGCCAGAAATGATGGTGACAGTGACGCTGCGTTTAGGTGAGTGCTAGTCTCCCAGGAGTCAATTTTCCCACTATTTTCTGTTCATTGACAGGACATCTTTTGACTTTTCTAAAGAGGTTTCCTAGCATGTAAAACAGAAATCGAAAGAACTGGTAAAATGAAGTCATATTGAGGTTGAAAAATCCCCCCCCCTTTTTTTTTAAAAAAAATAAACGAGCCTCACTATGTAGCCCTGACTGGCCTGGAACTCACACGTAGACCAAGCTGGCCTCAAACTCAGAGTTCGACCTGCCTCTTGTCTCCAAAGGGTTGGGAGTGAAGATATTGCACCATGCCTGGTGACAAGGGAGTTTGGGGGGGGGGGTCCTACAAGACACTGGCACAGACATTGAATACCCTTCAAGGTGCTGGTTGGGGAGCCATGTAGGGAACACTGTGTGCATTCTCAAGGGCTCCAGGGCTCCATTTGTTTGCTGATGGTATTTTAGATGGGATTGCACAGGCTGACCTTAAACTTGCAGCAATACTCCTGCCTCAGCCTTTGGAATGATGTGATTATAGAAGTGCTCCATCACACCTATAACCAAATCCCTTGACAAATGGGGTTGAGTGATGTTTGTGGGCTGGGCATGTGTGGTGCCTGCAAAGATGATACAACACTAGGCACCGGGAAGGAGGATGATACCACTCAGTTGACCAACATGTACCCAGAACCTGGGGTGGGAGCAGTGTCATATGATAGTGGTAATAAAAGTCCTCTGCTACCTTCAAGGTAGGTCTGCATGAAACAGTGGTGGGGCGGTGGGACAGTGGGATGGTGAGATGGCAGGATGGTGGGATGGCAGGATGGTGGGATGGCGGGATGGTGGAATGGTGAGATGGTGGGATGGTGAGATGGCAGGATGGTGGGATGGCAGGATGGTGAGATGGTGGGATGGCAGGATGGTGAGATGGTGGGATGGCGGGATGGTGGAATGGTGAGATGGTGGAATCGGACGGTGAGATGATGGGATGGTAGGATGGTGGGATGGTGATATGGTGGAATGGCAGGATGGTGGAATGGTGGGATGGTGGGATGGTGAGATGGTGGGATGGTGAAACGGTGAGATGGTGGGATGGTGAAATGGTGGCATGGTGGGATGGTGAGATGGTGGGATGGTGGGATGGTGAGATGGTGGGATGGTGAGATGGTAGGACGGTGGGACAGTGATATGGTAGGACGGTGGGATGGTGAGATGGTAGGACAGTGGGATGGTAGGATGGTGGGACAGTGATATGGTAGGACGGTGGGATGGTGAGATGGTAGGACAGTGGGATGGTAGGATGGTGGGACAGTGATATGGTAGGATGGTGGGATGGTGGGATGGTAAGGATGGTAGGATGCTGAGATCATAAAATGGTGAGATGGTAGGATGATGGGATGATAGGGTGGTGGGATGGTAGGAAGGATGGATTCAGGTTTTCAGCCTTATGCCCTGGAGGTGGACTTTCTTTACCCCCCTGCATTAAATTCTTGTGCTTCTAATTCCCAGATTCTCAGAGACACACCATTTCCCAATCTGTACCTTGCAGCCCTTTTCAGGGAATGTACCTGTCACATTTCTGCAGTGCTCAGCAGAAACTCCAAGCCTGTGTAAATCTTGGTAGAGACCTCTCTGGTGAGACATTGGTCTGATCCAGAGCACTACAGTGTGTGTCCTGCACCTCTTGGTTGTTATGGTTATGAGAAGGGTCCCCTCCGCTGAGTCTCAAAATGTCACTTTCTTAGGACTCTGGGAAGAAGACAATGAATACTCTTTTAGCCCTTGACTTTTGTTCATTCCACATCTACAAGCTCGTCACTGCTGCTGCTTTTCTAACTGTGTGAGAGTTTGTGATTGCACTAATGACCCCAAAATGTTCATATTCACTGTCATTCATTCACCTGAAAGAAATATCTGCACTGCGAGATTCCTCACAATTGAACAAATAAAGACAACTAGAAGTGTCAGGGCTTTTGACTGGCTTGTGTGTGCAAAAAGTAAGTAAGAAAGACGGTCCCCATTCCATTTACAAGTTCGGTCTTATAAGGCTCTACAACAGTGAGAGATAACACCAGTGGTTCTAAGAGGGTCCTGAGCAGTAGAGTATCTGATTCCTATTTTCTGTCCTTTCTGAATTCCCATGTGAAAAACGTAAATGGCTCTTTGTGCTTCAATTTTTTTTGACTTGAGTTTTATGTCAATAACGATTTTAAGAAATTTAATGCTAACCAAAAAAGTATGTACACAAATTACAGGGAACACAGATTCTGGTAACAAATCATATGTGCTAACTTTTGTTCAATGTGTGTGTGTGTGTGTGTGTGTGTGTGTGTGTGTGTGTGTGTGAATTTTTTGAATACTCAGAGTGTTTCATTCAGTAGAAAAACTGCAGATTCCACTTCTACTCTCAATTGAATATTAACTCCAAACCATCCCATGCGGAGCCCATGTACAAACTCATATTTTATCATCCTGGGAGACATAAATGGCATTCTTTCTCTTTTCTCCAACTAGGTGAGAAAATAAAAGTGCATTCTAAAGAGAAAATATGCATGACCATTGCAAACAGTTAACTGCTCCTTGTATCTTCTGTGACAGATAATTATTATGATCTTGTGATCTAATTATTACGATCTCATGATCTATTTGCCTGCATGGTTTCTGTTAGTCACCATTTCCTTCCCAGATGGCTGGGAGCTAGGTTACTGAGAGCTCTGTGAAGATCAGAGTCCAGAGACAGCTAGGATTGATGGTTGTTTTGGGGTTTGATTTTTTTTTCTTTTTTTTTGAGACTGGGTCTCCCTGTAGCCCCAGCTGGCCTGGAACTCGCTGTGTAGACCAGGCTGGCCTCACTCTCACACAGATCTGCCTCTGCCTCCCAAGTCCTGGGATTAAAGGCAAGTGCCCCCACACCACCCAGCAGGGCTGATGGCCTGGTGGGCACACCTGTCTCCTTTCCTGCAGACACTGGTGGACCTCTCTGACCCCACCGGTCCAGTAACTGCAGAGAAGCTTTTCCAAGGCTCAGGGTTTGCTCCCTGACTTGAGCCCTGGAAAGCAGCACGCATATACCCTCAGGCACCCCTCTCCCTTACCTGGTTTCTCTGTCTTTAGGGATTGTAGCAGTGCTATAGGCAAAAACTTGCTTCTCCACTAGAGGAGGCCCGAGGTCCACCAGGCCGGATAATCCTGGGGGATTCCTCGGCTTTTCGATGTACACCAGGGTACCGGGCTCCTTCTTGAAGGCCTGGCGGCTGGGCGAAGCCCCTGGCTGCAGGGCATGCGGGGGACCATGGGCGCTGGGGTGTGGGATGGTGTCCAGCAACCTCAGGTCGCCCACGCGGTGCGGGGAGGCGGGGGGCGTTTTGGACCCCAGGGTAGGCAGGTGACTGTCCGGGTACTTCCTGGATTTCCTGTACAGTGACTGCTCCAAGTGCACATCTGCCTGCAGGGAAGGGTTGCAGTAGGCGCTGGCTGACCGGACGGCAGTGCGGTGGTAGGCGATGACGTGGTCCGGGACATCCAGGGGGTGGCCGCCGTGGGCCGAGGCGATGCTCATGCGTCCCTCGTGGTAGAGGTAAGGGTCAGCATAGAAACCCTCATTTCGGTACATCGCTAGGTTTTTGCTGCTCATGTCCTCATCTGGTTTGACGTCTCTTCTTTCCAAAATGGCACTGGGACTTGGCGAGATGGACCTTGAGACAGGCAGGCTGGAGAGTCTGTCCCTGGGGATGGTGGCGTTGCCAGGAAGAACCATGGGCCGTCCGCCCCCGTAAGGGATTCTGGATGGGGAGGGAGGCAGGGAATGCGGCACAGGCGTGGAGGGCGGGGAGTTTGGACCTGCGTGGGGCGGATGAGCTGTGGATCCAGGTCGGGAGGCACCGGGGCCGTCTCCTCGTGCATAAATAACTTCTCTCTGCATCTGGAAATAAAGCGAGGAATTAGAAAGCATCCTTAGATATTTGCGGTATAGACGAGTACCAATGTGACAGGGTGATGTCTTTGATTATGTCTCCTTCTACAAGACACCGAAACCAAGTTAATGCAACCTGGGAATATATTCCCTCATGTGGTAAAAGGGACTTCACAGATGGGACCCAGTCTTTGATCTTGAGATGCAAACTCTTACCTAGCTGGGCTCACTGAAATCACAAGGGCTTTGTTTATGGAGAAGAGGGGGGTAAGAAAGTCAAGATCAGCAGAGCTGCAAAGGTGGCAACAGAGACAGAAAGGGTAGGAGGTGCTATGCTGCTGCCTTGGAAGATGAAGAGGGAGCGGGGAGCCAAGGAGAGTGGATTCTCCCTTAGAACTTCAGACCAAGTGTGGCCTGCAATTGAGGCTCACTTTAGAAATCCAACCTCTCTATGAGAATAAATGTGTGGGGTTTTAAGCTTCCCAAGGCGTTTTATAATGCTGGAGTTCAAATCCAGACTCTCAGATTTTAGGTAAGCACTCTACCCTTGGGCTATAGCCCACCCCTCACCTCTAGTTAGCCTGGAAAATAGCTAATAAGCACCTTTCCTACCTTTCCAAGCTAAGAGTGTCTAAGACCATGACTAGAAAAGCAAAGTAGAGCCCTGGGAAACCATGGACTGAGGATCACCAACTCTTGGTTTGTACCAGGAGCACTGAAAGTTGGAGGAAATAAGGAAGTAACTGAAATGATAGCCTAACTCATTCTGAGGCAGGCGAGGGGAAAAGAGAAGAAATCCCAAGCATGGCCCAGGCAACAGAGAGAAAGATTCCCAACAGTGCAGTCTGTAAACTGGAGCATGGGGCCAGGTAGTCTCACGGTCTGGGCTATGCGATTCCTACATGGTCCAGGAGAGGTAAGGACACCTGTAGCTCTTTTACAAATGCTTCAGGAGAAACAGTGACTGAAGAGTCAAGTTAATGACGAAAAGGGGGAAATGAATTTGTACTTTGCAACAACAGTAGCATACTTAACAGGGCAAAACAAAATGCCCTCTTCTGGCCTCTGTGGGTATTGCACATATATGGTGCACTTACCTACATACAGGCAAAACATTCATGCACATAAAATAAAAATAAATAAAACCAAATGAATTCAGGATATAATTATTTGGTACACTGGTGCTTTGGTCAAGGTCCAAGAGGGAAATGCACATTGAGATCCACCATTCCATGAGGGAAGGACAGACAGGCATAAGCCGTATTTTAAACCTTATTTGTCCCTTCAAAGAATCCACATTCCCTATCCTGGCTTGGAAGAGAAGACAGAAAAGAAATGTGTTACAATGGTTGAATGGTAGCTGGAGGGGAAGAAGGAGGAAGAGGCTCAAGCAAAGAACCAAGCTGGGCACTTGAGAGGCTTGTGTGGCAGACGGGGAGGAGGGCAGGGCAAACATGAAACAGAGCCCCAGGCCTTGAGTAAGAGGAGCTGTTCCCACATCACATAAATTCACTTGCCATGTGCCTTCCATGAGACAGGCATTATTCTAGGATGTACAGTGGGTTTTTTGTTGTTGTTGTTGTTGAAAGTGAGTAACTAAAAGTACAAAGAAGGGACTAGACAGATGGCTCAGTGATTAAGAACACTGGCTGCTCCTGCAGAAGACCTGGGTTGAGTTCCCAGCACCCACATGGCTGGCGGCTAACAACTATTCATAACTCCAGTTCCAGGGGATCCGACACCCCATTCTGACCTCTGTGGCATTGCATACACATGGTGCAAAGCACTCATACATATAAAATTAAAATGAATATACAAAGATGGTATAAATAGGTAGCAACCAAACGGAGCCCCTTGAGGTTGTTTCCTAACCCTCTCTGAATTGACCTCTTCATTCCCTAAGTAATTCTGGGGACCTCAGAGGAAGTAGGTTCTTGGTCCACAATCAAAAATAATCTCGGGGGCTAGAAAGGTGGCTCAGCAGTTAAGAACACTGGTTGTTCTTGCAGAAGACCCAGGTTCAAATCCCAACACCCACATGGCAGCTAACAACTGTCTGTAACTCCAGTCCCAGGGGATCTAACAGCCTCTTCTGACCTCTGTGGGCATTGCACAGACGTGGATGCACTTACCCACATGCAGGCAATGCACACATACACATAAAATAAAAGTAATAAATAAAATTTTAAAAAAGCTAATCTCCACTCTTATTACTCCCTTTAACATGCACACGGGTTTCTCTTCACCCCTCCCTCCAGCCAGTCTGTTCTCCCATCGCCCAATCTGACTGTGAAATCCTCAAGCTGCACCCGGCTCTCTCCCATGTTCTTATTCTAAATGTTTCACACCCAGGCTTGGACTCCAGGCACCCTGATGTTCCTGCCCATGTCAGCCCTCTATGCTCCTGTGACACTCTCATGACTCAGATGCACAGTGCCGTAGACCCAGAGGTCCTGTCCCAAGGTCACTGAGTCTCACTTCAGAATGTTTAGGGTAATATGGGACAGAGGGCTTGCAGGAAACCATCACATACCCTTGACAAACACCTCTCCCACTGCCTTTCACAATTCAGGGCTCAATAAAAAGAAAGGCATGGCTCAGCATAAACAACACATGGCTTCATAAACCATAAAATGTAAGAGGGACTGGCCCAGCCGGCATTGAGCCTCTGACCAAATTCTTCATGCAGACCACACAATGTAGCAACAAAACCAGAGGAACCTCAAGAGAAATTCATCACATTGACTCACAAAGGCCACTGTGTGAAAAAACATCACACCTTGCCCAAGACAAGTTAACAAATGGTGGGGTCTGCTGCCATTATGAATTCATTGTTATGAATTCTAAAGGCAAATAAACAAGGTAAAAATTTCTAGAGCCCACTTGGGATGAGCGGCAGCTTAAACCCAGGCTCATCTCTGTTTTCCTGACTCTTATCTAGCTCCAGATAACATTGTGATTTGGGGGCTCCTGCTTTGATTAACCACATGAAAAACCCTCATTTTTCTGTTAAGAGAGTAAAAATAGAGAACAAGATCCTAAGAAGCAGAGAACTGTTAAGATGAATAAATAATATTAGTGAAAGGAAAATATAAAATTAACTTTGATAGAAATGTACATATCTTTTTTTAAAGATTAAAGATATGTGTATATGGGAGTCTGTGTAAGTTTATGTACATCATGTGCACACAGGAACCTATGGAGGCCAGAAGAGGGTGTCAGATCCCCTGGAACTGGAGTTCCAGATGTGAGCCATCATGGTGCTGGGAACCAAACCTGGGTCATCTGCAAGTGTTTTTAATTGCTGAGCCAATCTCTCAAGCCCCAAGAGATATATCTAACACTGCAGAGGTCTCTGAATAGGTACCCTAAAACATGTTTTGTGATATGGAAAAAAGAGTTACATTTTATAAGTATCTTTTAAAATGAAACGTTTTTAAATTCTCATTAGGAAAAATAACCAAACAAACCTTATTATACTTTCTGGTGGTATGTATAGATGTGAACTGAAAGAATATAATAATCAAGAATAATTCTAATACGTTATGCTGTGCATTCATTCATATGAAGAACGGGGGTGTCAGTCAAAACACTGAATAGCCAATATCCATCTTGGTCCAGGAATCAGTTAGTAGGGAACCTCCATGGTGTGGGCAGATTTTAGCCATAGCCATCAGCATCATGCACCTGCTGACCAAGTTGGTATCAGCCCTCACTTACACACTTCAAAATAATCCTACCATCATCCACTGGGGTCAGTGAGTAAAATCCCTAAGTTAGCCACTGAGCAATATGACAGAACAGGTAATCTGAGGTGGTGTCTCCATCAATATCAGTGGTGTAGAAGTCAGAAGTCTCTGGAAAAATGTTTATGTTAGCTTGCTGGGCTGTGACTGATTTTACAAGACTGAGCCTTAAAAACAGCTGGGCGTGGTGACGCATGCCTTTAATCCCAGCACTCGGGAGGCAGAAGCAGGCGGATCTCTGTGAGTTCTAGGCCAGCCTGGTCTACATAGTGAGTTCCAGGACAGCTGGGGCTACAGGGAGACCCTGTCTCAAAAAAAAACCCAGCACCCTGGTCCTCTGCTCTAAATAAGAGTTCCAGAAGAGAATGACATGACAGTGTATTAATTCCTAGGGAAACCTACAAGAAGAACAAACTCTTAACATGAGATAACTCAGGTTCCGATGTTATAGGCCATAGTCCAACTAAAGGCAACTCACTCAGGATATGGTGGAAGGACGGGGGTCGGGGTAGAGGGGATGAGGAATCCTTTCCAAGCCTGCAGTGTGGTATCCCAAGGAGACTACTTGTTATTTGAATCAAAACAACTTCACCGACTCCATGAGATACTTGTCTCATTGATGTAAGTAGGAGGACAGGTAAGATCTTTTAGCTTGTAAGTTAAAACAACCCTTGCTGCTCAGGCTAGTATCTTTCTCATGACTAACTTCTTAGTTTCAGGCACCTGCATAGTTTTTGTTTTGAGTTTTAAGTCTTTCTGATGAATAAAAGACCTGGTATTAAACAAATGAGTCTCCCCTATACTAGGACTCAAAGTAGACCTAGGAGAACATTAGACTAACTTTACATGCTGAAAACAGTAAGCAGCGGGGCGTGACGGCACTCAGGAGGCAGAGGCAGGCGGACCTCTGCTGATGTACATAGGGAGTACCAGGCCAACTGGGAATACGGGGCACCCTGTCTCACACAAACAAAGTAAACAATCAACACACAAATGTATGCATGCACCAGAATTCCTTATTTTTGCACCCATCTTTGAAGCCACTAAAAAGTGGCTGCGTACACCATTGACGCTTTCTCTCCAGAAAATTTAATATGAGTATCTTTATGTAAGGTTTAGAATTCATTTTACTGCAAGACAAAGAAGACCCCCACCCAATAAAGACCTTCGACTACCTTATCAGAATTCAACTCAATTATTTATTTGCTGCAAGGTTCAGGCACAGCCAGCGCTCAACTATCCAGCAATGTATGAACTGGGTGACTCTCCCTTACGATTTGTAGGCTATCTTCTTTCCGCTTTATATTATTACTCAAATCCCTACTGTGTCTCTGTTGTTCATGTCCTCTGGGCCCTGTAAACAGGGAGGTTGGTAGCCCTGGTAGCAGACTGTTGTTCCCGCTCACATTACCCAGCCCACATTACGCTGTTTGCCTTATTCTTATGACAGACCAGAAAATACCAGGAGTAGCTTTCACATTAAGTTTGGCAACTCCACATACAGCTCTATTTCTTTTCCCCAAAGCACTGAAGTTAAATCAAAGTATCACTCAGTGAGAAGTTTCTTGAAAGTAAGATGAAGGAACATCTTAACATTGTTTCTGGAAAAAAAAAAATCTAGCCTGAAAACAATGTGCATTTAACATCATTTGCAGAAACGTTCATATGGTCACGTCTCTTTCTGGAGCATTTAAAACACAAACAGATATGCTCTGTGGAAAGGGACTATTGCGTTCAGCTTATTGTATTTCAAAGCCCCACCCTTCCAAGTCTAAAATCTGTGGATGTGCTCCTCCATGAGAACACACAATGAAATAAATGGAGGAAATAAAAGAGCGTTCTGTGTTCTTACGAGATGTTTCCATCCTCAAAGAATTAAAGCCACTTACTTTCTTTCTGGGGAAACCACCTGTGTAATTGACGCTGTGAGCAAGCCCATTGGCTGGCCTCCGGGTTATGCCACTGGCTTGTCTGCTGGCTTCATCCGAATCCTCAGTCCCTCAGACAACTTTCTCTTCAGAGTCGAAATCATCACAAAATCACCAGATCTTAAAATGCTCCCCAATAAAGACCGTTTTGTTTTACCCAGGCCTCAGTGCGAAGCTGCCACAGTAGTGGATAAAAAGTAGCCCTCCCCATGATAAACCAGTTTCTCCTCCCCTTGAAAATTAGTCACTGAATAACCTCAGCCCACATCCAACCACAGGCTACTGAGCTGGGTGACTCAGTCCTTTAACGATTGCTTACAGAGAAAACACAGGGCAAGGAAGGAGCTGCACTCAAGAAGGTCTAGGTAAATGGGTTGACAATAAAGGCAATACTACCAAATAGAGCCTACCTAAGGCAAACAGGATCATTAAACAGACAAACACAAACAGCCAGCCACCACCGAGTGAAAACACCAGAAAACCCAGCATGCTAATTACCTCCAAGGACCAACTTTCAGATCAGTTTTCTGTTATGGGTGTTGCTGCAGAAAACTAGCCCAGCACCCAAAATTCATTCTTCAGCCAGACTTCTGAAGCCTGGTGACTGGAGAGCAAAGGTAACTCGCCTCTTCCCCAGGTTTGTGATACCTGAGGGAAAACAAGAAGACGATAAAAGAGGCTGTCTACTAATTAACCAGCCTGGTTTAACCAGGCGGAGCTATCAGTCTTGCACAGGTCAGCAATGGTCATCATTCTGAAAACCCAACAGAGCTAAGGAAGAAAAAGAGAAGGCAAGCTGGCTTCTCCACCCAGCTCCTGGCAGCCCCACCCTAGGCAAGAGGGAAGAGAAAGCCAGGCACTCTCTCCAGAGACCGCCCCTGGGCAGCTGCTGTCAGCACAGCTAATCTTCCAGGGAGACAGGGACAAGAAAGTGCGCGTCCACGTCTTTGAGAAGTGACTGGAGACCAGGTACTAACGTCTGGCTAACAAAAGGAAAGCCTTTCCTTGGCTCACAGAGGCGCTGTGTAGTCAGTCTCCTTATCTCTGATCCCCCAGGGACAATCTAGCACCATCCAACTGGGAATCCTGCATCAAGGAACCCCAAATGTTGTGCTGGCCTCGTGCCACACCCCATTTCCATGCTACGGCTGCCAGTGCATTTTAAAAGCATTTTCAGGCTGTAGGAGGTTGTTCTTGCTGACCAAAAGAATTCTGTGACGTCTCTAAAGTCCAAGTGCAGTCAGCATTGCAGGCTCTCGAAAAGAACTGTTTACTGCCATCAAATCACTCGTGGTTATTAAAGGAGGGGGAAGGTGGAAGGCAGGGCACCACCATCCTCCTAAGATGTCTTATTAGAAACAGTATTTGGATGGAGTGCTTGTCACAGACGCCACCTAAGAGGTTGGGAAAGAGGAGGAGAAGGAATTCGAAAGCCCTTGTTTTGATTTTTTAATCTAATCAGCAAGGGTTTGTTGTTTCTCACCAGGCTACGCGAAGCACAGGCCCTCAGCTCCCAAGCATCTGGCATACATTTGGAAGGTTTTGTTGGGTCACTGGAGGGCTTTCCAGGAAGGGGAACATAGAAGTTGGCCACATGCATGCCATGCCAGTGGAGGCCAGAAGATCCCTTGGAACTGGAGTTTCAGATAGTTGTTAGTCATCATGTGGATGCTGGGAACTGAACCCTAAGAGCAGCAAGTGCTTTTAACAGCTGAGCCACCCCCCTCCCACATGCCCTTGTTTAATGGCATATGGAGCACTAGCTCTTGCTAACATGGCTCTTGGAGTTATTTACCTGCTGTCTTTATGTACAAGATTGCTTATACAAGACTGGCTGTTTGTGGAGTGAAGGGGGCCATGCCATTCACACCCAGAAGCAGGAGCAGTGAACTCTTAGTTCTTTTTTGGCCAAGAGAATCACAACATGTTCAATACATTATTTTATGACAGTGGCCTTCGAGGATGGTGGCTTCTGTTGACCCCACTACCACGTGAGTTGGTGGTACCATGTGGGAAGAGGTCTGGCTTACCTTTCCCATCTATTTTTCCTGCCACACTCGGAGCCATTTGCTTCCATTTTTAGAGTGCTCCAGGGCACTGTCTGTACAGTATACACAGAGCTTCGTCATTATTGGGCCAGTAATTCACTGTCAGGAGTTTGAAAGGCAGCCCAATCCTGTGGTGAATCAGGATGAGTTAAATGCTCTCTAGTAAGCAGGAAGCTGACCCCAGGAAGAGGAGGGGTTTTGCTATCCTAAGGCTCCAGAATAGTGGTTAATAAACCATATGCACTAATTTCCTCAACAATATCCTGGTGTTGTGAAAAGGACCTGCTGGCTTCCCCTGAGTGGGTCAGATTCTTCAGAGAAGCCCTCGAATTCTTACAAGTTCGGTTCAGCTTAGGTGCAGCCAACCACTGACATCCTGTCATTCTGGTGTGATCACTTCACCAGGTCCTGCCCATCCTTATCTACCTTGGGATAAACAGCCTGTTAAGTTGCTCCTTATTTACCTTCTTTCTTTCATTGACAAAAGCTGCAAGCAAAGTGGAAATAATTTATTTCTTTTGGGTTAGCCTTAAGAAATGCCTTGCCAGTAAATATCCTCCATTACCTCAATAGGAAATAATTTTTATGCTCTGGTAAGGCCAAAGGTATTATAACACGTATTCCCAATTCTTTCTTTTTAGTAATTTCTTTATTGACTTAAAAATTACATATGCAAGAAGAAAATTCAAAATTAGCCTGTAGGCATAAAGGTGATACTATAAAGGGGAATGATTATTAGACTGGAAATATTTCAAACTCATTTTTTGTATACTGTTAAAATTGCGAGGGTGGTCATTTGTAAGGTCTTATTAACCTATTAATGTTTCATTTGCTCATAAATGGACCATCTCCCAGACATGAGACAGACTGTTGCCAAAATTATTGAATTCTCAGGTAAAGAGACGATCCAGTCAGTGGTTAGCTTATGGCTATATTTAACATGAGTGTTATTCACAGAAATATTTTGACAGGAGGAATTCTGGCTGAGCCCTCCAATGACAGATCTGGGGTCCAGCCCTGTGAGCAACAGCGATTAAAGATTTCAGCCTGGAGCAGAATAAAGAAATAATGTTAAATAAATAATTTAATTTCCAAGTCACAACCAGTTACAGTGCAGAGCTACAGAACAGATAAAAGAAAAACTCCCTTCTCTTGTGGACACTTGATCTTCTACTGTGTTATCTCGGGCCAAGGACAACCTCCTTTTGTATCTGAAACAGTCACAGTTCTTTCAAACACTTGCCACAGATGGAACAGGCAACTGTCTTTACTTTCTCCACTCTGCATATCCACCCATTTTTCTGTATGGACACAGTTCTTTTGTGCTAGACTCCCTTTTAGAATTTTCTAATTTTGCTGCTGGTACATCACTGATGTGCCCAGCTCAGTGCCTTGCAATATTTATTTTCATAACAGATCTTGAAATGCCTAGTTAATTCTTTAATACATACCTTGAACGTATATTATATACTGCTTTATTTACTTATACACTTCTCATGGTACAAAGAATTTTAAATGTGCCATCTCTAACAAATACATATGGTAATCATCCAGTACTTGGTACTATACAAAGTGCTTTCAACTGTGACTTTATTTCATGGTCCTTCGGGACAGGTGTTACCCTCGGAATGCCTAGGAAGTGAAATGCAGGTGGGTAAGAAACTTGGCCAAATTGCATAGCCAGTGTGCATCTTACTCACCCTCTGTGAGGGATTCCTTCCTACACCCCAACTGGAAGCCGAAAATTGCAGAGGGTACAGAGCACTGTGTAGACCACATTTCCCTATATACACCGACTAAGAGATCCAACCACAGCAACAAAGGAGGGTAACAACAAGCAATAAAAATTACTTAAAGCTGGGCGTGGTGGTGCACGCCTTTGATCCCAGCACTCGGGAAGCAGAGGCAGGCGGACCTCTGTGAGTTTGAGGCCATCCTGGTCTACAGAGAGAGAGTTCCAGGTCTGCTGGGGCTACAGAGAGAGCCTGTCTCAAAAAAACAAACAAAAAAAAAAGGCCAAAAAAAATTACTTAAAACTTATGAGCTGTTTATTTCTGGAATTTCCATTGATTAGCTGAGATAATTAGGAAGCTGAAGCAATGGAAAAGGGAAAGTGTGGACACACACACACATATTGTATATGAGTAAACAACATCCATACACACAGACACCAGAGTACATATAAACTAAAATATCTGGGATGCATCTGATTAAAATCCCTGAGCATTATGACTCCAGTTCTGTTATTACGTGTCATTCTAGGGACCCAGCCTCTCAGAGATGCATTAACTAGTGCCCGAGTCTCCAGATTCCTGTCTCTGGGTCCTGTGTCCATCTTTCCTTTCAACATGGAAACTGACCATTGTGTGAGGGAAGAAAGTTAAATATCATGCCTATGAAGTTTTATGATAACTGCAACAATGTGAAAGTTAAGTGTATATATTTTGGTTTGATGATGATATGGCAAATATAAACTTAACAAATAAGTTGATAATGATTTATACAAAAATTTAAGCTCAGGACTGGAGAGATGGCTTAGCAGTTAAAAACACTGGCTGTTCTTACAGAGGACCTGGGTTCAGTTTCCAGCACCCACATGGCAGCTAATGACCATCTGTAACTCCAGTTCCAGGGAGATTTGATGGCCTCTCCTGATCTCTGTGGGCATTCCATGACATGGGTGCACTTACATACATGCAGGCATACATACATACACATAAAATAAATAAAATATTTTCAAAAATTTAAGCTCTACAACTGTAGCTTAGAGGGACAGTTTTCAAGCATCAGAGAAAACAATGATAGACACACTGCTGAATGAAAAAGCTTGTAAACCAAATGTCCACTTTTATCCTTGGGGGATGCATGCTATTTCCATTACAAACATATAACACAAGATAAGCTGTGTAGCACAGCGCATTTCAGTCTGCTGTGGATGACTCCTGCTGAAAGATGCTTTGCTGAGCCTCTGTTGTGATCCTTACCTGAACAACATTAGCCAATGCATCAGAAGACAGGAATATATGAGAGACGAGCCCCAGTGGTAACACTGGAGGATAATTACTCACAAGCCATCGAGTCCAAATTTCCCCAAAAATAAATATCCGGGAAAAATGGAGTTCCGTAACAAAATAGCCCTTGTGCCAATTCATCTTGATTCAGAAGGGTCTCTTATTTTACTCTAACAGCAACTTTCAATACCAGAAAAAGCTCCACAGGTATCCAAGGTATTCTGAGAACATGAGCTGGGAAGATGCTCAGGAGTTAGACCAGCAGTAGATGCTGTCTTATAAAATTATACAGGCCCACAACTGAAAAAGCAGTACTTTCTCAGTTCATATTAGGTATGAAAAAAATCAAAGACATTCCAGCTATGTAAATCAAATGAACACACCCTTGAAACCTCCTCTATTTTCCTTGGGTTTATTTAGTTGGAGCTCGAGAGAGAGAATGCAAGAACACCTGGTAGTGTTTGGACCAGCACACTGGTCCTGAATGACCTCCAAGTGTGTCTTTCAGAAAAATCAGTGCAGACAGGCTGGCCAGGCGCAGCAGGTAAGAAGCACTGTAACATATGCCTGATGGCCTGACTTCAATCCCAGAACCCATAGTAAAAGGAGAGAGCCAGCTCCCAAAAGTTGTCCTCTGACCTCCATGTGTATAGCTGTATGCGCGCACACACAAAATAAGGTTTTTTTTTTTTTTAAATAAAAAAGTAAGTCAGTGTAGAATGGTGGCAGGCAACCAACCCCACAGGGAAATCACCAAATCACCATTCTGGCCCAGGAATTAGCATGCATTTCTTTATCTGCAAAGAGGAACACTTTCTGTAATGTCCATTCCTATAAGATTCTCTGAATCCATGAAGTATGCATCGAGTAGTTCCTGTCTGTGGTAAGTTCAGGGTAACAACTGATAAGAAAAGGGATCTGTTGGATATCATCTGCATTCTTCTAGGGAAAATTAATTATGCACATGTATATTAAAAATAAGACAAAGCAAGGAGCGCTTTAGTGAGTATAACAGACAACTGCTTTTAGAATCCGTGGTGGCTGGTGTAGCGGAGAAACACTGCTCTGGAGAGGTAAGATTTAAGTGGGTCCAGGAATTAGAGACAGACTCCCAATAGTTAAGAGTTTTCTTTCTGAAGTATTCTGGGCAGAAACGAAGGTTCAGTCAGAGATAAGAGGTTAAGAGGGCCAGGTAACGTCAAGGGAATAGACACCCACTGATATCACAAGGAAATTACTCTGATGTCAGTATGAATCAGAATCATTTGATAAGACACAGTCTCACACCCAGAGTGCCCAACTGTATAGTCAGGGTTCTCCAAAGAAACAGAACAGGTAGAATGAATATGTATGTATAGAGATTTATCAGTTTAGCTCACAGGATAGATAGAGTCCAAGTAGTCCAACAATGGCTGCATCACACTGGAGAGGCTGAGAGCCTGACAATTCCAAAAGATCAGCTAGTCTTCAGTCTACAGCAGCAAGATGAACTCACCAGTGAGAGAGAAGGCAAGCAGCAAAAAACCAGGCGTTCTCCTCTGCCGCGGCCTTTTATACGGGCTGCTATCAGAAGGTATCACCCACATTTAGGGCATGACTTCCAGCTTCAGATGATCCAATTAAGAAGATCTCTCTCATTTCAGTTAATCCCAGATCCAGTCAAGTTGACACCCAGGATTAGCCATCACACCAATTTAAGGGGTCAGGTGATCCAGGGCCTCTCTGGGGGCAGGGTGGAATGGCAAAGCAGGGTCCCTGCAGGCTCACATGGGGACTTCCATTTTACTCTGGTGTTAGGTAATTCAGTTTAAAAGGTGACCACATTAAGGTCTGGGTAGCAATCCTATACTCAAGATTTCTTTATTAGTAAATATGTTCAACAAAATTTGCCAGGGGAAGTTAGAAATAGGAAAAGAAACTAATGTTTTCAGAGATTTCCTATTTATCCATCGCTTTCCAGACTTAACCCAGTGAATTCCCAGCTGATTCCATCTCCATTTCATAGATGAACAAACTGGGACCCAGAACCTCAAGTGTCTTATCCAAAGGCAAATGCCAGGGCCAGGATCTATGAGGCCAGTTGTATCCAGAGATCAGAGTAGATGTCTGACCTTCCCTGAAGGCTCTGAGGTTATTATTTTGGTACAAGACCAAGTTCAGAGCTATCTGAACAAAGCTATCTGTGCTGGTTGTTCCAAGAGTTATAAGAGAAGGGTAAATCAAACCAGACTGTATTAACATTATCAAAAAATTCAGGGGAGAAAGTCTCCGAAAACAATAGCTCTCGGATATCCGTGAACCCCACAAGAGTGCTCCATTTCAAAGGAATATCTTCATGTTTTCAGTTCAAATATCAAGTTAGCCAGGCAGTGAACATGGCTCCGAAATCAGAGTTGGTCATCAGAACCACTGCTCTGCCTCATTTGGATAACCGACAGCTTCAAAGACAACCAGTTTAGGAGTCATACATATCCTGAGGCTGAGCTTGGCAGCATCTCTACCCACACCTCGCCCTGCCCTACCCTGCCCTGCCACAGCAGATTGGAGGAGTTTAACCAGCTATCACCAGGCTGATTCTGATAGAAGCCTCCTCCTCAGAGACTAGATCTACTTCCCTGTATCTCAGAAGCACACTGTGTTCACATGAAGTCCTGCAGTCCTAAAACCAGGTAATTCAAGAGAAATCAAATGCATAGTTATTAGCTCAGTGACTTCCTAGAAAGAGGTCACACTCCATATAAAGGGAAGGAGATACTGTCTACTGTCTAGTTGTTTCTGGCAAATGTTGCCCCCTAAAAAGAATTCTCAGCCCCATATGAAGGAAGTAAGGGCCATGAACAAAAGGCTTTGTCATCTACGGAACACTTTCAAACTTTATAGCTAGCACCAAGAGCTTTAAATTCACTTGAAAGACAAACACTCTCCAGGTTGAACCAAAATAGCTCACCTCCCACTGCTCAGCCCAACATTCAAGCCCTTTCCTCTCTGTTATTTTTTTCCTCTTATTTTTCTTCCCTTTTCTGAAAAGGAACATTGGGCAAACTTTCTCCCAGAGAGGATAGGAAGATATGAATTGATGAAGAGGGGATTTCTTAAAATCAGGACACTAAGATTTTGGTTCCTCTCTGATAACTTCTTCTCTGGTGTACTGATGTATGTGAATTAATTCTCCTTCCCTCCCCCAATGTTTTCAGGGTTTAAATCAACGTTCTCTGTTAGTATTCTTCCTCATGGTACCCAAGGAAGGCAGCAGAGTGTAACTGGACTAACAGAGAATTATGGATCAACAGGGTTGGTTTCTCCTAGGAATCTCTTCCCCATGATGGTCTCCCAATCTTTACTGTGGTCCTAACAGCAAACTCCTCTGAGCCTCTAATTCTGCTGCTAAATTGGTCCAGGAATGTCATCTGTACTTATCTTTCTGGGGCCATGAATATCAAATAGATTAAATCACTGTTCACTACTTCATATGTAGAAATGCATGAACAACTTTCGTTATTTTTAATATCACCAACAAATATTCATGGGCTCACTCAGTGAGTTGTGAGGAAGGACAAAATAAATAAAATGGGTAATGCACACTGGAGTACAGTCGAAGGAGGACAAAGAGAATAATACACCTTCTTCTTGAACTACGAGAACCCAAGAATGGAAATTCTGAGCATAGGCAAAGTAAGATCACCTTGCCACACTATGTTCTGAAGACGGCACCCTCAAGAAGAAAAACGTCCAACTGTATTCCGTGGGCTTACACAAGAAAAGACTCTTCCTCAAGCCAGCGAGATGGCTGAGCTGGTAAAGTTGAGGACAGCCAAGCTGGATGTCCTGACCTCAATCTCTGGGACCTAAATGGTAGAAGGAGAGGACCAACTCCTGTATGTTGTCCTCTGGTCATGTGTACCATGGCAAATGCCTACTCATTTCAAAGGGGGCAGCGGACCGTGGACTAGGATCTCTGAAAGTGAGAGCCAAGCTTGTCTCAAGTTGTTTTTCTCAGGTACCTGTCATATCGACAGAACTGGCTAATATACATGTCAGTTACCTGTGCCCAGAAATAAACGTTTTCATTAGAAAGGAGAAAGTTGAATCAATTAGCTAAGGTTAGTTTTTTTATTTCCAGAATGTCAAGTTATGGCCTGCCGTACATTGATATTAGTAACAGAGATCTTGACAAAAAGAATCTTTTCATATTGCTCAAAATGAATTCTTGGATTGTGTGGTCAGAATGCATTGTGTGCATGTGTGAATATGTTATGATGAAACCCATTATTTTGTGTAAAGAATATAGGCTAAAAAATTTTAAAAATTAATTCTTGGCTTTCTCTTTTACTATATCAAAAAGTACCAGTCCAAAGCAAATGGACATGTTTCGTGATTGAACATATGTGATAAGGTAGATTTGCACATATACTCACTGCACCTATATTTAAAATATAAAACAATGTTTGGACTGGGTTGGTGGGACAGGTTTGTAATCCTAACTACTCAGGGGTTTTAAAAATTCAAGTATGGCCTGAGCTATGGAACGAGTTCAGGTTCAGCCTTGGCAATGCAGTGAGACAGTCTCAAAATAAAGCACAAGAAGAGGGCTGAGGATATAGCCCAGTGGTAATGCCACTAACTGGGTTTATTCTGCAGCACTGTAAAAACATTTAAAAATTATATTGCTAATTTTTATAGCACAAAGACAAATTAAGTACACGAGTATATGTTTTTAAAAAAATATTTTATTTTTATTTTATGTGTATGCATGTACTGCCTCCATGTAGGTAAGTGCACCCATGTCGTGCAATGCCCGCAGAGGTCAGAAGAGGCTGTCGAATCCCCTGGAACTGGAGTTATGGACAGTGTTAGCTGCCATATGGGTGCTGGGATTTGAACCCGGGTTTTCTGCAAGAACAGTCAGTGTTCTTAACTGCTGAGCCATTTCTCCAGCCCCGAGTACATGTTTTTGATAAAAATTTTCACATTTGATTCATTTTTATGCCCTAGTCACAAGGTGATCCAGAATAGGAATGTATTAGCATTTCCCTATATTTCTTTGGATCATTGTTATGAATAATAAAAATAGAGAAACATCTTAAAATAACATATTTCAGTCTTAAAATGGTCAGATTAACATAATTATACCCTTGGGTTGCCAATCTTGCCACATTTCTCATTTTTACGAGAATTCAGAGGTTTTCTCAGATCACAAGCTAATAGGCTCCTTAGTCTAAATATACACAGGAAAATTTTCAGCAGATTTCTGAAGAAATGGGGTCTGACCCCTGTAGATATCTTGCCAAGCAAATTGCTCCGCAGTGGGGGCAGATTCGCTTTTCTTGTTTTGCAGCTACATAGATGCATGGAAATACATTTCTTGGTTTGTTTTCACAGGCAAGCAGAAATGAAAACGGTATCCACTCTGTGGGGGTGCACAGAGAATGGCCCTTCTTCACGCACTGCTACATGGTGCTAACTATCCCTGTAGAATGGACCATCAATGTCTTTGCTTGGAAGGAAGCCCAAGAAAAAGCGCTGGGTGTGCATCTTGGATGATGTTATCCAGCTCTGACCACATGGTGGTGTCTTTCATGAGCAAAACACACTGAAGGTTCAAGAGCAGGGTAGGTCTGACCAGGCGGGGACTTTGTTGGGTGCTCTTCCTGCTCTACTAAAGGCAAATGAGAAGCAATGGGTTCAAAGGGTGAAAACGACAAGGCAATGCATGACTGGATGTCACAGGAAAGGGAAGGAAAAAAGGGATGAAATCAGACACCAAATGAGTCGAACACATTGTCTGTGTTTCAGGAATGTGGCATGAGCCAGTGCTGCCTGCACCGTGACCTTTGATCTTGAAGCTTAAATGTAGTCCTGGATATTCACAACTTTTACTAGGGAGGCTTCAAGGAAACACATCTGCACAGAAATGACTTAATGAATGGCTCCTCTTCAGTGCCAAGTAATAAGATGCTGAAGTCTTGAGAACACTTCAAAAAGAATTAGTGTGATTTTGACAACAAAATGATTCCTTCTCTTCAGCTGCATTATAACCTGTAATGATTATGCCTTACTAATGCTTGATGCTCGGCGTTTTGGCTCTGCTCCTATGCGGGCTGAACTATTCCTCATTTAATAATTTTCTTTAAGTCAGTTTTAAATCGACCTTTATTTGCTTAACCATAGAAGAAATAACACTGTTCATTAGCTCCCAAGTCCTTTGTCTTAAAGTTAAATCTTTCAAAATCATTAAAGACCAATATACAACGACTAAATGTAAGCCAGGTGTGGTGGCACACACCTGTAATACCAGCCCTTGAGGCCGGCTCTGGGATGCATACTGAGACCTCCCCATGTCAGAACAACAAAACCAGAACAAAGGAATTCATAACCTTTTCTAAGTACCACCAGAAAACTATTGGTTCAAGCAAAGGACAGCTTTTCACATAAGTTTGGGCAGCAGAGCACTAAAGCTAGCAAAGCGACTGCAGGTACAACCTGCCACAGTGGGGGTGCCACCCATGAAGGGCAATGCTGTACCGCTATACAACTTGGTTAAACTAAATTAATTGTTTTATTCAAAGTATCTCATAATTTGAAGCAGCTGCTGTTTCAAGTGACTCGATGACCTATTCACCTTCCACAGAAATACTGGATAATCTAAATCTGGTTAATTCAAAATCCATCTATTTTTGGTGCAGGCCCATGCATTTCCAATTAATGAACCCTAGCTCTATTACAGGATCTCTGGCTCATTTTTAGTTAGATAATCAAGAAGAGAGGTTTGGGCTGCTTTCTGGAGGATAAGTGAAAACAGGCGACACTCAGCTACAGCCACGGATGGCTGAGAAAAGTCAGGCATATAGTTTACCTAAGCATGCCACGAAAACAAGCTGGAGAGCTGGGCGTGGTGGTTCACCGTCTTGACAGAGACCCACAAAGCACATGTGAGTTTGAAGCTAACCTTGGCTACACGGTAAGTTTGAAGACAGCTTGTCCTACACAGTAAGCCTCTCTCTGTCTGTCTGTCTCTGTCTATGTCTCTCTGTCTCTCTCTGTCTCTGTCAGTCTCTGTCTCTGTCTCTCTCTCTCTCTCTCTCTCTCTCTCTCTCTCTCTCTCTCTCACACACACACACACACACACACACACACACACACACTGGTGAGACACAGAGACAGAACAACAGCAAGGACCAGGCACAGGATGTGGACAGTGGGCTGGCCTGGAGATGGAGAGTTTGGCCTCTAGCCTGTCCTTGGTCTTCTGGTCACTCCCTTAGTTTATATATAAAAAACAAAACCTGACTACATCTGTCCAACTATGGTAAGCCTCCTGGATCTGAACTTAGAGGTGAATGGTTTATAAAAGGTGATGTTGGGGCTGGAGAGATGGTTTAGTGGTTAAGAGCACTGATGCCCTCACAGAAGACCCAGGTTGGAGTCACCCACATGGCAGCTAACAACCATCTGTAACTCCAGTTCCAGGGGATCTGACACCCTCTTCTGACCTCCATGGGCACTGCACCACACGGGTACACTTACATATGTGCAGGCAATACACACACATAAAATAAAAATGAATAAAATATTTTTTAAAAAAGGTAATGACTTAGACCCTCTTTCTAGCTCTCAAGTCAAAGACTTAAGGAGATGAAACATTTCTCACTCCTGTAAATTCCTTTCAGGCAAAAGGACTGCTACCTCATGGGAAAACACGGCAGTGAGAAATGTCACTGGTGCGTGTCATGGTGGATCTTAAGGTTTTTTTTCTTTTATCACATGATTCTCTCTGTACTCAAATTTATAAAAATCAACATGCTTATTTGAGACAAATTTGGGAAATGTATAAATAGTCTGGGGGCTGGAAAGATGGCTCAGCAGTTAAGATCACTGGCTGCTCTTGCAGACAACCCAGGTTCCGTTCTCAGCACCCATGTGGTAGCTAATAATCAAATGTAACTCCAGTTCCGGGGGCTCCGATGCCCTCTTCTGACCTCCATGGACACTGTATGACACAGGTGTACTGCACACATACGGGCAATACACTCATACACATAAAATAAAATTAATAAAAATATTTTGAAAAAAAAAATAGTCTGCCTGCTGTGGGGCAGGGTCCCGGTCCCAGGGAGCTGAGGAGGAGGTGAGAGGAGACGATGTGGGATGGTGTGGACTGCCTCAATGGAGAGCCAAAGTGCAGCCAGGTGATGACCTGTAGAAATGAGGGATACAACGGAAAATACAAGGGTGTGTGCTCCAGGCCAAAGGCCATTTCTGCGAACATCGATTACTGTTTAAGAGCAAAAAAGGAGATGTGGTCTGGAGCTGAGGAGCAGAGGGTGTGGCCAAACCTCTCCTGAGTGTGATTGACAGCAGCAGCGCAGGTCGAGGGACTTTCAGAGGGCCTGTTGGCTGCCTGATCCTGAGACTCCAATCTCGTGTCACATGAGCAGCTACAGCCTTGGGTGATGCTGTCCGCAGTGACTGCTTTGCATGGCAAATCACGACACTATTTTTGCTTCTTAGTTGATGTCTCAATCTTCAGGGGCAGATGGTGAAGGCAAAGCGCTGGGCCTGAGGTGGCTCAGCCAGCAGGCTTGACTCCAGAATCTTCCCTTTCCATATTCTTTAGCATTCTTTCTGGCCTCCTCCTAAAAGGGTAGTGGGCACCTTGTGCCGTCTCTCTCAGACTCTCCAAAATCAATCTCACAATGCATTCTCTGCTGTGTCCCACAAACATACTGTTTTTTTTTTTTTTTTTTTTTTGGTTTTTTTGAGATGTGGTCTCCCTGTAGCTGGCCTGGAGCTCACTATGTAGACCAGGCTGACCTTGAACGCACAGAGATCCGCCTGCCTCAGCCTCCTGAGTGCTGGGACTAAAGGCATGCACCACCACCCTTGTCTTCAAACACAGTTTTTATGAGCAACACGGCACACGTAGAAAAAGAAACAGGAAAAGTCTTTGTAGCAGAAGCAGCCGGTCCTACAGAGCAGTTTTTACTGTCACCACGCCATCTGATGTTCACTGTTTACATGTCACTTTAAATTATAACCAGGTCCTTGGGTAAACAGAACCATCAACCTGATACAGTCTCAGGCTTTGAAGGCTACCAGTCAACAAAAAGCAAATGAAACTCCCCACACCACCACCAAAGTACAAGTAATACCTTGAATATCCCGCTGTCAAATAAATAACTATTATTATTATCCCCAAGACATGTTATCTGCATTGACTATAGTCTGGAAACTCTCAGCTATTGGTGAGGCTGTGCAGTGTAGGATAAAGACAATCTCTGGGTTTAAATCCCAACTCTGCTACCCACTGGCGTGTGATCTTGTTACTTCATCTCTCTGAGCCTCAATTTTCCAGTCTTAAAATGGGTATCATGGTACTTATGCCATAGGTTATCAGTGACTACACGAACTACTTGATTATTGGCTTTTCTGATCTCGGCATGCTATGGAGATCATATTGAAAAAACATCTCATCTATGAATTGGGATTAAAATATCCATCCATTATGGATAAGCAGATCCATGCACATGTTCCTTTAAAGGAAGCTGACTGGCTTAAAAGGGCACTGCCCTTCCTAAATTCCTTTAAAAGTAGAGCAAAATTGTGGTGGAATAGAGTAAAACAGAAGAGTGATCTTAAATAAACATTATTTCTGTCAAAGACTTTTTCAAGCAATCATTAAACTTGATATAAAAGGTATGTACCTGTCTTTTAAAAACTGTAAGCTTTTGCTTACAGGTTTATGTTCTCTCATAAAGTACAAATTCATGTTTGCTGAAATTTTTTCAAAACCAAAATAAAAGAACTAATTTTATTTAACAATTTAAGATGAATTTCAGAAAAACCCAGTAATTTCCCAGAATGCCACATTTCAGGCTGTTTTCTCTCTCCATATTTCTACACTGATCTCAGAAACTGAATGAAAGTCAACATCTTCATGAAAATGCTGAAAACTGTCAAAAACCCACCAAAGAATTAGCCGTGCACAGGCAAACTGCCTGACACTTTGAGTCTCCCTAAATTACAAGGCGAAAGAGATGGGACCACAGATTTGAAGATCAGAGGCGGCCCAGAGTAACTAAAGCAGATCTTTTAAAAATGGACTAATGTCAATAACAAAAAGATCTGTTTCAAAGCAGCAAGCAATAAGTTCACATGAAAACCTCCAACTTCAATTCCTTACTGAAGAGAATACAGAAGACTTAACCCAGGGGAATGCGACAGTCTGTGCCAAGGGCTGACTGAAGAATTTCTCAAGATTGTTTTTGTTATAAAGACACAGTTCTTACCTTTCATCTTCCGTAGTCCTTTCTTTTCTAGAACAAACTTTCTAGACTTGCAGAGACCTCAGAGCCACCCATCTCTCGAATGCTTGCAGCTCTGCCTGTCTTCCCCGTGGCTAAATTCTAGGCTTGGTTTTCTTACAGAAGGAAGCTTTTAGTCAAAATATGTGGTTTAAAGGAGCACCATCCACCCTTGTTAAAACTATTTCACGGACATTCAGAGGTTTTGCTTCCACTCTATGAAAGTTAAGGCTGAGTAGGAAAGCATTTTTCCTGTTCCGGAAATCAGCATAACGAAAGCCAACGCTGAGCCAACGAGAACTGTTTCTTCCCTGTGTGCTGTCTGGCAGAAACTGCAGCCAGATCAAGGAAACACGTGATGTTTATAAATACAATATGGCTCGTGTTGTCATAACCTCTCAATGACAAAAAAAGTGTAAGGCAAAGCAAGCAGGCACACAGCGGGATCTGTAGCTGTTGGAAGCTGCATATCTGATGTGCATATTTTACCTTCCTGCTTCTGAAAAAAATAAGACTTTATTACTGGGAGCGGCGAGGCAAGAAGAAAGTATCTTGCACATGCCGGTTAATCATTGCAGTAAGTCATTCCTCATAAGCTGGGACAGAATCATCCCAAAGGTGCAAAGCAAAAGGGGCAGCCTTGAGCATGCCGCTCATAACCGGGATCCGCAGCACTCACTGACGCCAACAACACGGCAAAGGCTGCGCAGAGCCTGGAGCGGATGAGAAAAATGACAGATGTCGGCATCGGTATTGATTATTGGCTTTTCTGATCTTGCCTGCCAGGTCTGGGAGGGGGCTTGCAACATCTGGGTTGCTTACCGTTACAGTGTTACAGTTTCAGGATCTGGTGGAGACGGTACTGGTGGAGAGAGCTGGCTTGCACAGGTTGGGGGAAGGGATCAGTGACACTTTATAATACTGGAGTGATGCTAACGGTTGTAAAACTGTAACCCTTATTTTACAAGTTTGGAGGTGTTTGAAATGCCAACTGCCCACTCAGTCTAAAGGCAAATGTATCCTAAGGAATTAAATTATTATTTATGCTTATGAGTGTTTTGCCTGCATATACTTACGTGCACCATGTATGTGCAATGCCCACGGAGACCAGGAGAGGACATTGGATTCCCTGGAACTGGGGTTACAGATGATTGTAAGCTGCCATATGGGTGCTGGGAACTGAACCTGGGTCCTCAGCAAGAGTAGTCAGTGCTGAGCCATCTCTGTAGACTTAGCTGATGTCTTATTTGGTGTTGCTTACTAGAAAGCTAGCTTTCTTTCTACCACAGGTGAGTATAACACCTGCAACTCACTCCTGAGAGCAAAAAAGGGCAGATAAATGTGCATTCCTCACAATCACTTATTCTCACCTGAGAAAGCCAGACCTCTTCCCTGCCTGGGATTCTCATCTTAAACAGGGATATTCACTGCTATCAAATTACATCCATGGAATAGAGAATGTGGGGGAGAAGTGGACAATCTTACTTCTTGTTGGGGTCGGCCCCATATCACAGAATGGGCTGCAAACCTCTAGCAGTCCCATTTACAGACCACTGTATTGATCTTGGTAGATAAATCATTGCCACAAAGTTTGACAGGGAAATGCTGACGAGGCACCATTTCCCCATCTTCATATTTAGTGAGAATTCAAGACAAGACACTGAGGGGGGAACAGGAAGTGTGAAAACGAATGAAATGGGAATCTGGCCTTTGAGCGCTCATAAGTGTGCATCAGTAAGTACAGTAGCTCAGAGCTTGGTCTTTGGGAAATGACAGCATGTGGACAAGTGGAGATGAGCCATGGACAGTGATGGTGGAGAGGACAGAGATGACCACAGGAGTATTTAAGAGGCGAGCTTGCGAGTCCTATCTGGCTCTGCATCCAGCTCCATCTCCCACCCACCATGTGGTTTTGAACAGGTTGGCTAAGTCCTCTCAGTCTCCGCCTCCTCTTCTGACTCAGTGGGACCACAGGCATTCCGCCCATGACCCGTTGTTGTGACACTCAAATGAGAGCGAATACAGTCGAAAGTTGGGTGAGGTGACAGGCACAGAGTACTGTGAACACAAGGTTCTAATAGCACCTCTATTGTACGGATAGGAGGGGCCTTATTGCTAGGGTGCAGACCTCAAACAAATGAGAAAATTCAGGATGTGTTTTCTGAAAGCACCATCTTTATGTATGGTATCATTTTTCTTCCATTCCTATGGGATTACTTCATTCCTTCCAAACCCAGAAGCTTTCTTCTCAACCAGAGCACAAGTTTTATATGTAGCAAAAGATGGGTTCCTGCTCCTCCTCCTCCCTTTTCCGTCTTCTCTCTATGCCTCCCCGCCCCCATCCCTCATTTCTTTTATTCTTGTAGTTCTCTTCTTAGTGTAATAAACAAAGTGCAGATTGGGACAAATAAAATAAAAATTCCACAAAATGGATATGCAACTGTTAATGGTTGACATGCAGAGACTTTGGACTGACCAGGCCTAAATGGGACAGTTATATCACACTCCTCCCTGTAAAGCTCAGGGATCACTGCAGAAGAGGGGCCGGAAGATCATAAGAATCAGAGATGACTACAATGAAACAGTGTTTTCTGGACACAATAAGACAGTGGAACTCATAGAGGTTGTGATGGCACGCACAAGACCTATGCAAGTTCAAGCCAGACAAAATCCCAGCATGGAGGGTGGAGGTGGGCATGAAGTCCCAACCATAGCTAAGGAGCTATTGGTTAGCTGTTGGGGGGTCAAGGGGAGAGGGAGAGGGAGGGGGGAGGGAGACAGAGAGAGAGAGAGAGAGAGAGAGAGAGAGGCAGCACCAGTTCTCTTTACTCCAGGGGACAGTGTCACACTCAAAATTATTTGGGTAACAGAAATTGGACTCAATGAACCATTAAAAAGAGGACACTGAGCTGGCTGGGTAGGGAAGTGAGGGTGGATATGAGAGGAGCTGGGGAGGCTGAGACAAATATGATCAAAGTACATTGTATGGAATTTTCAAAGAATTAATAGAATTTTATTAAAAACAATAATAATTAAAGAAAACAAATGTTAATAAAGGATAGTGTGTGTGCCTCTGAACTCTTGCTAGGAAAAACTTTTTTTTCCTTTGGTCTTTCTGAAGCATGGTCTCTCTGTAGCCCCAGCTGGCCTAGAACTCACTATGTAGACCAGGCTGGCCTTGAATTCACAGAGATCCGCCTGCCAAGTGCTAGGACTAAAGGCATGTGCCACCATGCCTAGCCTAGGAAAAACATTTTAAGACTTGCAAAACTTAAATGGAAATATCCAGGAAGGGAAGCTGGGGATTTAATACAAAGACACAGAAAGAAGTATAAGAAGTGGGTTCAAGTCTGTGTCTGACATTCTCCAGCTGTGTGAGCTCGGGAGCAATTTCTGAGGCCTTCTCTTTTCTGTTAAATATTTTGTCTTTATTTTATGTGTATACATGTTTGGCCTGCAATGTATATATGTGCTGTGTGTGTGTGTGTGTGTGTGTGTGTGTGTGTAGTGCCTAAAAGATGCCAAAAGAGGGTGCTGGATCCTCTGGAACTGCAGTTACAGGCAGTTGTGGGCCTCCTCCATGTGGATGCTGAGGAAGGAACCCAGGTCCTCTGCATAGGCACAAAGTGCTCTTAACTGCACAGCCATCTTTCCAGCCCCAATATATTGCCTAGCTGGTATGACCTTCAAAAATTAATGACTGTTTCCTCTTCTCTTTCCCCCTTTTTTGAGACAGATCTTATTATGTTGTTTTTGTTGGTCTAGAACTCGCTATGTAGGCCAGGCTGGCCTTGGACTCACAGAGATTCACTTGCCTCTACCTCCTGAGCACTGGGATTAAAGACATAAATCACCGTGTCATCTGAAAAAATGGAGTCCACACATCTATTCTGCAGAGTTGTTGACTTTAAATTTAAATAAACAATATAAAGAACTTCAACACACTGCCTGTTCCACAGGCACGGAAGGGTCTATGATCTTAGATCAAGAACAATGGTACAGAAGGAATACTATTTATGTCTGGATAGTATCTGCAAAGAAATTAATATGATTCACATGAAAAATTATAGTTCTGTAAAAAAATGAAAGTAAAGTGGAATTTGCAACAACAACAAGACGACAGCCGTGAAATGGAAGGGAGAGAGGCAAGGAGCAAATCCACACACAAAATTCAGCCCACAAATGCCTGTACTCGTGCTGTGGGTGGGCCACACATTTAATTCTAAGCTTTAGAGTAGCAACACAAAGAAGGAAAATGATTACATCCAAGACTCAAAGAGTCCACATGATAAAAATAAACCAGGAGAAACACAACTGTTTCTGGGGATGAGACCAGGGATATTTTTATAGCAAACGACAGAAAAACAATCAGCAAGGCATTTGCAGCACTGCATCGTGTACTCCAGGTGCCCAGGCTAGAGACACTCCACACTCAGCCCTCAGGATGCTCCACTAGCTTTTAGAAGGACATGAGGGTGAATGTGTCAGGGATTATGCTTTTGAAGAACTACCATCCTGGGGATGAGATCAACATGACCTAAAAGGTTAGAACACAAAGAAAATCTCTCCATGCCTCCAAAGGAAGATCAGTTCAGACACAATGTTTGGGAAGTTGCTCAGAGGAAGGCTTCTTTCACATAGGTTCCAAAAGCCATTTTTATTTTATAAAAGTTATAAAATATAAATAATATAATGAACCTCCATCATCCACCTTTAACATTTTCTCAATTTTGTCTCATCTCTTTCTGTTCTCCCCACTCTGGTGAAATGCTGGAGTATTTTAAAGCAAATCCCATCCACCACTTCATTCAACCTGCAAATATTTCAGTATGTTTCACTTTTTAAACCACCAACCTACTATTATACCCCATAGAATTACCAGGTATTTCCCTAATATCTTCTAATTCCTAACACATGTTGGAATTTTCCAAATAGCTTTAAAGATATTTTTTAGTGAATGATTTGTTCTCAGGATCCACGTACTGAAGCCCACATGGCTCTACAGCACAACCTTAAAACAGCATTTTTATGTCAGCAGTTTGTTGACGGAATCAGACAACTGTCTGTTAGTATGCTAAAGGAGCATGACCTCGAAAGCCAGTATGTTAGTCTCCTTTGGGTTGCAGTAACAAAATACCTGAGGTTTTTTGGCTCACCACTCTGGTGACTAGAAAGTCCACATAGCATGGTGCTGGTGACTGGTTGGTGAGGGGAAAGCTGTGCGGCAACATGGCAGAGGAAGAGATGGGAAATGGCCATGTGAGGGAGATGCCAAGCATGTGGGTGGCCTCACTTTATGGTAACCACAGATGCTATAACTAGCCAGTCTTGGGGAAACTACACTACTCCCTTAGGAGGTGGTTCCCCTGTGACCCAATCACCCTCCACTAGGCCCAATTTCCTAACGATCCATCTGTAACTGCCATGACTTTGGGGGCCATGGCAGGCAGACACCTGGAACTGGAGACACTGGTATGGACAGGAAGGACCGAGAGGAGGTTGGTGAAGAGATGTGAGTGCTGTAGTTACAGCAGAGGAACCAAGCTAAGGCGCTTGGCCAAGAAACCAGCCACCGGCATGCAACAGCAGCCATCTCTCCAGCCGAGCAGCCGTGGGAAAGTTTCCCAAAATAAGCAACTGTTTCATCAGCTATAAATATGTGGGCTTGTACCAATGCTTGATTCAAATTTTGTCTCAAGGATTAAATAAAATTATGCCTACAAGTGCCTAATAAAAGCTCACTAGTTAGCTCTTCCAAGAATACTAGCCCAGCCAATGGCTGAAGGGCCATCTGTGAGAGACTTTGTGAGGGACGTGAGGGCTCATGACTGATGGAAGGACGTGGCAGGGAAGAGAAGGAATGACTGGCGACGCAAGATATTCAAGCTCTCGTCCCCTATCCCCAAACACATACACACAGACACCTCATCCTTCAAAGACAGCGAATCAGGAAACTTTTTTCTTCAATAGTATATAGTAGAAAATGTTGGAAAATTATATCAGTGTAAAGATGACTGCCTAGAAGTTACACATTTGGGTTTTGATCTCTTATAGAGATCATGAATCTAGGGATCAGGTTCAAGGTTCACTCACACAGATACAGTATTTAAATGGTAAATTAGTGGTCTGATAAAATAAGTGGAAAGTTCAAACTAAAAGAGTCAATCCAAAGAAACCAAAATAAAACCTAAACAGCTCAAAATTGGTAAAAACCTGCCTGAAAATACTGATGCCACCTGGGAATAAGGGAATGTCTGGTGAATAAAGATGCCAGACTGTGTTTAGCCATGGTGAGGAATGGAAGCCATTGGTTTCTAAGGACATCATTCCTCAGTGTCAAACACAAAGTTCAAACAGAAGAGGGCTGGGAAGCAGCAACCGACGTGGGTATTAGCAGTTAATTTAAGATGCAGGGCAAATTCTGGGCAGTGTGTCCTAAATGCAAATCTAGCCATTGTCTGCATAAAAATGAAAGACACATGGGTAAGATCCACAGTAGGCAAAGAGACAGCATTTCATGGTGAGAGCAGAGAACCTTGAGAAGTAACGTCAACACACACAAGAAGCCCCAAACGATGAGAAAGCCACTGGGCTTAGTGACTAGGACCTTACTGAGAGCCACAACACGGAATGGCTGACCTTTGAGGAATGTAGAGGTTGTGACCAAACATGCTGCGTGCGCATATATAATTCATGCAGAAGGGCCTGCTCCACATGGTGAGGCCAGTCCCTTGGGAACCGAATGATCAAATCTACCCGATGTAAGGAACAAAAGCCATGTGACTGAATTAGATCAGGGTGATTTTCACCCACAGGGAAAGAATCAGCAGAGTCAGGAGTCCAGTTGGGTAGGCTCAGTTCTAGCCAAGAAGAATAAGTCTCATTATGCAGAGAAGCCTCAGCAATGCTCAGCTTGATGTTAAGTGAAAAGCATAAATTCCATGGACATTTGGAGGCCCATAACCTCAGACTTAATACTTTGGTCTCACTTGTTTCCTGGAGAACAGCATTCTATCATAAAACTGTTCTGGGAGAAACGCCTGTAAATTTTAGATCCACAGCTTTACATTTCTCCAAACTCAAAGGCAAGGTATTAAAGTCCTTGCTTAAGCAAAATGTCTGAGGCCCCCGCAGAATCCTAGCATTGTAAGGTGGTCTCCCTGCCTATTCCAATTCATGTCTTTTTTCATACACAGATGAGGGCTGGTGAGTGACATCTAAAGGCATGAGGGACAACGTGGCAGGGACTGACATGTGAGTGGAAGCCTTGGAATGCCTTCACGGCCACATGCACATTGAGACATATCAGAGGATGTAGCGTGCAGCTTCGTTTAGTCTGCAGGACAATTGATCCTAGCTCGGCTCCCTCTTTCTGTTCTTCACTAAGAGCAGGGTGTCACAACTGGGCCTCGGGCAGGGCTCGGGAGAACTCCCAGCCCTTTCACAGGTATGCAGCTGTGAAAGGGGGAGCTGGGAGGGTTCCATATTTTTGAATTTCTGGAATCTAGGAGAACAGTCCATGTTACAAACTTCAGGCATGATAACACCAAAGCTTTTCTGTTAGTTGATGAACATTTGTCCCACAGTTCAAGACAATGGCTGATTTTCTCACACAAACAACTACAGTCTAAAGTAGGCTGTGGGCACCTCAGAAAGGGATCACTTGTGTTTCACCAATGAGCAGGAGCAGAAGCCCTTTGCTAAAATCCGTAGCAAAACGTATGCATTTAATAGGCTTCATGCAGATGGTTAATGTTCCTGGTCCTCACGGTGGGTCCTATGTAGGCGCCACATCTGCTTAAGAGTCAAAACAGGTGTCCTCCCTGGCTATAAACAGGATTCTAAGAGGGAATTGTGGGGTGCTTGTGTGGCAAATAGCTCTACATTATGGAAATAGCTCTGAGTGTGGGAGAATTGCAGTTAGAAGGCTAGACACATCGACAATAAAGTTCTCCAAGGGGGCAGAGCACATGAACATTCCCCAGACTGAGCAGACTCACACAAAGCCAAGGTCTCATAATGTGCACCCAAGATCCATGAGTGGCATGGCCCACTGTCTTCACATGGCTCTGGTTTACATTTAATGTGTAACTGGCTAAAAGCAAGCCTCAAAACACTAGATTTTCTAAAGTAACATCATCACAGCCTTTAGTAACATCACACAGCATTTTACAAATTAACGAGGTCTTTCCCTTCAAAAGGGCAGACGCTGGTCCCACTATGCCATGACTTACATTACAATCCAGAAATTTATGGAAAAATTTCCAGCACACTCACAAGGACCCCTGCACCTCATGGTTTTAAACTCACATGCCCTGTGTGGAAGATAGAACTGGAGTTCTCCACATATTATGCATGTTTGCCCCCTGCACATGTGACTACGTTAGGCTATACGGGAAAGGGACAGTAAGGTAGATGCCCAGCTGACCTGAAAACAGTGAGATTTTTCTAGAGTATTAGGTAGGCCTGCTGTAATCACAAGTGTCTTTAAGAGCACACAATGAAAGGTTGGAGGTGTGACTACAGAAGCAGGACTAGGGGGATGGCATTTTATTGGGATTGAAGATGGGACTACAAATCAATATGGGTGATTTCTAGAAAATAGTAGAGGGAAAGGAGGAGGAAGAGGAGGAAGAGAAAAGGAGAGGAGGGGAGGGGAGGAGAGGACTTTCCAGAAAAGACTGAAAGCTGTCTAGTCATCCCTTATTTCAGACCTGTGAGTGAGATTCATGTCATCTATAGACTCTAGAAATGTAAGGCCATAAATACATGTTGTTTTAAGCCAATAAAGTTGCTATCATTTGTTATAGTAGCAAGAGGACTCTCATACACACTATTGGGAAGCAGAGGGCACCTCACTCAGGACCAGTAATGCAAGTCTAGATTTTTTTGGCAGCAAAAGACATTCTTTTTGTTTTAAAGTTAAACTCTAGTGTCTTGAGTCTGCGCACACACCTTTGTACGTACGTGTTGAGAAGGGGGATGCAGATTGGGAAGTTAATTTTTTATCCCCTTCCCTTATTTTTACTTCAGAAGAATGTAGTATTCTTGTCAGGAACTCAGCCCCTCCCAGGAGACTCATATTAATGTCATCTTATGAATCTGCTGTTTTTAGTTTTCCTGTTCTTTTTCTTTCAAAATATCTCTATGTATTGTAATTATCTGAATGATCTTCTGAGATGACCTAAGTCTAGAGAGTTTTAGCTCCCCAATCATGTACGTGTTTGTATTCTGCCTTCAATGTGGTTCAGAAGATTTGGTAATATTTGATACAGGACAAGAGCAAGCAGCCCTGAGTCAGCAGGTAACTGACTGGATGAGAATGCTGGACGGGAGAACTAACTCAAGAGCGGGTGCTGTTTGCTGTGCAACGTGTGCACTTTTGTTTGTTTCTACCAGATGAAAACACCAAAATAAATTCTGTAGGTAGGCTAATGTATTAAGTGCCAAGGACGCTTTTATGTGAAGGCTTCCAGGATTTATTTGGAGTAAAGATGTATCAAAGCTCTGTGTTGGGGCTGGGGATAGAGTCCAGGCGAAAAGCACTTGTACAACATTTGACAGGCTCTGTAGTCAATCCCAAGCACCACCAACATAAACAAGTAAATAAATAAAAATTAAAAATAAGCTCAGTACTTAGAGATGAATTATGGTTGAACCAGCCCTGTTCTAATCCCTGCGCCCCAGGTGACCAGGAAATTTTATTGTTCTAGAGCCGAGCAGATGGTGAGTCACTGGACAAGATGAGCTGTGTGAACCTGTGGAAACTGGTGATGGGGTGTGAGAGGAAGGAATGGTACAATCCACAAGAGAGCCGGAGCTGGACAGCAGGGCTTACCCTCAGGTCTCCATTCACAGCTTTTGGCATGTGGTTAAACGCGTGTGAAGGATCCTTGTTGTACACTTTGAGGAAGGATCTGTCTTGGATATTCCTGAAATCAAAAACACCCATCAGTACAGCAGATGAGAGGGGCCCGACGCTGGTCATTTCCTCTGCCTGTCCTGAAGCATCGGGCAAAACCCACAGACGACAACCTGGCAATGCCTACCATAAACCAGACAAAGGTCCTTTGACCATAAAACAGGCAAACATAAATAAGGAGATGAAGAGAAACGACTCCAGCTTTTCTTCCCTGGCCTCAGTCCTCAGGAAAAGTGTTGTTCCTTCAGCACCGTTCTCCACCCATAAATATCAGGTAACAAGAACTTGCTTTCAGGCTTCCAAGTGTGGAAAACTGATACTTTCAAAGCAATAAAACTCCAATATTTACAATACCTTCAAAGAGATTTGGTTAACATTTATATATTTAATTGTTTACCTAGCCCAAACTTTGCTCCTTATATAACAATTGCACACATAAAAAGTGATGATTACTTTTTACTTTCAAACATGTTGAGCAAGGGAAACAAAGTGTCTATATACATACATATAGTGCAGAAAAATAGATACCACAAAGATCGAACTCACTATATCTTTAACAGTGCATTTTTTTCTTCCACAGTGAATTTTTTTAAAGTACTTTTCCATATACAAATTGAAAGAAAAGCAGTTGACACACTCCCCTCTTCTTTTGGTATTAGCTCTCAGAGCTAAGAAGACAGAAGTCCTGCTCACAGCCTACCTTCAAATCATACGGGCATGCAGACGGGTAAGAAGCCCTTCTGTGTCCATGGGTCACTCTGGAAGGGCCGCATACAGCCCTTCACCCCGTCTACACTGTGATTTCTTCCCGCCCATCTGCACTGTGATTCCAATGTTGGCTGAAGCTGGAGGATCTGGGCAGGCAGCTAAGTTCTTTTTAGTAGGCGTAGTTACACACTTGTGGGCTGATCACAGTCACTGGGATCCTTGACTTACATTTGGTTTTAAATGAGGTGCAGGATTCTTCTTGGATCAGTATCATTTCTCTCTAAATACCCGCCAGTCATTGCTTTGAAGCACTGACTAGTCCTTGCTTGCACAGTTGTTCATATGTCAAGTCACTCATTAGAAGTCAGCTTGAGGGGGCAGGCAGCCCTTGCTGTTGACAAGGGCTAGGTTAATAAGAAGGGGAGATTCAGAGGCAAGGACATGGGGGTTCATGAAAGGAAGCCTCTGGCCAGCAGAAGTCAGGCGTGACAGTGAGATGAGACTGAGACTGTCACTCAAGCCATGAGAAAGGCTTGCTGCGATTGTGAACATATCTAAAATATATGAGTTTGGCTTATGATTACTCTAGAAATGTGTTCACCTGAGATGAACCAACAGTAAAAGGCCAGATTGCATTTACTGTGCAGCATTTCCCACACAGCACTCTGACCTGAATGAGTCCTCCGCAGCACTTCCCCAAGGAAAAATGTGAACCTAACACGATAACAAACTAGACAACTACTTAGCAAATAGGCTTTGACTTCACAAACACTGAAGGATGTGAAAGGAAATTCTGTATCTGACTTTGGAAAACTATCTTCAGTGAAGGGCTACATGATACTCTTTGCTTTTTATATAATGTTTGTTGCAAAAATTTCTTCCACCAAGAAAGTGAAATATAACAGACATCTTTGTAAAAAGCTGAAAAATAAAATGGCTTTGTGGGGAGGGTATATATGATAATTTAGGATAAACGTTACATTCACCAATGAAAATACTCTTCACCTGAACACTGTTAGGTCTACTTCTCATGTTTGCTTTTTGAGACAGGGTCTCCCTGGAGCCCCAGTTGGCCTGGAACTCACTATGTAGACCTGGTTGGCCTCGATCTCACAGAGATCCACCTGCCTCTGCCTCCCAAGTACTGGGACTAAAGGTATGCGTTACTATGCCCAGCATACTCAACATATTTAAATCAAGGAAACGAAAGTAAAATATATAAATAAATGATTTTCCATGTAAAGGAAATCAGGCTATCACTACAAGTTTAAGGGCCAACAAAGATATCATTATCATAAAAAAAAAGACATAGGATCTGTTTTGTTTGGTTTGGGTGTATGTGTGGTGCTAGAGATCAGACCCTGGGCCTTCTCGTGCTAGGCAAATACTGCACCCCTGAGCTGCACCTCCAGCCCAAGAATTCCGTGTTCAAAGTGCTGCTCTAGTCTCAGGAGTTGCTTTTATCTGCGTTATCAACTCCATTTCCAGTGACAAGGACCATGACCTTTTTCCTCCTTGCCTTCTCCCATCTCTCCTGACATTTCCAAAGAATTCAAAAAGGAAGTCGAAGGAGCTAATGCGAAGCCTTGGGAAAGGCTCTGGAAACCAGTAACTCATGGCAACAGGAAAAAGACAGTGAGATCCAAATGCTCGGCACAGCCTCTTGGCATGGGCCTGAAGCCCCATAATCAAGGGGCTTTGCTTAGTTTTTTGCTTAATTACTATGACCACATCCCTCAGTGATTCTACCTGTAAATGCAGAAATGTAAGATTACTGCCATGAAGGGGTATGTCCATGTAAAAATACCACCTGGGATGGTATTACTGTAAACACACTCTTCAACTATAACACAGTTGTCTCAGGTTTAACTTTATGTTCGCAAAGTAAAAAAAAAAAAAATTGGCAGCTTGCTTAATAATTTATTTTAAACAAAAGCATGACTTTTCTGCTTCCATGAATATTTAAACCCGTTTTCCAAACAACAGGAAAGCTGATTAACAGATGTAGCACCTACACCTTAGGGCGTGCGTCAAACTTTGAGAGCTCTACATCATTCATGCCCCTTGGCGCATGGCTCCATACATCATCTGGGATCACTGTTAGATATGGATCAGCTTGCGTTTGTGTTCTGCAGGCACATTTTTACTTGTTATTTCCATAGTGAAGAAACAGGAGAGCCTGCCATCCCGCAGGGTGGGGAGCCCAAGTCCTGCTCCTCCTGATTTGGCTGAGAATGTGAACAGCCAGCCTGGGGGAGATGATTGAACCTCGTTCTTTAGGGGCTGTCTGCTCTTAAATAAGACTCTTAACTTTGATACATCTGAATTTCTAGTTCCATAAAACGAAAGAAGTGGATTACTCACTAAATAATTGTTTGACTTCTAAAACATTTAGAGGTTATACCAGCAACTACTTGTTTATTATGGATTTAAATCCTGTTTCTAGGTTGTCTGTCTGGGACAGATCAGAAGGGTCCCTCCATTCTATAGACCACATTGCTGCAGTTAATGACAAGGCTTTTGTTTTCCTGATGCTTGCACTCACATGCATTCAACCACGCATTGAAGGAAAGAGCTACCTTGAAAGTGAGATCCTTGGGTAAAGGACAACCCTTCAAGAAATGCAGCATGAGGCTGTTTCTCAGCCTTTTCTGTGGGCAATAGCAGTCTATTACTTTTATTGAAGACCCAAGAGGATCTTACTAAAACACCTACAAGCCCTCTCTATGGAGAAAGAGTACTTGTGAGTCTGGAAAGTTCAGTGCTAAGAATTCTTTCAATTCTCTCCATCACTTCTCTGGGCTTCAGCTATCTTAACCCCTAGATCAAATGCTGTGCTGAATCATTTCTTATGATCTTTGCAGATATGATATAGAAAGATCTAGTGTAAAATTCAAAATATATGCAAAAGAAGTCTGTCCTTACCTTTTTAAACTTTGTACATGAACTACAGGAAATCAAGAGAATGAATTCACAGCTATGTGCTGTCAAACACAATACCTGGGCTTTTACAGAACCCTGGCATGAGGAGACATTAAGACTGAGCACACTCTAGCAATCTAACAGTGGTCGAGTACTTGCTAGTCATAACAGGGTAGAGAGAAACAAACACTACAGGCAACCATCGGAAGGTGACGACTTACCTCACATCGTTTAATTCATAATAGACATTTCTGCTCTCATCTTTGATGTAGATGGCAACACTGGGTGAGTCCAGCATTTTCATGGTGAGCTGCTGTGGAAAGGCACTTACAAAGAGAGCGCGGATCGTGTCTGCACTTGTGATTTCATTGGGCATCCGGAGCTGCTTGGTTTCATCTCCATACTGTAGATAGAGAACCCCTGCATACAAAGGAACACAGAGTTACCAGCCACAGATGAAGACGCACCAGACACCAGCTAAGCTACGTCTATCACACTGCAGTTGTAGATGTTCAGGACAAACTTGAAAGGCTAGCAATAAAAGGGTGCTCATTTGGAGTTTCCAAGGAATGCACTATTTGGTAATGGCACAAGTACCCACTTTGATTCCCTGGAGTCGAGGTAAGTGTTAAACAGATTACTTTTTGGAGCTGGAGATATGACTCAGTGGCTAAGAACACTGGCAGCTCTTGCAAAGAGCCCAGCATCCACATGGCAGCTAACAATCATCTGTAGCTCCAGTCCAAGGGATCCAACACCCTCTTCTGGAGGCTATGAACACTGTACACATGTGGTACACTTACATACTGTGCTGGATAGCTTTAGTGTCAACTTGACACACCTGGGTTGAGGGAGCCTCAATTGGGGAATTTCCTCTGTTGGACTGGCTTGTGGCCATGTCTGAAGGGCATCTTCTTGATGAGTAATGTGGGAGGGCCCAGCCCACTGTTGGTGGTGCCACCCTTGGGCAGGTGGGCCTGTGTTGCATAAGAAAGCAGGCTGAGCAGGGGCCAGGGGAGCAAGCCAGTAAGCAGCATTCCTCCATGGCCTGTGTTCCAGCTCCTGTTTCAGGGTTCCAGCCCTGAGTTCCTATCTTGGGCTCCCTGATGAACCACACCACCTGGGAGATGTAAGATGAATAAATCCTTTCCTCCCCAAGTTGGTATTGGTCAGAGTGTTTTTTCACAGCAATGGAGAACAAACTAGGACACATACATACACACAGGGGAAACACTCATACACATAACAATAGATAAACAAACAAAAATATCGCTTTTCCTCTGTTTTAGAATCAAAAGAATGAGGCTCTAACCTCTACTACCTCTAATAAAAGGCAATACATAATGACATCAAAATGTATATTTAAGACTCTGAAACTGTAGGGCCATTTTTACCATGTCTTTAATAATACACTCTTTATAGTAATATATCAACTATAGAGCCCATCTTTGTACTTCATTGGAAAAGCTACCACATTCCTGCAGTTTTTAAAAAATACTTTATTTAGTATTTTTTTATTTTATGTGTACGAGTGTATTGCCTGCATGTATGTGAGTGCACCTGTGCTGCGCAATGCTGCGGAGGTCAGAAGAGGGCTTCGGATTCCCCTGGAACTGGAGTTAAGGACAGTTTGTAGCTGCCATGTGGGTGCTGGGAATCAAACCTATGTCCTCTGCAAGAGCAGACAGTGCTCTTAACTGCTGAGCCATTTCGCCAGCCCCCATTCCTGTGGTTTTAATGTGTAACTATTGAATGTTTATAACACTTTAAATTCCCTTAAAGAAGAGTCCAGCACCTTAAAACACAAGAAATAAAATGGAACAAGCTTGTTACAGAAAGGAAAACCACAAGCACTATCATAGGATGTCAGAGTCCTAAGGGGTTATGAGCCCAATAAGTCAAATTTCTTAGTATTCAGCTATGTGACTTGCTCTGGCCATAAGACATTAGCCAGTGTCATGCAAAATGATGATATCGCTTGCACACTGGACTTGGTCTTCTTGATGAACTGGGTTTTAGAATGTTTCCTCTCAGAACCCAAATTTGAGGACTCCAACCTAGACCCAAGAAGAGGCCACATGCAGAGGAACTGGAGCCCTGCCTGGCTGTTCCAGTAATGTACTTTTTCCACAGCTAGGACATTGGCTAAACATCTTGGGCATGGACTGCCCAGGCTTGGTGACAGAAATGGCATGTCCCCACCAATAAACACTGTAACTGCAGAGTCCTAAACAAATAAGTGACTGTAGTTGTCTCAAGCCAACAAGCTTACTGTTGTGGTCTGAATATATTCAGTATTATATATACGGGTCCCATAGGCCCATATGCTTCAACACTCATTCTCCGGCTGGTGGAACTATTTGGGACAGTTGCAGAACCTTTAGGAATTGGAATCTTGCTAGAGGTAGTGTGTCATTGGGGGTGAGCTCGGAGGTTTTATAGCTTGGTCCCATTTGCTGTTCTCTCTCTGTATTCCTGAATACAGATGAGATGTGACCAGCCAGCTTTGGGCTCCTACCATCATGGCTTCCTATCATCATGTTTCCCCTGTCATGATGGGCTCTATTCCTCTGGAACCACATGCCAAAACAAACCCTTTCTCCCTTAAGTTGCATTTTATCACAGCAACAGAAAAGAAACGAACACACTTGCCTTTACTTGCAATTTGGAAATAGATACTAAAACATTAAATCAAAGATGCTGAAAAGCAAACATCAAAGAACTAGAAGAAACAGAGAGGGGGTTGGTTCAAGGAGGGGGAAGAGAAAACAGTACAGATGAGAGAGAACTGACACTGAAATTCAAGGGTAGAACTCACTATCAAGTGCTCAGGACCAAAGAACTAAAATATGAGTGCCAGATCCCTTGGACGGTGGGCACGCAGAGCTGCAAATGAGGTTTGGTTCAGCTTGTCTTTTTCTCAGGGGTGCAGACAGGTATCCATCTCTACCTTCCACCCTACTCAGCTAAGGAATTGTGTCCACTTTAGAAGACTGAAGAGCTTAATCAAAGATTGGACTTTCGCTGATCAGACATAATGGACAACGCTAAGAGGCTGGAACCTTAGCCTGGGAACCAGAGGAATCCCCTAGAAAGGCGAACGGCTCAGGGAAGAGACTTAGGTTTTTGAAGGAGATTCTCAGATTCTGCCCAGTAATCTTATAGTGAGATGGCCATGTGAGTTACCATGTATAAACACTGTCATCAGGTGCCTGGAGAGATGGCTCAGTGGTTACGAGCACTGCTACTCTTGCAGAGGCCCCAGGTTCAGTTGCCAGCACTCACATTGGTAGCTCACAATAGGGTGTAACTCTAATTCCAAGGATCTGATGCCCTCTTCTGGTCTCCGTGGGCACCTGCATGCATATACTGCACAAGCATACACTCAGGCACACACACACACACACACACACACACACACAAAGTAAATAAGTGAATACAATCCTTAAAAAAAAAAACAACCCATCATTGGGTTTCACTGTGTATCACACACCAACAGACTTTCAAGCATTTTCAGACATTTTGTGAAATCTTAACATGAAAGAACAGACTAAAGTAAGCAGGGAGCAGAGACTCAGAAGAAACAAGACAGTTCAGGGACAGGGAACACTCAGAGAACAAGAAGAAGCTCTGAAAACCACTGAGCAGCAATAAAAAATTCAACGAAAAAGAAAAGTGATGAACTCTGAGAAAGTCAAGTGAGACTGAGGATAAGAAAGGGGGAGGGGCAGGAAGAAGATTCAAGAATGCATCAGGTTATCCCCCTTCCTAGAAAAGGGGGTTGGGTAAAAGAAAGCAGGAAAAAGAAACACGGTTTCCAGAAACAGATGAGGCTTGCCTCTCCCTCAAACTAAGGAACATGAGGCTGCACGTTGAAAGGCTGCTGGAAAAGCCAACAACACACCCAGCCTTGTCATTCAGACCCTGCAGATGATGGGAAACAGAAAGTCCAGGAGCGCCTAGAGGTGGGGGGGAGGGAGTCGCTGAGGAAGTACCAGGCACCAGAAAGACCTTAGCTTGGTGGCTCTCTCAACATCAGCCAGGAGCCAGAGAGGAGCAGCACCTCTGGACACCTGGTGAAAACACATTTCTAACCCAAGCCTACCCTCCATGACACCGGGCGGGTCTCTGTTACAGTCGCTTTCTTTCTGAGGGCTTCCCTGGATACCTTACCTAGAACGGATACCCACTTTCTTATTATCCCACGCCCCGTCCTTGCTTTCATTTTGCTCCTTAACATTTTTCAACATGTATGACAAATTCTTATTTTAATTCTTGATACTGTCTACTGGTGTATTTTTAGAGAGAATAAAGCTCATTAGAGTTTTTAACAAAGATTTATTTATCATGTTTTGTGTAAGTGTGTATACCTGAATGAGTTTCTGTGCAGCACACACATGCCATACAGGCAGGAAGAAGGCGTCAGACTCCCTGGAACTAGAGTTACAGATGGCTGTGATCTGCCATGGGTGCTGGGAACTGAATCTGGGTCCTCTGCAAGAGCAGGGAATGCTCTCAACCACCGAGCAGTCTCTCCAGCCCTAAGAGTAGAGATTTTTAAAGTTTGTTTTTGTTATTGTTCTTTATATCTATGAAAGTACTTATTATATTTTAAGTTCCACTTTACTTTTTCCTCTTTCCATGTGTATATGAATGCTTTTGCATGTGTGTGAGCATGTGTGTATGTACATGGAGGTCTGATGTTATGTGGGGAAATCATCCCAAATTGTTCTTTCTTACTTGTTGAGGCAGGGCCCAGAGCTCACCAACATGGTGCTGGCCTGTGTGCTATAAATTTACATGTATTCTGAGGTTCTGAACTCTAGTCCCCACATTTGGGTGCCAACTGCTTAACCAAGAGCCATCCCCTCAGCCCCTATCATTGGGTCTTTATAAATTATTAGTCATCTAAAAGGAACTTTGGGTAAGGGACTATGTGAACTGTAAAAGTGTCTTTTAGATGGTGTGCTCAGCCTTGTAGCTTCTGGTCTGTACACTTGTGCTACCTTGTCCTGGGTCATCTTTTTGTCAAGCATGAGCAGCTCCATTCCTCCTCTCTGTGCATCACAGTTTAAGTCCTCAACTTCCTGAGGGGGACAGATTTCCAGTCTCTCTATGTGGTCACACATTCCTTAGACTACAGAGAAAATCTGAGCCTATCTGATCACAGGTTGTGCAATGTTCTGCCCCAAATGAGCAGTATGATGACTGTCTCGTGGTCTAGTGAGTGCCATATCAAAATGCCAAAAACACTCTTGAGGTCTGGGTCCCAAACAAGCCCTGGGCGAGGCCACTACAGAACAGCCACTTTATGGCCTTGGTTCAGTATCATGGCCTCACTCCCCCAAAGGGCCTGGTTTTCATCCCCACATCTGCATTCCGTACATGTGTGTGCTTGAAATAGAATTTGTAGGCTCTGGAGTTGGAAAAAAAGAATTGGGTCTCAACTGTAGTTACCTCAGCTCTGGCTGGCACAGCTGTCAGCTGGGTACACAAGTCCAGTTGCAGAGTGTGACAGCCTACAGGATGGGAACAGAGCCTTTGCAAACAGAGGGGAAAGGTGTTTCTACAATTGATACTGTATTAGGTATTAGACATGCTTGGACTCAGAAGGAATTCTCTTTATATATGATGCCATTTTATTTGCATGGTAATAAACTAAAATTCACATGGTTTCCAGAGATTCAGCAAGCTAGCACTGGTTGCTCCAGGTTCCCAGAGGACGTCTGTGGGAATCTCACTTTGTGTGAGGAAAAGGAAAATGGAAACACGCTGTTAGGATGCTTGCTGTGTCAGAAACAGGGCAAGGATTCCATTGGATAGAACAATGACCTTGTCAAATTGTTACCACGACCCCCCATCTCACAGAGAAATATCAATAGAAGCGTAGAAGATCCAAGCAACCTGCCTAGGAGGTACAGCTGGTTAACTAAGGCGTACACTCCATTCTGCTCATCTGGAGACCCCACAAGCCCCTTGAAGCACACTGCTTCTGAAACTCTCCCTTTAGTCGTGTCCATCCCGTCCCTTGGTCCTCGGAGCCGCCTGAGCTGCCCTCACAGTTACAGACTGAGCACACACTAGAAGATCACGTTGCAGCAGGATGAGGACAACAAAGAAAGAATCTGTGACTCAGCTGACGGGACTGTGAACATACAGGTAGAAGCTCCATACCGTGCCGAAGGCTAGGCTGGGGGATGCAAGGAGCTCAGGAGCTCGGGAAGCCACACCAGAGTTCTAAAATGAACCTCAGAACAATTGAAGTCCTTCTAAGGAGCCGTGATAAGCAACGGGAAGTGTATCTGCCTCGATGGCTCTGTGAAAGCACTGTGGATTTCGGCCAAGCATCCTTGTCTCAGTAAAACCAAGTGATGCCAGTACATCTTACCATCTTCTGAACCTTAGTATTGGTCCCAGAATGTGGGACACCTTAACAGATCTAGTCACAATGTGACTATTGTCTCTTATTCCTGCCTTGTCCCAAGTCATCCCACCTCTCCAGGCATTGTAGCGACACCCAACATCTTATCATGAGTGTTCAGACTACTGGTCCACTGGCTTACAGTGGTCTTCGTACCCGTCCTTTGCTTCACACACATCATCTCCTTTGAACCAGCTGTGTTAGTCAGACTATTGTCTTTGTGACAAATATGGCATCAGAGGTTTCAGCCTACCATGGCAGGAAGAGCAGCTCAGCTCAAGACAGTCACAAAGTGGAGAGGACATGTGTGGTAACAGGCTTTCTGTTCCTTCCTCTTGTACTCCAACCAGACCCCCAGCCTATGTATGGGATGGTGCTCCCCGAATTCAGGGTGAGTCTACCCCCTTTGTCAATCCTCTCTGAAAACTCCCTCACACCACACCTGGAAGCATGCTTGACTAATCTCCCAGGCACTTCTCAATCCCAACAAATTGATAGGAACGATTAACCACTTCATTCTCCAACCACATCTCCATTAGTTTTCTACTGTGAGCTTAGTAATTAACTTCCCTCACGCGTGCACTCACGTTGTGTTTTGTTGAAACTGCAAGCATGGTTCTTATGTCTGCAATAGTTATCTGTATAGAAGTCAGTGTCTTTAATCAGCTTAACTCACAGTTCAGTGCAAAGAACCTCCTAGATGCTCAAATACTTTAAAAGGATTCAGTCCCCAAGTTTCTATGACATGTACTTGCCTTATGGAATGACAATACACTTTCCCTGGGAGGGCATTCTCCATAGGCAGATGATGTAATAATTCCAAATGATCTAAGTTCCTCAGTTTCTCCAAATTCAATATCTGATTATGTACATCACTCTATGTATTACCAATGGCAAGGGGCAATGCCTTGATATATGAAAACCCTTGTAGTAATTTCTAAGAGGAAAACATTTTTAGTTTATGAGGATTATTAAAATTAAAACAGTAAGATCATTTTTATACTTAAGAAACCGGCAAAGGGTTTTACAATAACATAAGCAGTATTGAGGATTGTATCTTCCCGTATCTCTGTTAGGAACGAGAAGAAATTATCTTCTTGTATCTGTTAGGAATGCACTTTTCAATACTTATTCATAGCTCCCAAAATCTAAACAGCTTCAAACAGTAATTCTAAGTCTGCATATTTAGGCTCAAAGTTGTCCTCACCAGAATGCTCAGAGGAACATAATTTGTAAGAATAACATGGATGGGGGGGGTGTCCAAACATGGGGGACGGATTTGATGAATCAGTTTAATAAATACATCTATTCACTGGAACACTGCTCTGTTAGGAAGAGTCCAACAGCACACGGTAATGAGCAAACGATTATATTTTGTTAAGTGAGAAAGCATATAACAAACTAGAAGGGAACTAGAGCCATAAAAGTTGATCACCTTGACACTGAGGCTTCATGACTTCGAACACTTAGAGTTTTTGAGGTGCTTCTTTAAGAACAAGGGCATAAAGTTAGAAATGGAAAGTTAGTTGTGAAAGTGAATATTTAATTGAGGGGCCTGAATGTTGCATTCATTAGTTTCTTAGTAAGTCTACCTATTTGATGACTCTAATCAGAAAGGTAAGAATGACTGAAGGGGCCATCTGAATTCCTTTATACTCTATGACAAAACAAGTTTTGATTTAATCATCTTATAGCTTGTTCACATTTAAAAATAATGGTCAAGTGGAGACCCTACTCAGTTAACTGGGTCATTTCTTAAGCCAGAAGAGACATATCAATGTTGGCTGATCACATAAAATCTCTCAGTGGAGTTGGTAGAATGTAGGGTGACAACTGCATGGGGAAGATGGTGGATTTAATATAAGCAAGATTGCATTATAGCTAACAATAGCTGTGTATTCTCTTAAGAGAATGGATTCAAGTGCCTTATCTTTAAAAATTTACAAATATAAGCTGGGCATGGTGGTACACACCTTTAATCTCATCACTTGGGGGGCAGAGGCAGGCAGATCTCTCTGAGATCAAGGCAATCCTAATCTACATAGCAAGTTCCAGGCCAGCTAAGACTACAGGGAGATCCTGTCTCAGAACTCCTCCCCCCAATCCCAAATCTCTCTCTGTCTCTGTCTCTCTCTCCCTATCAATCATCTATCATCTACCAACCATCTATCTGTCTGTCTGTCTATCTATCTATCTATTATCTATCTATCTATCTATCTTTCTATCATCTGTCTATCTATCCATCTATCCATCTATCTATCTATCTATCTATCTATCATCTATCTACCAACCAATCATCTATCTATGTATCTATGTATCTATCTATGTATCTATGTATCTATGATCTATCTATGTATCTGTGTATCTATCTATCTATCTATCTATCTATCTATCTATCTATCTATCTATCTATCTATCTTTCTATCCATCCATCTATCATCTATCTATGTACAACTAATCATAACAGATTCAGCTAAAAGTTAAGAAAAATCCAACATGCCCATAATTTTTTTAAAGACCAATAGCTTGAGAATTAAGTTTGAGCTGGAGTGATGACTCCGTGGTTAAGAGCACTGGCTGCTCTTGCAGAGGACCTGAGTTGGCTCTCAAAACCTACATGGTGACTCACAATTGTCTTTAACTCCAGTTCCAGTGAATCCAAGGCCCACTTCTGGCCTTCTCAGGTACTGCACATACATGATGCACATGTATACATGCAGCCAAAATACACACACACACACACACACACACACACACACACAATAAAAACAAATCTTTACAAAAAAAGAATAAAGTTGATTTTCTTAGCTTAATGAAGTATATCTACCCAAAACAAACAACTCAAATAAGCTTAATCTCAATGAGGAAGTATTCTAAGTTCTTAAATTTGGATTCTTTCTATGTGTAATTTTTATACTCAATGAACTAACTGGCACCATCAACACAGGACAAGGGGCAAAAGGCACCTGGTGTACAGGGGCAACAGAGGGACACTGAATGCAAGTGCATGGCCCGAAGAATGTAAGGGAGGTGGCAGAGGCACTGGAACTCACAGACTCGGAGTGAATGAATGATGCGAGGGCAGTCCAAAACCGAACAGCACCCAGACGCTACAAAAGTAGAGAACATTGTTACGTGTCATTTATAACACTAGCGATTCTAGGAACACTGATCTATTAGTCATTCTTCTGTTGCTGTGATAAAACACAAGTAACTTACAGAAAGAAGAGTCTATCTGAGCTTGAGGTTCCAGTTTCCAAAGGGATCAAGGTCCATCATGGTGGGGAGGCATGGTGAGGTGGCTGGAGGAGGAGCAGAAGCTAAACTCTCACACCTTCAAGCAGACACAGGAAGCAGAGAGTGACTGGAGATCTGGAAAGGCTTAAGAACTCTCTAAGCCTGCCCCCAGTAATGTGCTTCCTCCAGCATGGCCATACCTCCTAAACCTCCCGAAATAGCACCACCAACTGGGGACAAAATGTCCAAATACTTGGAGCTTATGGGGGACATTCTCATTCAAAGCACCGCAGCTGATAAGCAGGAGGCCTTACTCCAACCGATATGAATGGTACTAAACACTGTGGTCTTTGGCACAGAACAAATAGGATTATGGAACGAAGCAGAGCCCAGGGAGAGACAGGTTTTATGAAGGCCTGAAATACGATAGGAGTGGTCCTAAAATCCATGAAGGAATGTCTGCTCAATAAATAGTGTCAGAAAAATTGGTTTTCCATATGGCAAAAGTAAAACATATATCCCTTTCTTATGGCATAAGTAAAATAAATTCTTGCTAGACTCAAGATCTATATGTGAGAAAAAAAAAAAAACCCATGAAACTTTTAAAGGCCAGTGACATGGGATGGAACATTCTAGTATACTGGTGAAGGCAATTTTTAAAGAAATGAAAATTATAAACCATAGAGGAAAATATTGTTTTGTTAGCCTATATTAAAATGAGTATTATATACCATAGAAGATATCATGCATGAAGAAACAAACCACATCCTGAAAAAAGATATTTATAAATCAACAAGAAAATGGGTAATACTAGGCATCCCGAATGGGAATAAATCAGCAATTCAATGAAGAAGGAACTCCCAGTACCAATAAACACTAAAATGTTCACTAGTAATTGAATATGTAATTTGAAATGAAAACATCGACATACTATTTCATCCCCACCACACAGGGAAAATCAGTATCTAATGGCTTCAAATAATGGTGAGGACATGAGAAAATGGTCATTGTTCTCCATTGCTGGTCAGAGAGTAAATTTACCCAATCCCTGTGGGAAAGTTCAAGATATATGTCCTGGACTTGGTTACATATTTTAAGCTGTCCGTCACAGAGAAAACCTCATGAGTAGGCACTGTTCCAGAAAGCTCACTGTGGCTGCATTTGCATGTGTCTGTTCTCGATGGTTCATTTGTATAATGGTATATTAAGTAGCAGTTACAATGAAGTAGAATTACATGTGCCCACAGAGATGAATCTCAACAACATAATGCTGGGCGCGCTGTGGAAGCTCAGAAAAGGATGCATGTAGTTCTTCTTACATAGACTGTCATACGAACACAACAATCGTACTCTTGCTTGTGAGTTCAAACATACACATAAACACACAAACATACATTCACCAAAGTCTGCGTGGCAGTTAAACCCTCAGACTTTCATCAAGTGGTTAGCTCTGGGATGTGAAAAGACACATGGCTTGACAACATATCACCTCTTTGAATATGGTAATTGAGAGGGCTGAAGCAATTATGGAAACACGTTTTTCTTTGTAAAAATGGATACGACTGTATACAATACTTGCTATGCACTGGGCACTGATCCCTTCCCAAATATTAACTCATTTACTTGTCTTTACAATGCCACTATTACTGTTCCTATTTCACAGATGAGGAAGACTGAGGCAAAAAGAAGTGCCTGTGAGGCTCCCTCAGTTAGCAACCTTATCTATCATGCTGTGTGGCTCACTCAGTTAACACAACCTTACCCATCATGCTGTGCGGCTCACTCAGTTAACACGACTTTACCCATCATGCTGTGCTATCTCTCCCATGGTAAACAGAGCTGCTCACTTCTGGCAATGTCTGCTATATTGTTATGTTTTCTATGTTTTCTCATTCAAAATACTAAAGAAAAAAACATTTTTAAAAAGTTTGTCAAGATAATACTGTTGCTAATAATAACAATAACAGCAATGCTTTTTAAACAGTGATCCTTTTACAGATCACTCAGATCTAAACTAAAACCTGAGTGCAGCTTCAAAGTCAAGACGCTTTCTTTGGCTTCTGATAAAACAGTAGTACTGGGATTCTGTAATAGCAGGCAAAAAGAAAAGGTGAAAAGGGAAGAATAGGGCTCTTGAAGAATGAAATCATGGCCCCAGAAGAAAGAGGGAGGAAGGGAGGGAGAGAGGGAGGGGTGGAGCTGACCTTTTAGGGATATAATAAGCACAGCTTAGGCTGGGCTGTAGCTCAGTGCCGAGCACTTGCCTAATGTGCTGTGGGTCCTGTGTTCCATTTCCAGTGCTTAAAAAAAAAAGCAGCAAAACAGTCCAGCACATATAGTTTCTGATGCATGTTTTCTTAATATCAGACTCTAGCTATAATTCAAAAGAAGTTGTACCTGCTCCCTTGGGAGATTTGTACATCCTGTATTTTCCTCAGTCACACTGACTAGCAGATGTAGACACCATTACAGTTTGACTAGGAGATGTTCCAACAGGTCCATGTGTTGAACACATGGTTGCTAGCTGGTGGCACTACTTGGGGGAGGCTCTGGAAACTTGACGAGGTAGAGCTTAACCAGAGGAGCTAGGTCACAGGGCATGCTGTGTGTATGGGGTGGTGGTGCCTTTGAAGGTTGAACCTGATCCCCTGACCTTTTCTCCCTCTCTGTTTCCTGTCTCTCATGACTGTTTCCTGCCTGTCATGAGGCAGGAACCTCTTCACCACATGTTCCCTTCACCGTGATGCTCAGTTGAAGCCCTGCAGCCATGCAATCATGTGCTGAGTCCTACGAAACCATGAGCAAAGAAACCTTTCCTCCTGTAAGTCATTTCCACCAGGGGTTTGGTCATAGTGATGAGAAAAACAACTCATACAAGCACAGAGGTTGTGGGCATCAGTGAGAAACCAGGTTCATCTAAAATCTGCTCTGTTAAAGTAACAGAATTTTACACAGTAATAACCAAGAAGTAGTATTTCAGGGGAGCAAAAATACACAGAACATTTTCACGATGAAATAATAGTTTTTTTTATCACCACATGTAGACATTCTATAATCTGCCAATACATAGGGCCATGAATAGATTTCTTTTATTTTCTACTGTTGGGGAAAAAGTATTTCTTCTGGAAAGGTACAGCTTGTTTGTTCTTCCAGTTGGGGAAGTACTGACATGTACATCCAGGGGGATCTTCAAGGAAGACAGGGTCCTCTGCACACCACAAGTCACACTATTGACAGAAACAAAGTGCTCCTTTGACAACAGATACTGTCAACAGATGTCAGCAGACCTACACCCAGGACTCTACGCAGTAGAGCTGGTACTCTATTTTCTCAAGCTTGTTTTAACTTTTTAATTAACTATTTTTAATTGACAATATCATACATGTACACAATGGACAGTGATTACATTTGTCTTTTATTTCTAAGATTAAAAATGCTTTTATTTCAGGGCTGGGTTATAGTTCAGGGGTAGCATACATCGATATGCCCGGCTCAAGTTTGTTTTAATAAGATGCCATATGGGCTACTGGGACCTTAAAGCATCTTGTGCTTTGGGGCCATCTCTTTCCTCACCTTCATTCCTAGGCTCAACACCTATGTCCCTTCCTCCTGGCTGCGTCTCAGTGACCACCCCATCCCTGGGTCTCCTATGCCAGCAATTCTAGTTCCCATCAGTCTGTGCGTCTCATGGAAAGCATGCTTTCACCAGCACTTCAGAGAAGGACTCAGGGGCAGTGGCTACCATCTACCAAGTGCCCGGCCTTTGTCACCCTTAAGTCTCAGGGTGTACACAATCCTTATCACAGGGTCTTCAAGGGTGGGGCCTCCACCTCAGGTCCACACTGGACACGTGCTGCTGTTGGCAGATACTCAGGAATACCCACAGTCCGTTCCTTTCTTTTCTGCTCCTCAGGTCTACTTGATGAGCAATAAGGTTGGAAAGATGGGCAGCCAGGAAGGGTGTGGCTCACACTAGGCAGCTGCTCAGTTTTCTTTTAGGAGTGTCAAGGCCAGGCCCAAAATACTTTCCAGAGGATGGGGAGCGAGAGAGGGTGTGGACAGTTTGGGGCAATCCATCTCTCTGGCCTTCATTTTGAAGCTCTTAAAAACCCACACAGACTTGCTGTATTGTACAGGAGCCTAGAACATGAACAACCTACCCAATGCCTGTAATCCTAGCAGAGATCAGCTTCCTAAACCTTTGTGATGTGGTTGCATAAGTGCAGGGCTGATGTGTGTCAGTGACCAGGCATGGCTGTTTACAGGACACGTTGGAAGCTGGTTTTCCAGGCCTATACAGGAGACCCTGTACAATATGGAAGGGAGCTGGAGGCAGATTCAGAGGGAGGCAGGCAGCATGGCTGCAGGTGGAGATGTCAGGGGTGGGGCTTCTAAACCACATGAGCCAGCACAAAACTGATGGTCATACTATTCTAAAGTCAAGCCTGGCTTTGTGTTCAAATCTAAACACATGCAAGTCATATTTGACAAAGTGCGAGGAGGGACCATACATTGTCTCAGTTTTGTTAGCCGGATCTAGACCTTTAAAACCATTTGGACAAGAGGTTGACAAGTATGAGCTTTGTTGACTTGGACACATTGCTGTGTGACACACCAGGATGAGGGGCGCTTCCTAAATGCCAACCAGAGCTAGGAACAGTAACGCCTTCACCTCCCGCCATTCAAGCAGCTGTGGGATCTGCTCTATCAGGTTCTTTGTTAAGTATCCCTAGTGGGGGTGGGCGCTGGAGTCCTCACTTTTGACTTGATTAATTTTGGGTTCTGTGCTGGAAGCAGAGGAAAGTGCTGATGAGTTGCTATTAGGATACCACATTTTATGTGTTGTTGAAACACTTTCATTAGTATGTTAGATCTAAAATTTCCTATTACTCTGTGTGGCAATTATTCTTTAAATTTTTTCAATTATTTTTATTTTATGTGTATGAGTGTTTTGTCTGCATGTATATAGGTGCAGTATGTGTGTGCAATGCCCATGGAGGCCAGAGGAGGGTACTGGATCCCCTGAAACTGGAGTTATAAATGATTGTTAGCCACCATGTGGGTGCTGGGAACTGAACCTGGTTCCTCTGCAAGAGCAGCCAGAGCTCTTAATTGCTGAGCCATCTCTCCAGTCCTTGTGGTAATTATTCTGTCATTTGTTCACTCACTGATTCCTCTGAGCTTTTAGTAGTCTTCCCAGAGCTGTTATAAAGTTCAAAGTTGCCTTATGGGCACTCCCAGATAAACCCAGCCAGAGTGGGCAGGGACAGGGTGCCAGTCCCCAGGAGTCCATCCCGTTCTTGGCTCTCCACCACTGCCCCACCTTGGGTCCAGTCAGCTGCTCCCAGCATGGCTTTTCCTGTGTCCTTGAGCTTCCCAAGGGAGTGATCTGCCGGCAGCCCCCTCCCCACACCCTGTCCCAGCAAGACAACTGGAAAGTCTTTCTCTCCATCCTCGCCAGAAAAATAAAGGGGTTTCGGGAGAGCTGCTGCTTAGGCGAACTCACAGTATGGCAACAGGAAGGGCTTAGTCCTTTGAGGCCTGGAATGGGGACACAAGATCATGGCTGGGTTTGTGTGTGAGAGAGTGTATAAGCATGATGAGACAACAGAACGGGGGTTGGTGAAGTGTTCATACCTGGTGTGACCTGTCCTTGCCACCTTTCCCCAGGGAAGGGAAAAAGGGATTGGAAGGTGAATTGAAGTTTTGCAAGGTGTGCCTGTGCATGCCATCCTCACTTTAAAAGCATGTGAGATGGGGCTGGAGAGAGGCTCAGAGGTTAAAAACACTTGCTGCTCTTCCAGATGACCCAAGTTCAGGTCCCAGCAACCATATCGGACAGCTCACAGTTGCCTATAACCACAGCTCGAGCTGATCTGATGCTCTCTTCTGACTTCTGTGGGCACCTGCACACACACGCACATACATACACATATACACAATTAAAAATAATAAATAAAAATACCTCCAGGGCTAAGCTTGACAAATCTCACTTCCTATTTGCTTTCACAAGACCTCAGAGGCCTTTCTGTCTTTTACGTTTTATTTCCCTCGAGTGGTTTCTGAGGAGACATTCCTTTAAGAGACCTCCACACATGCCTCCCTGCATCTCTTTGAAGTCTACAATGCCTTTTCAGAGAAGCATCTGATGTCAACCACAGGATCACAATAAAGAATGAGTGTCTGTGGGTGGCTGGGGCATGTGGGACCCACTGGAGCAGCTCTGGGGGCAGCAGATGGGGAGGACCGACAACCAAGTGTTTCTGTAGGGATCTACGTCCCCAGGTCGCTCCCATCACCTCTGCTTCCATATGCACCATAAATCACTTCTCTCTATGCTCAGAAATGAATCCCTTCTAAATGCCCCAAGATCAAAACAGCCATCGTGGGCATTCCTACTAAAATTCACTGGGAAAGAGCAATAAACCCCACAGGCATCTCTAGCTGCTCTGCCACCTAAGGAATTTATCAAGAAGTCACCGTATTTTGCTGTCCTCACCACAACATGCATTCGACAAGCTGGATGCCCACCCTGGACTACAGCAAAACAGGACAGAGAAGACTTACCCCAAATACCACTCACAGGCTCTGTACATCCCCAACCTTACCTGCTACAATGGCTTTCTACACCTTTATAAGTATTAGGCCTTTATAACAAGCAAAACAAAAAGGAGACCAAGTGTCTATGTCCCTTTTCCTCAGAACAAGGTAACTGAACCCACACCGTGTGCTTACACTAGTGAAGACAACTAAAGCAAGGCAGACTGGCCCGTTGCTTTAGCCATCCTTGAAGAAATTCTTTAGAAACAGAGAACTGTGGATGGAACTCTGGGCTGTTTCCAATCACAGAGGAGCAGCCTGGCTTTCATTTCACCCAAGTCAGTAAGATTACAGACAGATTGCATACATTCCGGAAATACTTCTAAAAGCTGGTAATAGACTGGTCAGCTGGGGGATGTTAGTGTGTATTGACACACAAGAGATAATGGACTCAAGTGCAGAGTGTGCCACAAGATAGGAAACAAGTAAAAGAGGGCGGGTGGACTGAGCAACGGGGCAGTGGTGGGGTGGGGGGTAGATGGTTGTTTCACTCATAGGAGTTAGATGTCCTCCAGATACAGAGATGTTGAAAAGAAGTGTGGGTGCAGGCTTGCAGTATATGGGGGAACAACAGTTCAAGCAAAAGGAACAGCAAGTTTTCGTGAAGTAGGAACACGCATGATAAATGTCAGGAACAGCAGAGAGCAGGTGTGTGAGCAGGAAGCCAGGAGGTGGTGAGGGGACTGAGGTGAGGTCAGGAAGCAGCAGGTGGTTGGAGCATATAGAGCATGGTACTGTTATTAAATCTGAGAAGCAAGCAGAGAATTGTGGGAAGAGGTAGGACATGATGGGAACTCCTTACTGGGGTTACTTTGGTAAACATTGACTTAGAAAGGGCAAGGAATACAACCAAGAAATCATAGAAAGCTAAGACAAAACCCCAGAGAGATGAGGGTGGGTGAGAGCAGGGAGGGCCAGAGTTGTTGACCTTTCTGGACACTCAGTGGTCTTTCAGTGTCCATGGGAGTTAGTTCCAGGATTCCCGTCAGATGCCTAAATCCGCAGGTGCTCAGGTATGGTGCAATATTAGCATATAGGCTATACTGTTTACATAATGAGAAGATGAGTTCCTATGTGTTCGGTAAGGGTGCCAGCCAGCTGTACTTAGAAGACAGATTTAATAGGAGTCCCTGACAGATGGGATACAAGACGAAGCCAAAAGAGTAATCAAATATAATGGCAAAGGTTTGATGTGAAGAACTGGCAGAGGAAGATGCCATGTAATTGACATAGGAAGGATTCCATGCCGAGAGGCGCAGTTTAGTGGAAGGAATCAGAGGCTCATTTTTGGACTTGTTATGTTGGCGATATCAAGTAAATGACTTCAAATACTAATCTGGATTTCAGGGGAGGTATCCAGGCTAGAGGGGCGTCTGACACAGTGCTGACACTTGGCACTGAGAGACTGGATCATATCACGTGTGGTGCTAGTAGGAAGAAGCCATGAGGTCTGGGGAAGAAGCTCTTGACCTAAGTGAGAAGTAACTGAGAGGCAGAGGCTGACAGGATTGGCCAGGGAGTCAGAGGAAGCAGGGCCCTGGGGCTGGCGAGATGACTCCATGGCCAAGAACGCTTCCTGCACATGGGTTCCTAGCACTCACCATACCTGTAACTCCAGTTCCAGGGGTTCCAATGCCTTCTGGCCTCCTTGGGCACCTGCATACACATGGTCCACAGACATCACTCAGGCTTACACACATGCATAAAAATAATGAATAAATCTTAGAACAACAAAGTGTAGCCGAGGGAAAGAAGTGCATGTCCACAGATGGGAAAGGGACTAACAGGCAAAGAAACATCAGTCAGGCAAAGTCACTTAACATTGGAGGTCATCCATGACCTGGACTGCAGCTGCTTTGGACAGTGGCATTACTGAAAGTCTGGAAGGCTCAGTCAACAGGGGAAAGAACGGGAGAAGATCTGGAGTCAGCACCATCACTTTCCAACCTTCTGTGGTCACTTGGTTGTCACGGTGCAGGCGCTGGAAGGGGATTGAGTGAAACAAGTGGAGTCAAAGCTGCAAGCTTGGGTAACACAGTCTCAAGAGTCTCGAATGATCAATGAAGACCAGGAAGTAAGTCAGCAGAGACGTGGCTCAAATTATCAGCAATTGTCAAGGTCTTTTTTTTTTTTTTCCTCCAGCAGACATTTTTGTGGGATTAAAACAATTCTACTGGAAAGTTATAGCAAACACAGCGGTGTCCAGGATCTTTGTCTTAGAATTCTGCAGACACAAACTTGTGGTCACAGTAATCTGTCCGTGAAGCTAGAGTTTTCCCTCTGCAGAGGGGACTAACGCCCCCTCAGCAGTGCCTGCTCTTGTTCTATAGGCATGTTACTTCTGCGATCTCTGTGATATGCTGGGCCACAACCAAAAGCATCCATTTCCTTTAGCAACTTCCTGCTGATTATATCTAGTCTTCAATTTCTGAAGGAAAAATTTTTTAAATTTCAAAGTCCACAGCTAGACCCAAGAAAACATGCTAGTGATTATTTAGATGTGAGTTGAGGCAAACTGAACCACCACAAAAAAAAAAAATCACTTTGGAGTTTTAATTTCCCATGGCTTTCTTTTTGTCTGACAGAATAGGTTTGCCCTGGATCACTTAGGAATACTTATGGATACAGAAGAATGGGGTCTCTTAACTTAAGGAAATATATATCGTTTCCCCTCAGTCCCCATGGGAGATCCGTTCCAGGAATCTTACGGATACCCAAATTCATGGATGTTCAGGTCTCTTCCCTAAAATTCGGCATTTCCCAAAACCCTATGCACCAGTGTACTTTAAATCATCTTAAGATTCTTCATAATATACAGTGCAATGTAAATATTACATAAACAGTTGTTATATTGTTCAGGGAATAATAACAAGAAAAAAATTCTATAACATTTACTCAATACAGACTTTATTTTTTTCCCCCAAATATTCTCTGTGATTAGTGGAATCCACAGATTCAGAACTTACAAATAGGAAGGAATAGCTCGTGTGTGTGTGTGTGTGTGTGTGTGTGTGTGTGTATGTACACAGTGGTACGCAGATTTATAAACACACATAAACATGTGTACACACACAAACATACACACACAATTTCTCATATTAGACAAACCAGGGGGTGATATTAATAGGAAAGAATTTACCATGTATACCCTTTTTACAGTTAATATCAGAATGCACACTTAAAAGCAGTTATGAATGAACTGGCCAGAAGTCTTGGGAATATAGTGCAGAAAGGGGAAGGGGAGAACTAGCTCACTAAAAGGTAACATGTAAGAGCCATTTAGTCACAATTGTAAAACACAATAACTGTAAGCATCTCAGAGACGGTGTTTTTGTTGCAGGTGCAACACACGTTGTGCCTATTTGCTCTACTTAGGATGCCTGGGATTGAGCCGACTCATCTCTGAAAGCCTTTGTGTCAATGGGCACGAAGAAGGTACTAAGTATTACACAGCAGTAATCTTTTTTAAGTTTGCCACCGACTGCTACAATAGTCATCAACTGAAGACAAATTGCTTTATAAGGAACATATTCATTAATTAAAGTGTGGTCCATTAAATGAGCAGGTTTCACCTGCATGCACAGCTTCCCGTGATATTGCTAATGCCTGCAGATCCATTGATGTGGTTTTTAGTAGTTGGTGCCTCTTCTCTCCATGGAGAATCAGGGAAGAGTCCTATGTGCCAGGAAGTATCTGAAAGGTCTTATTCCCAAGGAAGAAAAAGAAGGCATGCACAAAAATCTGGGAGAAATAGGTACTTTAGATACTTGCAATTTGCTGGTAAGACTGTTAGAAAGAGGGCCATGCGAGTACAAGTTATGCGGAGGTGTGTCTACCTAGCGCCTGGAAGCCCTGGGCTGCACCCAAGTACAGGATAAAAGGGGAAAAAGAACACTGTGCCTTTCATGCTCAAAAACAAAATGTAGGTGATCCAGGCTCTGATTCCCTGAGCCAAAGCTGCCAATCGCAGTGACCTTTGTCAGAGGACCTTTCAATGGTGTGTCTGAAAGTTCTGGGCCCTTCCAGTCCCAAAGCAAGTCCACAGATACTACCTACAATTAACTTTGTCTATTTGACTTTGATTTACACTCAATTTAAGGAACCAACTTTACAAAGCTGATAAAGAACACCTCCAAACTGTACACTCAGTTCTTTCCACACAGAGGAATACATGAATAAATGTTATTGTAACTGGAAAGTTGTTAATACTAAAAACTCGAGCATTGAGCCTGGAGATACGGCCCAGTGGTTAAGAGCACAGGCTGCTCTTGCACAGGTTCCAGGTTATTTATTAAAAAATAAACAAAAACAAAACAAAAAAAACTTTGAGCTTCATTAGTCACCTGGTGATCAATGCAGAGAATGCAAGATACACCGGAAGTAAGCAGCTTGACCTGGAACGAGTTACCTTTCATTCCTTCAAAAGAGCTTTACTGAGCAAAATAATACATCATAAATTGCAATTACTTCAAGAGTACAGTTTGATAAGTTGATTTTGTTACTGTTGTTTTGAGACAGGGTCTCACTATGCAGTCTAGGCTGGCCTTGAACCCACAATCCTGCTTCAGCCTCCTGAGTGTTGGGATCATAGGTGTGTGCTTCTACATTTGGCTTTAATTTGATAAGATTTGATATATTCACAAACCCATGAAACCATCACCAAATAAAGATAATGATTGTCAGCCCTTCCCCCAAATGTTCCCTCAGGCCCTGTATAATGGCCCCACAACAAATGTCTTCTTTCTGTCACTATGAATTAGTTTGCATTCCTAGAATTTTATATAAGCGAAATCACATTAAATATCATCTTAGTTCCTTTCATTAAGCACAAGATCTTGAGTTATTGCTTGTATCAAGAATATATTATAGGGGTCTGAGAGATGGCTTGGGTTAAGAGGACCTGGATTTAGATCCTAATGCCCACAAAGTCTGTAACTCCAGTTCCAGGGCATCTGATGCTCTCATCTGGCCTCCTCAGACACCAGAAACATATGTGGTAAACATACACACAATTGGACAAACACTTATACATTTAAATAAAGGTAAATAAATTGTAAAAATTATATAAACCAGGCACGGTGATATGTACTTGTAATTCCAGTATTCAGGAGGCACAGGCAGGAGGATCACTATGAATTCAAGGCCAGCCTGACCTACATGGTGAATTCCAGATCAGCTTAGGCTTCACAATGAGAACCTGATTAAAAATAAATAAATAGGGGTTGGAGAGATGACTCAGTGGTTAAGAGCACTAGCTCCTCTTGCAGAAGACCAAGGTTGGATTCCAAGCACCAACATGGTGGCTAATAACCATCTGTAACTCCAGTTCCAGGGGATCTGATGCCCTCTTCTGGCCTCTGCAGTCATTGCATGCACATGGTGCACTTACATACATGCAGGTAAAACATTTCATACACATAAAATGAAAAATAAAATAAAGTCAAGCAGAAACTGCTCTATCATATACTCCAACTCACAAACCATATTAGGAGCTTGTTAAACATCAGTGAACAAAGTAAAAAGGCTGTTTTCCTGGACCCTTCGTGCTGGTCAGAGAGGCATCATGTCACACAAATGACCAGATAGCATGCCCTGGAGTCATTGGTGTTCTGCAGGGACATAAGGCAGGTTAGGACAACTTTAATATGAAGGAAAGGGTGAGAGAGTGCCCAGAGAAGCCTTCTTTAGATAAGATGATGTGAATAACGGTCATCATCTACCCTCTCATAAATGTTTAGAAGAATGCTTCAGGCAAAGGAGACAAAGTCTAAAGGCTGTGAGAATGCTAGCAGTGAACTACCAGTAAGGAACTGCACAGATATCAACAGCTAGGGCTGAGGGCTGAGAGAGTGGTGGCCAAGCAGGATACAGAGTAGTAATCTAATGGCCCATGCAATGTTTGAACAGAAGATGGGTGTGAAGTGACCCAGGAGCTTGAAGGAGCACCCTGACCACTTTATAAGGACGACTGGTAACAACAGAAGCAGCAGTGCCATGAGCCAAGAGCCTACTGACAGTGCTAGTAAGACACCATGGAAGGAAGGAAGGGAGGGAGGGATGGAGGGAGGGAGGAAGGAAGACTGGAAGATAGGAGGGAGGGAAGGAAGGAGGGAGGGAGGGAAGGAGGGGGGAAGGAGAAGAATGGAAAGAACAAGGGAGGGATAGAGGGAGGGAGTGAAGAAAGGATGGAAGGAAGGAGGGAGGGAGGAAGGGAGGGAAGGAAGGGCTCAGCCTCTAACTGTAGTTTAATTTCCTCTCAGTGGCTCTCTGTGAGGCTGAATAATGCTACCTGTCCAATCCTGAAGTAGATACTGTGGCTCAGTCACTACAGGAAGGGTTAATATGAATTAACTAATTTACACCTCACAGGAGCATTGTGAAACAAGTTCTACCATCACATCTCCCTTTTTAAAATATGTTTTTTTAGAAGAAGCATTTCATTATAGCTTTAACATATTCAATAACAGTTTCCAGAGCAAAGATACATCTCTTTCAAAAGTGGCTATAAAATTTTTAGGTTCACTGTTGGATTAATAAAGTTATACAATATTGAATTCAGTATAAGCCCTGTGAGACATAAAATTGAATGAGTTTTTAACCTTCAAAAAGATCTCCATTCCATTTTAAAATATACTGTTTCTTACAGAAAGACTCATTGTTTTTGCTAGTAACACTGAGATGTTGGCTCATGCATGTCTCATCTGTATATATCTGATTATTACTAGTCATAATCGGTTGCACTGGGATCCTTGGCACCTGTGTATGTCTATAAAGTCATCGGGTAGATTTCAATGGTAATGTTTATCACTTCTACTAATTAACATGGTGTAAATTTTTATGCTTCCTCCTCAAATACAATTTTTTTAATTTGTTGATTTTGTGTGTGTATATGTGTGTGTGTATAACACAGAACATCCCAAACCATCTTATTCAACTATATACCCACTTCCCAGATGGCACCCTCCCATAGCTGCCCTCCCCCACTAGAGCCCTTATACTCAGTTATCCCTGCTACTGTCTGCTGTGTTGTCAGCACCCCCAGCCATTCCCCACTAATTGTCCATCTGGTGAATCTAGTCAGCCTATCTAGAGGTCTTTGTTTTAGGAAGGTCAGCTGCTCCTCATCTAGCAGCAATCAGTTGTCAATATTCCTTTAGATAAGATTGGGGTCTGCTGTTAATTTTCCCAGTTCTATGCTGGGTTACTTTCTGGGAGTCCCTTTGGTCACACTGGCCAACAACTCAAAAGAAGGTATCTCCTATCTGGCATTGTTGCTTGTTATGTAGCCTTTAGCTATGCATATGGACTCTTAAAAAATTATACTGGTCCCTTTAGTCTTTGGTTATGTTTTCCTTTTTGGTGTTTAAGGCCATACATTTGGCCCAGATAAACCAATTTATTTTTTCTCTTAAGGCCGTTTGAGGATCTGTTCCTCAGGGTCACATGGGCGTGGGAGGAGCACCTGCTCCTTTCTTTTACCAGTTCCATCTATGTGAAGATAAGTCAAAGGTCCTGCTCAACCATGGTTGGTTTCACTTGGAAGCATGGAGGAAATGACTCCTCTGTGTTGACCTTCCTCTTTGTAGACTGCACACTGGTTCAAGTCCATCTCATGGGGTCTCCTCGGGCTCCTTAATCAAGAGGACAGGTGACCCACCACCATTACAGGACATTTTTGAGAGATACTCATAGTCCTGTGGAACTAGTCGACCTAGGAGGGCAAGGAGCAAAAACTGTCCTTTATGTCCCTC